>NW_028133193.1:0-440561 GCF_964374135.1 Grampus griseus | reverse complement strand
CAAATGAAGACCCTTTGAAGTCATATTGCATGGTACCCATTCCACGGGTTTCAACTACCCAGGTTTAAGGTATTCTTCCTTCAGCTAAAACATGCATGTGGAACCTAGAGTATGATCAACCAAGTGATCGGGAGACGTGTTCAAATATGTCTCAGTTTTCCTCCCCTGGTACTCGGGTGCAACATTCCAGACGCTTTACTAACACTCTCCCGACTTGGAGAGTCTGTCCCTTTAACCTCCTGTTTGGCCCAGTTTGCAATTTCTGCGGAAGATGAACAGGAATAGGGAGAACCAATGAGAGACTAGCTGGAGGTGTCTGGACGGGCAAATTTAACTCTCATTTCCCACCAGGAAGAGGAAATAACCAAAGGCTCAGCGTGCCGTGCCGGAACCAGATTAGGGCCTGAAGCCATCCTGTGGTGTTGCGGCCAGGTCACAAGAAATCGAGTTGAAGAAAGGAGCTCAGGGGCACTGTAATTCACAAACCTGCAGAGTTATAAATGACAGCTATCGTCCAAAAATATACTGAAGTAAGGATGCCAAGAGGACTTGAAAGCGGGGCAGAATTGCAGGAAACCGATTTCAGGAGGTAGACTGGAATTGCATTGAAAGCATAGGAAAAGAGGCAGAACGTCCACAATGATGCACTTGGCCAAAAAGGGCGTATGCGTTTTTTCCTGAATATATTCAGGAAAAAACGCATACGCCCTTCTTGGCCAACCAAGCAAGCTTGCAAAGGAAATCTGCACTACAGTGAAGTCTCACTTCCCCCCGGTCAAAAGGGCCATCTGAAAAAAGTGTAAAATCCAGAAAGGCAGGACAGGCCATGGAGAACTGGGAGCCTTGTTATGCTGATGGGCGGGATGTAAATTGCCAACAGACACTCGGGAGAAGTGTATGGTGTTTCCTGAAACATCTAAAAAACAAAGCAACAGAGCCTAGGGCACTTCCACTTATGGTCCTATAGCTTAGGGAAATTAAAATCAAAAAGACACAGCCACCCCAAAGTTTGGGACGCCTCTGTTTACAAGAACCTCGTTTACCGTACAAGTTCAATATCACAGAAAGTGAAAAATGGATAAAGAACTTGTGGTACTTACGTACAATGCAGTATCACTCAGCAATGAAATCAATGTCATCAGGCCCGTAGCAGCATAATGAGTGGATTCAGGTACGATGATTCTAACTGAAATAAGTCACACAGAAAAAGAAACATCATAAGATATCACTAATACACGGAATGTAAACTTGGCTACACAGGAACTGAATTCCAAAACAGAACAGGGTCTCAAATTTAGAAAACCAACTTATGCTTGCTTAAGGGGAAAGGTGAGTTGGGGTGCTGCATAAAACCAGAGATTGAAATGAGCACAGATAACGTTCCTTAAGCCAAATATGGAATAGACAAGAGCTACTCCTTGCTCAACGAAATGGAATCAACACCCCATATTAAACGCCTAAGAATGTACCTGACTAGTAAGTATCTTAAAACCTATGGATTGCTATGTCTCCATAAGAGAATCAAGCGTGTGTACAGGGGCATAAACGCAGCAGTGATAGGATTGGAGAGGTTCGGTGAGCAAATGAAGACCCTTTGAAGTCATATTGCATGGTACCCATTCCACGGGTCTCAACTCTCCAGGTTTAAGGTATTCTTCCTTCAGCTAAAACATGCATGTGGAACCCAGAGTATGGTCAACCGTGTGAATGGGAGACGTGTTCAAATATGTCTCAGTTTTCCTCCCCTGGTACTCGGGTGCAACATTCCAGACGCTTTACTAACACTCTCCCCACTTGGAGAGTAAGCGCCTTTAACCTCCTGTTTGGCCCAGTTTGCAATTTCTGCGGAAGATGAACAGGAATAGGGAGAACCAATGAGAGACTAGCTGGAGGTGTCTGGACGGGCAAATTTAACTCTCATTTCCCACCAGGAAGAGGAATTAACCAAAGGCTCAGCATGCCGTGCCGGAACCAGATTAGGTCCTGAAGCCATCATGTGGTGTTGCGGCCTGGTCACAAGAAAGCGAGTTGAAGAAAGGAGCTCAGGGTCACTGTAATTCACAAACCTGCAGAGTTATAAATGACAACTATCGTCCAAAAATATACTGAAGTAAGGCTGCCAAGAGGACTTGTAAGCGGGGCAGAATTGCAGGAAACCGATTTCAGGAGGTAGACTGGAATTGCATTGAAAGCATAGGAAAAGAGGCAGAACGTCCACAATGATGCACTTGGCCAAAAAGGGCGTATGCGTTTTTTCCTGAATATATTCAGGAAAAAACGCATACGCCCTTTTTGGCCAACCAAGCAAACTTGCAAAGGAAATCTGCACTACAATGAAGTCTCACTTCCCCCCGGTCAAAAGGGCCATCTGAAAAAAGTGTAAAATCCAGAAAGGCAGGACAGGCCATGGAGAACTGGGAGCCTTGTTATGCTGATGGGCGGGATGTAAATTGCCAAAAGACACTCGGGAGAAGTGTATGGTGTTTCCTGAAGCAACTAAGAAACAAAGCAACAGAGCCTAGGGCACTTCCACTTATGGTCCTATAGCTTAGGGAAATTAAAATCAAAAAGACACAGCCACCCCAAAGTTTGGGACGCCTCTGTTTACAAGAACCTCGTTTACCGTACAAGTTCAATATCACAGAAAGTGAAAAATGGATAAAGAACTTGTGGTACTTACGTACAATGCAGTATCACTCAGCAATGAAATCTATGTCATCAGGCCCGTAGCAGCATAATGAGTGGATTCAGGTACAATGATTCTAACTGA
The DNA here is from genome assembly GCF_964374135.1 of Grampus griseus. Taxonomy (NCBI): domain Eukaryota; kingdom Metazoa; phylum Chordata; class Mammalia; order Artiodactyla; family Delphinidae; genus Grampus; species Grampus griseus. The sequence goes on along the minus strand of NW_028133193.1, from coordinate 437,791 downwards.
AATAAGTCACACAGAAAAAGAAACATCATAAGATATCACTAATACACGGAATGTAAACTTGGCTACACAGGAACTGAATTACAGAACAGAACAGGGTCTCAAATTTAGAAAACCAACTTATGCTTGCTTAAGGGAAAGGTGAGTTGGGGTGTTGCATAAAACCAGAGATTGAAATGAGCAGAGATAAAGTTCCTTAAGCCAAATATGGAATAGACAAGAGCTACTCCTTGCTCAACGAAATGGACTCAACACCGCATATTAAACGCCTAAGAATGTACCTGACTAGTAAGTATCTTAAAACCTATGTATTGCTATGTCTCCATAAGAGAATCAAGCGTGTGTACAGGGGCATAAACGCAGCAGTGATAGGATTGGAGAGGTTCGGTGAGCAAATGAAGACCCTTTGAAGTCATATTGCATGGTACCCATTCCACGGGTCTCAACTCTCCAGGTTTAAGGTATTCTTCCTTCAGCTAAAACATGCATGTGGAACCCAGAGTATGATCAACCATTAGAACGGGAGACGTGTTCAAATATGTCTCAGTTTTCCTCCCCTGGTTCTCGGGTGCAACATTCCAGACGCTTTACTGACACTCTCCCCACTTGGAGAGTCAGTGCCTTTAACCTCCTGTTTGGTCCAGTTTGCAATTTCTGCAGAAGATGAACAGGAATACGGATAACCAATGAGAGACTAGCTGGAGGTGTCTGGACGGGCAAATTTAACTCTCATTTCCCACCAGGAAGAGGAAATAACCAAAGGCTCAGCGTGCCATGCCGGAACCAGATTAGGGCCTGAAGCCATCCTGCGGTGTTGCAGCCAGGTCACAAGAAAGCGAGTTGAAGATAGAAGCTCAGGGGCACTGTAATTCACAAACCTGCAGAGTTATAAATGACAGCTATCGTCCAAAAATATACTGAAGTAAGGCTGCCAAGGGGACTTGAATGCGGGGCAGAATTGCAGGAAACCGATTTCAGGAGGTAGACTGGAATTGCATTGAAAGCATAGGAAAAGAGGCAGAACGTCCACAATGATGCACTTGGCCAAAAAGGGCGTATGCGTTTTTTCCTGAATATATTCAGGAAAAAACGCATACGCCCTTTTTGGCCAACCAAGCAAGCTTGCAAAGGAAATCTGCACTACAATGAAGTCTCAATTCCCCCCGGTCAAAAGGGCCATCTGAAAAAAGTGTAAAATCCAGAAAGGCAGGACAGGCCATGTAGAACTGGGAGCCTTGTTATGCTGATGGGCGGGATGTAAATTGCCAACAGACATTCGGGAGAAGTGTATGGTGTTTCCTGAAACATCTAAGAAACAAAGCAACAGAGCCTAGGGCACTTCCACTTATGGTCCTATAGCTTAGGGAAATTAAAATCAAAAAGACACAGCCACCCCAAAATTTGGGATGCCTCTGTTTGCAAGAACCTCGTTTACAGTACAAGTTCAATATCACAGAAAATGAAAAATGGATAAAGAACTTGTGGTACTTACGGACAATGCAGTATCACTCAGCAATGAAATTTATGTCATCAGGCCCGTAGCAGCATAATGAGTGGATTCAGGTACGATGATTCTAACTGAAATAAGTCACACAGAAAAAGAAACATCATAAGATATCACTAATACATGGAATGTAAACTTGGCTACACAGGAACTGAATTCCAAAACAGAACAGGGTCTCAAATTTAGAAAACCAACTTATGCTTGCTTAAGGGTAAAGGTGAGTTGGGGTGCTGCATAAAACCAGAGACTGAAATGAGCACAGATAAAGTTCCTTAAGCCAAATATGGAATAGACAAGAGCTACTCCTTGCTCAACGAAATGGACTCAACACCCCATATTAAACGCCTAAGAATGTACCTGACTAGTAAGTATCTTAAAACCTATGGATTGCTATGTCTCCAAAAGAGAATCAAGCGTGTGTACAGGGGCATAAACGCAGCAGTGATAGGATTGGAGAGGTTCGGTGAGCAAATGAAGACCCTTTGAAGTCATATTGCATGGTACCCATTCCACGGGTCTCAACTCTCCAGGTTTAAGGTATTCTTCCTTCAGCTAAAACATGCATGTGGTACCCAGAGTATGATCAACCGTGTGAACGGGAGACATGTTCAAATATGTCTCAGTTTTCCTCCCCTGGTACTCGGGTGCAACATTCCAGACGCTTTACTAACACTCTCCCGACTTGGAGAGTCAGTCCCTTTAACCTCCTGTTTGGCCCAGTTTGCAATTTCTGCGGAAGATGAACAGGAATAGGGAGAACCAATGAGAGACTAGCTGGAGGTGTCTGGACGGGCAAATTTAACTCTCATTTCCCACCAGGAAGAGGAAATAACCAAAGGCTCAGCGTGCCGTGCCGGAACCAAATTAGGGCCTGAAGCCATCCTGCGGTGTTGCGGCCAGCTCAAAAGAAAGCGAGTTGAAGAAAGGAGCTCAGGGGCACAGTAATTCACAAACCTGCAGAGTTATAAATGACAGCTATCGTCCAAAAATATACTGAAGTAAGGCTGCCAAGAGGACTTGAAAGCGGGGCAGAATTGCAGGAAACCGATTTCAGGAGGTAGACTGGAATTGCATTGAAAGCATAGGAAAAGAGGCAGAACGTCCACAATGATGCACTTGGCCAAAAAGGGCGTATGCGTTTTTTCCTGAATATATTCAGGAAAAAACGCATACGCCCTTTTTGGCCAACCAAGCAAGCTTGCAAAGGAAATCTGCACTACAATGAAGTCTCACTGCCCCCCGGTCAAAAGGGCCATCTGAAAAAAGTGTAAAATCCAGAAAGGCAGGACAGGCCATGGAGAACTGGGAGCCTTGTTATGCTGATGGGCGGGATGTAAATTGCCAACAGACACTCGGGAGAAGTGTATGGTGTTTCCTGAAACATCTAAAAAACAAAGCAACAGAGCCTAGGGCACTTCCACTTATGGTCCTATAGCTTAGGGAAATTAAAATCAAAAAGACACAGCCACCCCAAAGTTTGGGACGCCTCTGTTTACAAGAACCTCGTTTACCGTACAAGTTCAATATCACAGAAAGTGAAAAATGGATAAAGAACTTGTGGTACTTACGTACAATGCAGTATCACTCAGCAATGAAATCTATGTCATCAGGCCCGTAGCAGCATAATGAGTGGATTCAGGTACGATGATTCTAACTGAAATAAGTCACACAGAAAAAGAAACATCATAAGATATCACTAATACACGGAATGTAAACTTGGCTACACAGGAACTGAATTCCAAAACAGAACAGGGTCTCAAATGTAGAAAACCAACTTATGCTTGCTTAAGGGGAAAGGTGAGTTGGGGTACTGCATAAAAGCAGAGATTGAAATGAGCACAGATAAAGTTCCTTAAGCCAAATATGGAATAGACAAGAGCTACTCCTTGCTCAACGAAATGGACTCAATACCGCATATTAAACGCCTAAGAATGTACCTGACTAGTAAGTATCTTAAAACCTATGGATTGCTATGTCTCCAAAAGAGAATCAAGCGTGTGTACAGGGGCATGAACGCAGCAGTGATAGGATTGGAGAGGTTCGGTGAGCAAATGAAGACCCTTTGAAGTCATATTGCATGGTACCCATTCCACGGGTTTCAACTACCCAGGTTTAAGGTATTCTTCCTTCAGCTAAAACATGCATGTGGAACCTAGAGTATGATCAACCAAGTGATCGGGAGACGTGTTCAAATATGTCTCAGTTTTCCTCCCCTGGTACTCGGGTGCAACATTCCAGACGCTTTACTAACACTCTCCCGACTTGGAAAGTCTGTCCCTTTAACCTCCTGTTTGGCCCAGTTTGCAATTTCTGCGGAAGATGAACAGGAATAGGGAGAACCAATGAGAGACTAGCTGGAGGTGTCTGGACGGGCAAATTTAACTCTCATTTCCCACCAGGAAGAGGAAATAACCAAAGGCTCAGCGTGCCGTGCCGGAACCAGATTAGGGCCTGAAGCCATCCTGTGGTGTTGCGGCCAGGTCACAAGAAATCGAGTTGAAGAAAGGAGCTCAGGGGCACTGTAATTCACAAACCTGCAGAGTTATAAATGACAGCTATCGTCCAAAAATATACTGAAGTAAGGCTGCCAAGAGGACTTGAAAGCGGGGCAGAATTGCAGGAAACCGATTTCAGGAGGTAGACTGGAATTGCATTGAAAGCATAGGAAAAGAGGCAGAACGTCCACAATGATGCACTTGGCCAAAAAGGGCGTATGCGTTTTTTCCTGAATATATTCAGGAAAAAACGCATACGCCCTTCTTGGCCAACCAAGCAAGCTTGCAAAGGAAATCTGCACTACAGTGAAGTCTCACTTCCCCCCGGTCAAAAGGGCCATCTGAAAAAAGTGTAAAATCCAGAAAGGCAGGACAGGCCATGGAGAACTGGGAGCCTTGTTATGCTGATGGGCGGGATGTAAATTGCCAACAGACACTAGGGAGAAGTGTATGGTGTTTCGTGAAACATCTAAAAAACAAAGCAACAGAGCCTAGGGCACTTCCACTTATGGTCCTATAGCTTAGGGAAATTAAAATCAAAAAGACACAGCCACCCCAAAGTTTGGGACGCCTCTGTTTACAAGAACCTCGTTTACCGTACAAGTTCAATATCACAGAAAGTGAAAAATGGATAAAGAACTTGTTGTACTTACGTACAATGCAGTATCAATCAGCAATGAAATCTATGTCATCAGGTCCGTAGCAGCATAATGAGTGGATTCAGGTACAATGATTCTAACTGAAATAAGTCACACAGAAAAAGAAACATCATAAGATATCACTAATACACGGAATGTAAACTTGGCTACACAGGAACTGAATTCCAAAACAGAACAGGGTCTCAAATTTAGAAAACCAACTTATGCTTGCTTAAGGGGAAAGGTGAGTTGGGGTGCTGCATAAAACCAGAGACTGAAATGAGCACAGATAAAGTTCCTTAAGCCAAATATGGAATAGACAAGAGCTACTCCTTGCTCAACGAAATGGACTCAACACCCCATATAAAACGCCTAAGAATGTACCTGACTAGTAAGTATCTTAAAACCTATGGATTGCTATGTCTCCAAAAGAGAATCAAGCGTGTGTTCAGGGGCATAAACGCAGCAGTGATAGGATTGGAGAGGTTCGGTGAGCAAATGAAGACCCTTTGAAGTCATATTGCATGGTACCCATTCCACGGGTCTCAACTCTCCAGGTTTAAGGTATTCTTCCTTCAGCTAAAACATGCATGTGGAACCCAGAGTATGATCAACCGTGTGAACGGGAGACATGTTCAAATATGTCTCAGTTTTCCTCCCCTGGTACTCGGGTGCAACATTCCAGACGCTTTACTAACACTCTCCCGACTTGGAGAGTCAGTCCCTTTAACCTCCTGTTTGGCCCAGTTTGCAATTTCTGCGGAAGATGAACAGGAATAGGGAGAACCAATGAGAGACTAGCTGGAGGTGTCTGGACGGGCAAATTTAACTCTCATTTCCCACCAGGAAGAGGAAATAACCAAAGGCTCAGCGTGCCGTGCCGGAACCAAATTAGGGCCTGAAGCCATCCTGCGGTGTTGCGGCCAGCTCAAAAGAAAGCGAGTTGAAGAAAGGAGCTCAGGGGCACTGTAATTCACAAACCTGCAGAGTTATAAATGACAGCTATCGTCCAAAAATATACTGAAGTAAGGCTGCCAAGAGGACTTGAAAGCGGGGCAGAATTGCAGGAAACCGATTTCAGGAGGTAGACTGGAATTGCATTGAAAACATAGGAAAAGAGGCAGAACGTCCACAATGATGCACTTGGCCAAAAAGGTCGTATGCGTTTCTTCCTGAATATATTCAGGAAAAAACGCATACGCCCTTTTTGTCCAACCAAGCAAACTTGCAAAGGAAATCTGCACTACAATGAAGGCTGACTTCCCCCCGGTCAAAAGGGCCATCTGAAAAAAGTGTAAAATCCAGAAAGGCAGGACAGGCCATGGAGAACTGGGAGCCTTGTTATGCTGATGGGCGGGATGTAAATTGCCAACAGACACTCGGGAGAAGTGTATGGTGTTTCCTGAAACATCTAAAAAACAAAGCAACAGAGCCTAGGGCACTTCCACTTATGGTCTTATAGCTTAGGGAAATTAAAATCAAAAAGACACAGCCACCCCAAAGTTTGGGACGCCTCTGTTTACAAGAACCTCGTTTACCGTACAAGTTCAATATCACAGAAAGTGAAAAATGGATAAAGAACTTGTGGTACTTACGTACAATGCAGTATCACTCAGCAATGAAATCTATGTCATCAGGCCCGTAGCAGCATAATGAGTGGATTCAGGTACGATGATTCTAACTGAAATAAGTCACACAGAAAAAGAAACATCATAAGATATCACTAATACACGGAATGTAAACTTGGCTACACAGGAACTGAATTCCAAAACAGAACAGGGTCTCAAATGTAGAAAACCAACTTATGCTTGCTTAAGGGGAAAGGTGAGTTGGGGTACTGCATAAAAGCAGAGATTGAAATGAGCACAGATAAAGTTCCTTAAGCCAAATATGGAATAGACAAGAGCTACTCCTTGCTCAACGAAATGGACTCAATACCGCATATTAAACGCCTAAGAATGTACCTGACTAGTAAGTATCTTAAAACCTATGGATTGCTATGTCTCCAAAAGAGAATCAAGCGTGTGTACAGGGGCATGAACGCAGCAGTGATAGGATTGGAGAGGTTCGGTGAGCAAATGAAGACCCTTTGAAGTCATATTGCATGATACCCATTCCACGGGTTTCAACTACCCAGGTTTAAGGTATTCTTCCTTCAGCTAAAACATGCATGTGGAACCTAGAGTATGATCAACCAAGTGATCGGGAGACGTGTTCAAATATGTCTCAGTTTTCCTCCCCTGGTACTCGGGTGCAACATTCCAGACGCTTTACTAACACTCTCCCGACTTGGAGAGTCTGTCCCTTTAACCTCCTGTTTGGCCCAGTTTGCAATTTCTGCGGAAGATGAACAGGAATAGGGAGAACCAATGAGAGACTAGCTGGAGGTGTCTGGACGGGCAAATTTAACTCTCATTTCCCACCAGGAAGAGGAAATAACCAAAGGCTCAGCGTGCCGTGCCGGAACCAGATTAGGGCCTGAAGCCATCCTGTGGTGTTGCGGCCAGGTCACAAGAAATCGAGTTGAAGAAAGGAGCTCAGGGGCACTGTAATTCACAAACCTGCAGAGTTATAAATGACAGCTATCGTCCAAAAATATACTGAAGTAAGGCTGCCAAGAGGACTTGAAAGCGGGGCAGAATTGCAGGAAACCGATTTCAGGAGGTAGACTGGAATTGCATTGAAAGCATAGGAAAAGAGGCAGAACGTCCACAATGATGCACTTGGCCAAAAAGGGCGTATGCGTTTCTTCCTGAATATATTCAGGAAAAAACGCATACGCCCTTTTTGTCCAACCAAGCAAACTTGCAAAGGAAATCTGCACTACAATGAAGGCTGACTTCCCCCCGGTCAAAAGGGCCATCTGAAAAAAGTGTAAAATCCAGAAAGGCAGGACAGGCCATGGAGAACTGGGAGCCTTGTTATGCTGATGGGCGGGATGTAAATTGCCAACAGACACTCGGGAGAAGTGTATGGTGTTTCCTGAAACATCTAAAAAACAAAGCAACAGAGCCTAGGGTACTTCCACTTATGGTCCTATAACTTAGGGAAATTAAAATCAAAAAGACACAGCCACCCCAAAGTTTGGGACGCCTCTGTTTACAAGAACCTCGTTTACCGTACAAGTTCAATATCACAGAAAGTGAAAAATGGATAAAGAACTTGTGGTACTTACGGACAATGCAGTATCACTCAGCAATGAAATCTAGGTCATCAGGCCCGTAGCAGCATAATGAGTGGATTCAGGTACGATTATTCTAACTGAAATAAGTCACACAGAAAAAGAAACATCATAAGATATCACTAATACACGGAATGTAAACTTGGTTACACAGGAACTGAATTCCAAAACAGAACAGGGTCTCAAATGTAGAAAACCAACTTATGCTTGCTTAAGGGGAAAGGTGAGTTGGGGTACTGCATGAAAGCAGAGATTGAAATGAGCACAGATAAAGTTCCTTAAGCCAAATATGGAATAGACAAGAGCTACTCCTTGCTCAACGAAATGGACTCAATACCGCATATTAAACGCCTAAGAATGTACCTGACTAGTAAGTATCTTAAAACCTATGGATTGCTATGTCTCCAAAAGAGAATCAACCGTGTGTACAGGGGCATGAACGCAGCAGTGATAGGATTGGAGAGGTTCGGTGAGCAAATGAAGACCCTTTGAAGTCATATTGCATGGTACCCATTCCACGGGTTTCAACTACCCAGGTTTAAGGTATTCTTCCTTCAGCTAAAACATGCATGTGGAACCTAGAGTATGATCAACCATGTGATCGGGAGACGCGTTCAAATATGTCTCAGTTTTCCTCCCCTGGTACTCGGGTGCAACATTCCAGACGCTTTACTAACACTCTCCCGACTTGGAGAGTCTGTCCCTTTAACCTCCTGTTTGGCCCAGTTTGCAATTTCTGCGGAATATGAACAGGAATAGGGAGAACAAATGAGAGACTAGCTGGAGGTGTCTGGACGGGCAAATTTAACTCTCATTTCCCACCAGGAAGAGGAATTAACCAAAGGCTCAGCGTGCCGTGCCGGAACCAGATTAGGGCCTGAAACCATCCTGCGGTGTTGCGGCCAGCTCACAAGAAAGCGAGTTGAAGAAAGGAGCTCAGGGGCACTGTAATTCACAAACCTGCAGAGTTATAAATGACAGCTATCGTCCAAAAATATACTGAAGTAAGGCTGCCAAGAGTACTTGAAAGCGGGGCAGAATTGCAGGAAACCGATTTCAGGAGGTAGACTCGAATTGCATTGAAAGCATAGGAAAAGAGGCAGAACGTCCACAATGATGCACTTGGCCAAAAAGGGCGTATGCGTTTTTTCCTGAATATATTCAGGAAAAAACGCATACGCCCTTTTTGGCCAACCAAGCAAACTTGCAAAGGAAATCGGCACTACAATGAAGTCTCACTTCCCCCCGGTCAAAAGGGCCATCTGAAAAAAGTGTAAAATCCAGAAAGGCAGGACAGGCCATGGAGAACTGGGAGCCTTGTTATGCTGATGGGCGGGATGTAAATTGCCAACAGACACTAGGGAGAAGTGTATGGTGTTTCGTGAAACATCTAAGAAACAAAGCAACAGAGCCTAGGGCACTTCCACTTATGGTCCTATAGCTTAGGGAAATTAAAATCAAAAAGACACAGCCACCCCAAAGTTTGGGACGCCTCTGTTTACAAGAACCTCGTTTACCGTACAAGTTCAATATCTCAGAAAGTGAAAAATGGATAAAGAACTTGTGATACTTACGTACAATGCAGTATCACTCAGCAATGAAATCTATGTCATCAGGCCCGTAGCAGCATAATGAGTGGATTCAGGTACGATGATTCTAACTGAAATAAGTCACACAGAAAAAGAAACATCATAAGATATCTGTAATACACGGAATGTAAGCTTGGCTTCACAGGAACAGAATTACAGAACAGAACAGGGTCTCAAATTTAGAAAACCAACTTATGCTTGCTTAAGGGGAAAGGTGAGTTGGGGTGGTCCATAAAACCAGAGATTGAAATGAGCACAGATAAAGTTCCTTAAGCCAAATACGGAATAGACAAGAGCTACTCCTTGCTCAACGAAATGGACTCAACACCGCATATTAAACGCCTAAGAATGTACCTGACTAGTAAGTATCTTAAAACCTATGGATTGCTATGTCTCCGAAAGAGAATCAAGCATGTGTACAGGGGCATAAACGCAGCAGTGATAGGATTGGAGAGGTTCGGTGAGCAAATGAAGACCCTTTGAAGTCATATTGCATGGTACCCATTCCAAGGTTTTCAACTACCCAGGTTTAAGGTATTCTTCCTTCAGCTAAATCATGCATGTGGAACCTAGAGTATGATCAACCATGTGATCGGGAGACGTGTTCAAATATGTCTCAGTTTTCGTACCCTGGTACTCGGGTGCAACATTCCAGACGCTTTACTAACACTCTCCCGACATGGAGAGTCAGTCCCTTTAACCTCCTGTTTGGCCCAGTTTGCAATTTCTGCGGAAGATGAACAGGAATAGCGAGAACCAATGAGAGACTAGTTGGAGCTGTCTGGACGGGCAAATTTAACTCTCATTTCCCACCAGGAAGAGGAATTAACCAAAGGCTCAGCGTGCCGTGCCGGAACCAGATTAGGGCCTGAAGCCATCCTGCGGTGTTGCGGCCAGGTCACAAGAAAGCGAGTTGAAGAAAGGAGCTCAGGGGCACTGTAATTCACAAACCTGCAGAGTTATAAATGACAGCTATCGTCCAAAAATATACTGAAGTAAGGCTGCCAAGAGGACTTGAAAGCGGGGCAGAATTGCAGGAAACCGATTTCAGGAGGTAGACTGGAATTGCATTGAAAGCATAGGAAAAGAGGCAGAACGTCCACAATGATGCACTTGGCCAAAAAGGGCGTATGCGTTTTTTCCTGAATATATTCAGGAAAAAACGCATACGCCCTTTTTGGCCAACCAAGCAAACTTGCAAAGGAAATCTGCACTACAATGAAGTCTCACTTCCCCCCGGTCAAAAGGGCCATCTGAAAAAAGTGTAAAATCCAGAAAGGCAGGACAGGCCATGGAGAACTGGGAGCCTTGTTATGCTGATGGGCGGGATGTAAATTGCCAACAGACACTCGGGAGAAGTGTATGGTGTTTCCTGAAACATCTAAAAAACAAAGCAACAGAGCCTAGGGCACTTCCACTTATGGTCCTATAGCTTAGGGAAATTAAAATCAAAAAGAAACAGCCACCCCAAAGTTTGGGACGCCTCTGTTTACAAGAACCTCGTTTACCGTACAAGTTCAATATCACAGAAAGTGAAAAATGGATAAAGAACTTGTGGTACTTACGTACAATGCATTATCACTCAGCAATGAAATCTATGTCATCAGGCCCGTAGCAGCATAATGAGTGGATTCAGGTATGATGATTCTAACTGAAATAAGTCACACAGAAAAAGAAACATCATAAGATATCAGTAATACACGGAATGTAAACTTGTCTTCACAGGAACTGAATTACAGAACAGAACAGGGTCTCAAATTTAGAAAACCAACTTATGCTTGCTTAAGGGGAAAGGTGAGTTGGGGTGCTGCATAAAACCAGAGATTGAAATGAGCACAGATAAAGTTCCTTAAGCCAAATACGGAATAGACAATAGCTACTCCTTGCTCAACAAAATGGACTCAACACCGCATATTAAACGCCTAAGAATGTAACTGACTAGTAAGTATCTTAAAACCTATGGATTGCTATGTCTCCGAAAGAGAATCAAGCATGTGTACAGGGGCATAAACGCAGCAGTGATAGGATTGGAGAGGTTCGGTGAGCAAATGAAGACCCTTTGAAGTCATATTGCATGGTACCCATTCCACGGGTTTCAACTACCCAGGTTTAAGGTATTCTTCATTCAGCTAAAACATGCATGTGGAACCCAGAGTATGATCAACCATGTGATCGGGAGACGTGTTCAAATATGTCTCAGTTTTCGTACCCTGGTACTCGGGTGCAACATTCCAGACGCTTTACTAACACTCTCCCGACATGGAGAGTCAGTCCCTTTAACCTCCTGTTTGGCCCAGTTTGCCATTTCTGCGGAAGATGAACAGGAATAGCGAGAACCAATGAGAGACTAGCTGGAGGTGTCTGGACGGGCAAATTTAACTCTCATTTCCCACCAGGAAGAGGAATTAACCAAAGGCTCAGCATGCCGTGCCGGAACCAGATTAGGGCCTGAAGCCATCCTGCGGTGTTGCGGCCAGGTCACAAGAAAGCGAATTGAAGAAAGGAGCTCAGGGGCACTGTAATTCACAAACCTGCAGAGTTATAAATGACAGCTATCGTCCAAAAATATACTGAAGTAAGGCTGCCAAGAGGACTTGAAAGCGGGGCAGAATTGCAGGAAACCGATTTCAGGAGGTAGACTGGAATTGCATTGAAAGCATAGGAAAAGAGGCAGAACGTCCACAATGATGCACTTGGCTAAAAAGGGCGTATGCGTTTTTTCCTGAATATATTCAGGAAAAAACGCATACGCACTTTTTGGCCAACCAAGCAAACTTGCAAAGGAAATCGGCACTACAATGAAGTCTCACTTCCCCCCGGTCAAAAGGGCCATCTGAAAAAAGTGTAAAATCCAGAAAGGCAGGACAGGCCATGGAGAACTGGGAGCCTTGTTATGCTGATGGGCGGGATGTAAATTGCCAACAGACACTCGGGAGAAGTGTATGGTGTTTCCTGAAACATCTTAAAAACAAAGCAACAGAGCCTAGGGCACTTCCACTTATGGTCCTATAGCTTAGGGAAATTAAAATCAAAAAGACACAGCCACCCCAAAGTTTGGGACGCCTCTGTTTACAAGAACCTCGTTTACCATACAAGTTCAATATCACAGAAAGTGAAAAATGGATAAAGAACTTGTGGTACTTACGTACAATGCAGTATCACTCAGCAATGAAATCTATGTCATCAGGCCCGTAGCAGCATAATGAGTGGATTCAGGTACGATGATTCTAACTGAAATAAGTCACACAGAAAAAGAAACATCATAAGATATCACTAATACACGGAATATAAACTTGGCTTCACAGGAACTGAATTACAGAACAGAACAGGGTCTCAAATTTAGAAAACCAACTTATGCTTGCTTAAGGGGAAAGGTGAGTTGGGGTGCTGCATAAAACCAGAGATTGAAATGAGCACAGATAAAGTTCCTTAAGCCAAATATGGAATAGACAAGAGCTACTCCTTGCTCAACTAAATGGACTCAACACCAAATATTAAACGCCTACGAATGTTTCTGACTAGTAAGTATCTTAAAACCTATGGATTGCTATGTCTCCAAAAGAGAATCAAGCGTGTGTACAGGGGCATAAACGCAGCAGTGATAGGATTGGAGAGGTTTGGTGAGCAAATGAAGACCCTTTGAAGTCATATTGCATGGTACCCATTCCACAGGTCTCAACTCTCCAGGTTTAAGGTATTCTTCCTTCAGCTAAAACATGCATGTGGAACCCAGAGTATGATCAACCGTGTGAACGGGAGACGTGTTCAAATATGTCTCAGTTTTCCTCCCCTGGTACTCGGGTGCAACATTCCAGACGCTTTACTAACACTCTCCCCACTTGGAGAGTCAGCGCCTTTAACCTCCTGTTTGGCCCAGTTTGCAATTTCTGCGGAAGATGAACAGGAATAGGGAGAACCAATGAGAGACTAGCTGGAGGTGTCTGGACGGGCAAATTTAACTCTCATTTCCCACCAGGAAGAGGAAATAACCAAAGGCTCAGCGTGCCGTGCCGGAACCAGATTAGGGCCTGAAGCCATCCTGCGGTGTTGCGGCCAGCTCAAAAGAAAGCGAGTTGAAGAAAGGAGCTCAGGGGCACTGTATTTCACAAACCTGCAGAGTTATAAATGACAGCTATCGTCCAAAAATATGCTGAAGTAAGGCTGCCAAGAGGACTTGAAAGTGGACCAGAATTGCAGGAAACCGATTTCAGGAGGTAGACTGGAATTGCATTGAAAGCATAGGAAAAGAGGCAGAACGTCCACAATGATGCACTTGGCCAAAAAGGGCGTATGCGTTTTTTCCTGAATATATTCAGGAAAAAACGCATACGCCCTTTTTGGCCAACCAAGCAAACTTGCAAAGGAAATCTGCACTACAATGAAGTCTCACTTCCCCCCAGTCAAAAGGGCCATCTGAAAAAAGTGTAAAATCCAGAAAGGCAGGACAGGCCATGGAGAACTGGGAGCCTTGTTATGCTGATGGGCGGGATGTAAATTGCCAACAGACACTCGGGAGAAGTGTATGGTGTTTCCTGAAACATCTAAAAAACAAAGCAACAGAGCCTAGGGCACTTCCACTTATGGTCCTATAGCTTAGGGAAATTAAAATCAAAAAGACACAGCCACCCCAAAGTTTGGAACGGCTCTGTTTACAAGAACCTCGTTTACAGTACAAGTTCAACATCGCAGAAATTGAAAAATGGATAAAGAACTTGTGGTATTTACTTACAAAGCAATATCACTCAGCAATGAAATCTATGTCATCAGGCCCTTAGCAGCACAATGAGTGGATTCAGGTATGATGATTCTAACTGAAATAAGTCGCACAGAAAAAGAAACATCATAAGATATCAGTAATACACAGAATGTAAACTTGGCTACACAGGAACTGAATTACAGAAAAGAACAGGGTCTCAAATTTAGAAAACCAACTTATGCTTGCTTAAGGGGAAAGGTGAGTTGGGGTGCTGCATAAAACCAGAGATTGAAATGAGCACAGATAAAGTTCCTTAAGCCAAATATGGAATAGACAAGAGCTACTCCTTGCTCAACGAAAAGGACTCAACACCCCATATTAAACGCCTAAGAATGTACCTGACTAGTAAGTATCTTAAAACCTATGGATTGCTATGTCTCCAAAAGAGAATCAAGCGTGTGTACAGGGGCATAAACGCAGCAGTGATAGGATTGGAGAGGTTCGGTGAGCAAATGAAGACCCTTTGAAGTCATATTACATGGTACCCATTACACGGGTTTCAACTACCCAGTTTTAAGGTATTCTTCCTTCAGCTAAAACATGCATGTGGAACCCAGAGTATGATCAACCGTGTGAACGGGAGACGTGTTCAAATATGTCTCAGTTTTCGTCCCCTGGTACTCGGGTGCAACATTCCAGACGCTTTACTAACACTCTCCCCACTTGGAGAGTCAGCGCCTTTAACCTCCTGTTTGGCCCAGTTTGCAAATTCTGCGGAAGATGAACAGGAATAGGGAGAACCAATGAGAGACTAGCTGGAGGTGTCTGGACGGGCAAATTTAACTCTCATTTCCCACCAGGAAGAGGAAATAACCAAAGGCTCAGCGTGCCGTGCCGGAACCAGATTAGGGCCTGAAGCCATCCTGCGGTGTTGCGGCCAGCTCAAAAGAAAGCGAGTTGAAGAAAGGAGCTCAGGGGCACTGTAATTCACAAACCTGCAGAGTTATAAATGACAGCTATCGTCCAAAAATATACTGAAGTAAGGCTGCCAAGAGGACTTGAAAGCGGGGCAGAATTGCAGGAAACCGATTTCAGGAGGTAGACTGGAATTGCATTGAAAGCATAGGAAAAGAGGCAGAACATCCACAATGATGCACTTGGCCAAAAAGGGCGTATGCGTCTTTTCCTGAATATATTCAGGAAAAAACGCATAAGCCCTTCTTGGCCAACCAAGCAAGCTTGCAAAGGAAATCTGCACTACAATGAAGTCTCACTTCCAACTGCTCAAAAGGGCCATCTGAATAAAGTGTAAAATCCAGAAAGGCAGGACAGGCCATGGAGAACTGGGAGCCTTGTTATGCTGATGGGCGGGATGTAAATTGCCAACAGACACTCCGGAGAAGTGTATGGTGTTTCCTGAACCATCTAAGAAACAAAGCAACAGAGCCTAGGGCACTTCAACTTATGGTCCTATAGCTTAGGGAAATTAAAATCAAAAAGACACAGCCACCCCAAAGTTTGGGACGCCTCTGTTTACAAGAACCTCGTTTACAGTACAAGTTCAATATCACAGAAAGTGAAAAATGGATAAAGAAGTTGTGGTATTTACTTACAAAGCAATATCACTCAGCAATGAAATCTATGTCATCAGGCCCTTAGCAGCACAATGAGTGGATTCAGGTACGATGATTCTAACTGAAATAAGTCACACAGAAAAAGAAACATCATAAGATATCACTAATAAACGGAATGTAAACTTGGCTACACAGGAACTGAATTACAGAACAGAACAGGGTCTCAAATTTAGAAAACCAACTTATGCTTGCTTAAGGGGAAAGGTGAGTTGGGGTGCTGCATAAAACCAGAGATTGAAATGAGCACAGATAAAGTTTCTTAAGCCAAATATGGAATAGACAAGAGCTACTCCTTGCTCAACGAAATGGACTCAACACTGCATATTAAATGCCTAAGAATGTGCCTGACTAGTAAGTATCTTAAAACCTATGGATTGCTATGTCTCCGAAAGAGAATCAAGCATGTGTACAGGGGCATAAACGCAGCAGTGATAGGATTGGAGAGGTTCGGTGAGCAAATGAAGACCCTTTGAAGTCATATTGCATGGTACCCTTTACACGGGTCTCAACGCTACAGGTTTAAGGTATTCTTCCTTCAGCTAAAACATGCATGTGGAACCTAGAGTATGATCAACCATGTGATCGGGAGACGTGTTCAAATATGTCTCAGTTTTCGTACCCTGGTACTTGGGTGCAACATTCCAGACGCTTTACTAACACTCTCCCGACATGGAGAGTCAGTCCCTTTAACCTCCTGTTTGGTCCAGTTTGCAATTTCTGCGGAAGATGAACAGGAATAGCAAGAACCAATGAGAGACTAGCTGGAGGTGTCTGGACGGGCAAATTTAACTCTCATTTCCCACCAGGGGGAGGAATTAACCAAAGGCTCAGCGTGTCGTGCCGGAACCAGATTAGGGCCTGAAGCCATCATGTGGTGTTGCGGTCAGCTCACAAGAAAGCGAGTTGAAGAAAGGAGCTCAGGGGCACTGTAATTCACAAACCTGCAGAGTTATAAATGACAGCTATCGTCCAAAAATATACTGAAGTAAGGCTGCCAAGAGGACTTGAAAGCGGGGCAGAATTGCAGGAAAGCGATTTCAGGAGGTAGACTGGAATTGCATTGAAAGCATAGGAAAAGAGGCAGAACGTCCACAATGATGCACTTGGCCAAAAAGGGCGTATGCGTTTTTTCCTG
This sequence comes from Grampus griseus, assembly GCF_964374135.1. NCBI lineage: Eukaryota > Metazoa > Chordata > Mammalia > Artiodactyla > Delphinidae > Grampus > Grampus griseus. Next base: position 420,922 of record NW_028133193.1, on the reverse strand, counting down.
AATATATTCAGGAAAAAACGCATACGCCCTTTTTGGCCAACCAAGCAAACTTGCAAAGGAAATCTACACTACAATGAAGTCTCACTTCCCCCCGGTCAAAAGGGCCATCTGAAAAAAGTGTAAAATCCAGAAAGGCAGGACAGGCCATGGAGAACTGGGAGCCTTGTTATGCTGATGGGCGGGATGTAAATTGCCAACAGACACTCGGGAGAAGTATATGGTGTTTCCTGAAACATCTAAAAAACAAAGCAACAGAGCCTAGGGCACTTCCACTTATGGTCCTATAGCTTAGAGAAATTAAAATCAAAAAGACACAGCCACCCCAAAGTATGGAACGCCTCTGTTTACAAGAACCTCATTTACCGTACAAGTTCAATATCACAGAAAGTGAAAAATGGATAAAGAACTTGTGGTATTTACTTACAAAGCAATATCACTCAGCAATGAAATCTATGTCATCAGGCCCGTAGCAGCACAATGAGTGGTTTCAGGTAAGATGATTCTAACTGAAATAAGTCACACAGAAAAAGAAACAGCATAAGATATCAGTAATACTCGGAATGTAAACTTGGCTACACAGGAACTGAATTACAGAAAAGAACAGGGTCTCAAATTTAGAAAACCAACTTATGCTTGCTTAAGGGGAAAGGTGAGTTGTGGTGCTGCATAAAAGCAGAGATTGAAATGAGCACAGATAAAGTTCCTTAAGCCAAATATGGAATAAACAAGAGCTACTCCTTGCTCAACGAAATGGACTCAACACCGCATATTAAACGCCTAAGAATGTACCTGTCTAGTAAGTATCTTAAAACCTATGGATTGCTATGTCTCCAAAAGAGAATCAAGCGTGTGTACAGGGGCATAAACGCAGCAGTGATAGGATTGGAGAGGTTCGGTGAGCAAATGAAGACCCTTTGAACTCATATTGCATGGTACCCATTCCACGGGTTTCAACTACCCTGGTTTAAGGTATTCTTCATTCAGCTAAAACATGCATGTGGAACCTAGAGTATGATCAACCATGTGATCGGGAGACGTGTTCAAATATGTCTCAGTTTTCGTACCCTGGTACTCGGGTGCAACATTCCAGATGCTTTACTAACACTCTCCCGACTTGGAGAGTCAGTCTCTTTAAACTCCTGTTTGGCCCAGTTTGCCATTTCTGCGGAAGATGAACAGGAATAGGGAGAACCAATGAGAGACTAGCTGGAGGTGTCTGGACGGGCAAATTTAACTCTCATTTCCCACCAGGAAGAGGAATTAACCAAAGGCTCAGCATGCCGTGCCGGAACCGGATTAGGGCCTGAAGCCATCCTGCGGTGTTGCAGCCAGCTCACAAGAAAGCGAGTTGAAGAAAGGAGCTCAGGGGCACTGTAATTCACAAACCTGCAGAGTTATAAATGACAGCTATTGTCCAAAAATATATTGAAGTAAGGCTGCCAAGAGGACTTGAAAGCGGGGCAGAATTGCAGGAAACCGATTTCAGGAGGTAGACTGGAATTGCATTGAAAGCATAGGAAAAGAGGCAGAACGTCCAAAATGATGCACTTGGCCAAAAAGGGCGTATGCGTTTTTTCCTGAATATATTCAGGAAAAAACGCATACGCCCTTTTTGGCCAACCAAGCAAACTTGCAAACGAAATCTGCACTACAATGAAGTCTCACTTCCCCCCGGTCAAAAGGGCCATCTGAGAAAAGTGTAAAATCCAGCAAGGCAGGACAGGCCATGGAGAACTGGGAGCCTTGTTATGCTGATGGGCGGGATGTAAATTGCCAACAGACACTCGGGAGAAGTGTATGGTGTTTCCTGAAACATCTAAAAAACAAAGCAACAGAGCCTAGGGCACTTCCACTTATGGTCTTATAGCTTAGGGAAATTAAAATCAAAAAGACACAGCCACCCCAAAGTTTGGGACGCCTCTGTTTACAAGAACCTCGTTTACCGTACAAGTTCAATATCACAGAAAGTGAAAAATGGATAAAGAACTTGTGGTACTTACGTACAATGCAGTATCACTCAGCAATGAAATCTATGTCATCAGGCCCGTAGCAGCATAATGAGTGGATTCAGGTACGATGATTCTAACTGAAATAAGTCACACAGAAAAAGAAACATCATAAGATATCACTAATACACGGAATGTAAACTTGGCTACACAGGAACTGAATTCCAAAACAGAACAGGGTCTCAAATGTAGAAAACCAACTTATGCTTGCTTAAGGGGAAAGGTGAGTTGGGGTACTGCATAAAAGCAGAGATTGAAATGAGCACAGATAAAGTTCCTTAAGCCAAATATGGAATAGACAAGAGCTACTCCTTGCTCAACGAAATGGACTCAATACCGCATATTAAACGCCTAAGAATGTACCTGACTAGTAAGTATCTTAAAACCTATGGATTGCTATGTCTCCAAAAGAGAATCAAGCGTGTGTACAGGGGCATGAACGCAGCAGTGATAGGATTGGAGAGGTTCGGTGAGCAAATGAAGACCCTTTGAAGTCATATTGCATGATACCCATTCCACGGGTTTCAACTACCCAGGTTTAAGGTATTCTTCCTTCAGCTAAAACATGCATGTGGAACCTAGAGTATGATCAACCAAGTGATCGGGAGACGTGTTCAAATATGTCTCAGTTTTCCTCCCCTGGTACTCGGGTGCAACATTCCAGACGCTTTACTAACACTCTCCCGACTTGGAGAGTCTGTCCCTTTAACCTCCTGTTTGGCCCAGTTTGCAATTTCTGCGGAAGATGAACAGGAATAGGGAGAACCAATGAGAGACTAGCTGGAGGTGTCTGGACGGGCAAATTTAACTCTCATTTCCCACCAGGAAGAGGAAATAACCAAAGGCTCAGCGTGCCGTGCCGGAACCAGATTAGGGCCTGAAGCCATCCTGTGGTGTTGCGGCCAGGTCACAAGAAATCGAGTTGAAGAAAGGAGCTCAGGGGCACTGTAATTCACAAACCTGCAGAGTTATAAATGACAGCTATCGTCCAAAAATATACTGAAGTAAGGCTGCCAAGAGGACTTGAAAGCGGGGCAGAATTGCAGGAAACCGATTTCAGGAGGTAGACTGGAATTGCATTGAAAGCATAGGAAAAGAGGCAGAACGTCCACAATGATGCACTTGGCCAAAAAGGGCGTATGCGTTTCTTCCTGAATATATTCAGGAAAAAACGCATACGCCCTTTTTGTCCAACCAAGCAAACTTGCAAAGGAAATCTGCACTACAATGAAGGCTGACTTCCCCCCGGTCAAAAGGGCCATCTGAAAAAAGTGTAAAATCCAGAAAGGCAGGACAGGCCATGGAGAACTGGGAGCCTTGTTATGCTGATGGGCGGGATGTAAATTGCCAACAGACACTCGGGAGAAGTGTATGGTGTTTCCTGAAACATCTAAAAAACAAAGCAACAGAGCCTAGGGCACTTCCACTTATGGTCCTATAACTTAGGGAAATTAAAATCAAAAAGACACAGCCACCCCAAAGTTTGGGACGCCTCTGTTTACAAGAACCTCGTTTACCGTACAAGTTCAATATCACAGAAAGTGAAAAATGGATAAAGAACTTGTGGTACTTACGGACAATGCAGTATCACTCAGCAATGAAATCTAGGTCATCAGGCCCGTAGCAGCATAATGAGTGGATTCAGGTACGATTATTCTAACTGAAATAAGTCACACAGAAAAAGAAACATCATAAGATATCACTAATACACGGAATGTAAACTTGGTTACACAGGAACTGAATTCCAAAACAGAACAGGGTCTCAAATGTAGAAAACCAACTTATGCTTGCTTAAGGGGAAAGGTGAGTTGGGGTACTGCATGAAAGCAGAGATTGAAATGAGCACAGATAAAGTTCCTTAAGCCAAATATGGAATAGACAAGAGCTACTCCTTGCTCAACGAAATGGACTCAATACCGCATATTAAACGCCTAAGAATGTACCTGACTAGTAAGTATCTTAAAACCTATGGATTGCTATGTCTCCAAAAGAGAATCAAGCGTGTGTACAGGGGCATGAACGCAGCAGTGATAGGATTGGAGAGGTTCGGTGAGCAAATGAAGACCCTTTGAAGTCATATTGCATGGTACCCATTCCACGGGTTTCAACTACCCAGGTTTAAGGTATTCTTCCTTCAGCTAAAACATGCATGTGGAACCTAGAGTATGATCAACCATGTGATCGGGAGACGCGTTCAAATATGTCTCAGTTTTCCTCCCCTGGTACTCGGGTGCAACATTCCAGACGCTTTACTAACACTCTCCCGACTTGGAGAGTCTGTCCCTTTAACCTCCTGTTTGGCCCAGTTTGCAATTTCTGCGGAATATGAACAGGAATAGGGAGAACAAATGAGAGACTAGCTGGAGGTGTCTGGACGGGCAAATTTAACTCTCATTTCCCACCAGGAAGAGGAATTAACCAAAGGCTCAGCGTGCCGTGCCGGAACCAGATTAGGGCCTGAAACCATCCTGCGGTGTTGCGGCCAGCTCACAAGAAAGCGAGTTGAAGAAAGGAGCTCAGGGGCACTGTAATTCACAAACCTGCAGAGTTATAAATGACAGCTATCGTCCAAAAATATACTGAAGTAAGGCTGCCAAGAGTACTTGAAAGCGGGGCAGAATTGCAGGAAACCGATTTCAGGAGGTAGACTCGAATTGCATTGAAAGCATAGGAAAAGAGGCAGAACGTCCACAATGATGCACTTGGCCAAAAAGGGCGTATGCGTTTTTTCCTGAATATATTCAGGAAAAAACGCATACGCCCTTTTTGGCCAACCAAGCAAACTTGCAAAGGAAATCGGCACTACAATGAAGTCTCACTTCCCCCCGGTCAAAAGGGCCATCTGAAAAAAGTGTAAAATCCAGAAAGGCAGGACAGGCCATGGAGAACTGGGAGCCTTGTTATGCTGATGGGCGGGATGTAAATTGCCAACAGACACTAGGGAGAAGTGTATGGTGTTTCGTGAAACATCTAAAAAACAAAGCAACAGAGCCTAGGGCACTTCCACTTATGGTCCTATAGCTTAGGGAAATTAAAATCAAAAAGACACAGCCACCCCAAAGTTTGGGACGCCTCTGTTTACAAGAACCTCGTTTACCGTACAAGTTCAATATCTCAGAAAGTGAAAAATGGATAAAGAACTTGTGATACTTACGTACAATGCAGTATCACTCAGCAATGAAATCTATGTCATCAGGCCCGTAGCAGCATAATGAGTGGATTCAGGTACGATGATTCTAACTGAAATAAGTCACACAGAAAAAGAAACATCATAAGATATCTGTAATACACGGAATGTAAGCTTGGCTTCACAGGAACAGAATTACAGAACAGAACAGGGTCTCAAATTTAGAAAACCAACTTATGCTTGCTTAAGGGGAAAGGTGAGTTGGGGTGGTCCATAAAACCAGAGATTGAAATGAGCACAGATAAAGTTCCTTAAGCCAAATACGGAATAGACAAGAGCTACTCCTTGCTCAACGAAATGGACTCAACACCGCATATTAAACGCCTAAGAATGTACCTGACTAGTAAGTATCTTAAAACCTATGGATTGCTATGTCTCCGAAAGAGAATCAAGCATGTGTACAGGGGCATAAACGCAGCAGTGATAGGATTGGAGAGGTTCGGTGAGCAAATGAAGACCCTTTGAAGTCATATTGCATGGTACCCATTCCAAGGTTTTCAACTACCCAGGTTTAAGGTATTCTTCCTTCAGCTAAATCATGCATGTGGAACCTAGAGTATGATCAACCATGTGATCGGGAGACGTGTTCAAATATGTCTCAGTTTTCGTACCCTGGTACTCGGGTGCAACATTCCAGACGCTTTACTAACACTCTCCCGACATGGAGAGTCAGTCCCTTTAACCTCCTGTTTGGCCCAGTTTGCAATTTCTGCGGAAGATGAACAGGAATAGCGAGAACCAATGAGAGACTAGTTGGAGCTGTCTGGACGGGCAAATTTAACTCTCATTTCCCACCAGGAAGAGGAATTAACCAAAGGCTCAGCGTGCCGTGCCGGAACCAGATTAGGGCCTGAAGCCATCCTGCGGTGTTGCGGCCAGGTCACAAGAAAGCGAGTTGAAGAAAGGAGCTCAGGGGCACTGTAATTCACAAACCTGCAGAGTTATAAATGACAGCTATCGTCCAAAAATATACTGAAGTAAGGCTGCCAAGAGGACTTGAAAGCGGGGCAGAATTGCAGGAAACCGATTTCAGGAGGTAGACTGGAATTGCATTGAAAGCATAGGAAAAGAGGCAGAACGTCCACAATGATGCACTTGGCCAAAAAGGGCGTATGCGTTTTTTCCTGAATATATTCAGGAAAAAACGCATACGCCCTTTTTGGCCAACCAAGCAAACTTGCAAAGGAAATCTGCACTACAATGAAGTCTCACTTCCCCCCGGTCAAAAGGGCCATCTGAAAAAAGTGTAAAATCCAGAAAGGCAGGACAGGCCATGGAGAACTGGGAGCCTTGTTATGCTGATGGGCGGGATGTAAATTGCCAACAGACACTCGGGAGAAGTGTATGGTGTTTCCTGAAACATCTAAAAAACAAAGCAACAGAGCCTAGGGCACTTCCACTTATGGTCCTATAGCTTAGGGAAATTAAAATCAAAAAGACACAGCCACCCCAAAGTTCGGGACGCCTCTGTTTACAAGAACCTCGTTTACCGTACAAGTTCAATATCACAGAAAGTGAAAAATGGATAAAGAACTTGTGGTACTTACGTACAATGCATTATCACTCAGCAATGAAATCTATGTCATCAGGCCCGTAGCAGCATAATGAGTGGATTCAGGTATGATGATTCTAACTGAAATAAGTCACACAGAAAAAGAAACATCATAAGATATCAGTAATACACGGAATGTAAACTTGTCTTCACAGGAACTGAATTACAGAACAGAACAGGGTCTCAAATTTAGAAAACCAACTTATGCTTGCTTAAGGGGAAAGGTGAGTTGGGGTGCTGCATAAAACCAGAGATTGAAATGAGCACAGATAAAGTTCCTTAAGCCAAATACGGAATAGACAATAGCTACTCCTTGCTCAACAAAATGGACTCAACACCGCATATTAAACGCCTAAGAATGTAACTGACTAGTAAGTATCTTAAAACCTATGGATTGCTATGTCTCCGAAAGAGAATCAAGCATGTGTACAGGGGCATAAACGCAGCAGTGATAGGATTGGAGAGGTTCGGTGAGCAAATGAAGACCCTTTGAAGTCATATTGCATGGTACCGATTCCACGGGTTTCAACTACCCAGGTTAAAGGTATTCTTCATTCAGCTAAAACATGCATGTGGAACCCAGAGTATGATCAACCATGTGATCGGGAGACGTGTTCAAATATGTCTCAGTTTTCGTACCCTGGTACTCGGGTGCAACATTCCAGACGCTTTACTAACACTCTCCCGACATGGAGAGTCAGTCCCTTTAACCTCCTGTTTGGCCCAGTTTGCCATTTCTGCGGAAGATGAACAGGAATAGCGAGAACCAATGAGAGACTAGCTGGAGGTGTCTGGACGGGCAAATTTAACTCTCATTTCCCACCAGGAAGAGGAATTAACCAAAGGCTCAGCATGCCGTGCCGGAACCAGATTAGGGCCTGAAGCCATCCTGCGGTGTTGCGGCCAGGTCACAAGAAAGCGAATTGAAGAAAGGAGCTCAGGGGCACTGTAATTCACAAACCTGCAGAGTTATAAATGACAGCTATCGTCCAAAAATATACTGAAGTAAGGTTGCCAAGAGGACTTGAAAGCGGGGCAGAATTGCAGGAAACCGATTTCAGGAGGTAGACTGGAATTGCATTGAAAGCATAGGAAAAGAGGCAGAACGTCCACAATGATGCACTTGGCTAAAAAGGGCGTATGCGTTTTTTCCTGAATATATTCAGGAAAAAACGCATACGCACTTTTTGGCCAACCAAGCAAACTTGCAAAGGAAATCGGCACTACAATGAAGTCTCACTTCCCCCCGGTCAAAAGGGCCATCTGAAAAAAGTGTAAAATCCAGAAAGGCAGGACAGGCCATGGAGAACTGGGAGCCTTGTTATGCTGATGGGCGGGATGTAAATTGCCAACAGACACTCGGGAGAAGTGTATGGTGTTTCCTGAAACATCTTAAAAACAAAGCAACAGAGCCTAGGGCACTTCCACTTATGGTCCTATAGCTTAGGGAAATTAAAATCAAAAAGACACAGCCACCCCAAAGTTTGGGACGCCTCTGTTTACAAGAACCTCGTTTACCATACAAGTTCAATATCACAGAAAGTGAAAAATGGATAAAGAACTTGTGGTACTTACGTACAATGCAGTATCACTCAGCAATGAAATCTATGTCATCAGGCCCGTAGCAGCATAATGAGTGGATTCAGGTACGATGATTCTAACTGAAATAAGTCACACAGAAAAAGAAACATCATAAGATATCACTAATACACGGAATATAAACTTGGCTTCACAGGAACTGAATTACAGAACAGAACAGGGTCTCAAATTTAGAAAACCAACTTATGCTTGCTTAAGGGGAAAGGTGAGTTGGGGTGCTGCATAAAACCAGAGATTGAAATGAGCACAGATAAAGTTCCTTAAGCCAAATATGGAATAGACAAGAGCTACTCCTTGCTCAACTAAATGGACTCAACACCAAATATTAAACGCCTACGAATGTTTCTGACTAGTAAGTATCTTAAAACCTATGGATTGCTATGTCTCCAAAAGAGAATCAAGCGTGTGTACAGGGGCATAAACGCAGCAGTGATAGGATTGGAGAGGTTTGGTGAGCAAATGAAGACCCTTTGAAGTCATATTGCATGGTACCCATTCCACAGGTCTCAACTCTCCAGGTTTAAGGTATTCTTCCTTCAGCTAAAACATGCATGTGGAACCCAGAGTATGATCAACCGTGTGAACGGGAGACGTGTTCAAATATGTCTCAGTTTTCCTCCCCTGGTACTCGGGTGCAACATTCCAGACGCTTTACTAACACTCTCCCCACTTGGAGAGTCAGCGCCTTTAACCTCCTGTTTGGCCCAGTTTGCAATTTCTGCGGAAGATGAACAGGAATAGGGAGAACCAATGAGAGACTAGCTGGAGGTGTCTGGACGGGCAAATTTAACTCTCATTTCCCACCAGGAAGAGGAAATAACCAAAGGCTCAGCGTGCCGTGCCGGAACCAGATTAGGGCCTGAAGCCATCCTGCGGTGTTGCGGCCAGCTCAAAAGAAAGCGAGTTGAAGAAAGGAGCTCAGGGGCACTGTATTTCACAAACCTGCAGAGTTATAAATGACAGCTATCGTCCAAAAATATGCTGAAGTAAGGCTGCCAAGAGGACTTGAAAGTGGACCAGAATTGCAGGAAACCGATTTCAGGAGGTAGACTGGAATTGCATTGAAAGCATAGGAAAAGAGGCAGAACGTCCACAATGATGCACTTGGCCAAAAAGGGCGTATGCGTTTTTTCCTGAATATATTCAGGAAAAAACGCATACGCCCTTTTTGGCCAACCAAGCAAACTTGCAAAGGAAATCTGCACTACAATGAAGTCTCACTTCCCCCCAGTCAAAAGGGCCATCTGAAAAAAGTGTAAAATCCAGAAAGGCAGGACAGGCCATGGAGAACTGGGAGCCTTGTTATGCTGATGGGCGGGATGTAAATTGCCAACAGACACTCGGGAGAAGTGTATGGTGTTTCCTGAAACATCTAAAAAACAAAGCAACAGAGCCTAGGGCACTTCCACTTATGGTCCTATAGCTTAGGGAAATTAAAATCAAAAAGACACAGCCACCCCAAAGTTTGGAACGGCTCTGTTTACAAGAACCTCGTTTACAGTACAAGTTCAACATCGCAGAAATTGAAAAATGGATAAAGAACTTGTGGTATTTACTTACAAAGCAATATCACTCAGCAATGAAATCTATGTCATCAGGCCCTTAGCAGCACAATGAGTGGATTCAGGTATGATGATTCTAACTGAAATAAGTCGCACAGAAAAAGAAACATCATAAGATATCAGTAATACACAGAATGTAAACTTGGCTACACAGGAACTGAATTACAGAAAAGAACAGGGTCTCAAATTTAGAAAACCAACTTATGCTTGCTTAAGGGGAAAGGTGAGTTGGGGTGCTGCATAAAACCAGAGATTGAAATGAGCACAGATAAAGTTCCTTAAGCCAAATATGGAATAGACAAGAGCTACTCCTTGCTCAACGAAAAGGACTCAACACCCCATATTAAACGCCTAAGAATGTACCTGACTAGTAAGTATCTTAAAACCTATGGATTGCTATGTCTCCAAAAGAGAATCAAGCGTGTGTACAGGGGCATAAATGCAGCAGTGATAGGATTGGAGAGGTTCGGTGAGCAAATGAAGACCCTTTGAAGTCATATTACATGGTACCCATTACACGGGTTTCAACTACCCAGTTTTAAGGTATTCTTCCTTCAGCTAAAACATGCATGTGGAACCCAGAGTATGATCAACCGTGTGAACGGGAGACGTGTTCAAATATGTCTCAGTTTTCGTCCCCTGGTACTCGGGTGCAACATTCCAGACGCTTTACTAACACTCTCCCCACTTGGAGAGTCAGCGCCTTTAACCTCCTGTTTGGCCCAGTTTGCAAATTCTGCGGAAGATGAACAGGAATAGGGAGAACCAATGAGAGACTAGCTGGAGGTGTCTGGACGGGCAAATTTAACTCTCATTTCCCACCAGGAAGAGGAAATAACCAAAGGCTCAGCGTGCCGTGCCGGAACCAGATTAGGGCCTGAAGCCATCCTGCGGTGTTGCGGCCAGCTCAAAAGAAAGCGAGTTGAAGAAAGGAGCTCAGGGGCACTGTAATTCACAAACCTGCAGAGTTATAAATGACAGCTATCGTCCAAAAATATACTGAAGTAAGGCTGCCAAGAGGACTTGAAAGCGGGGCAGAATTGCAGGAAACCGATTTCAGGAGGTAGACTGGAATTGCATTGAAAGCATAGGAAAAGAGGCAGAACATCCACAATGATGCACTTGGCCAAAAAGGGCGTATGCGTCTTTTCCTGAATATATTCAGGAAAAAACGCATAAGCCCTTCTTGGCCAACCAAGCAAGCTTGCAAAGGAAATCTGCACTACAATGAAGTCTCACTTCCAACTGCTCAAAAGGGCCATCTGAATAAAGTGTAAAATCCAGAAAGGCAGGACAGGCCATGGAGAACTGGGAGCCTTGTTATGCTGATGGGCGGGATGTAAATTGCCAACAGACACTCGGGAGAAGTGTATGGTGTTTCCTGAACCATCTAAAAAACAAAGCAACAGAGCCTAGGGCACTTCAACTTATGGTCCTATAGCTTAGGGAAATTAAAATCAAAAAGACACAGCCACCCCAAAGTTTGGGACGCCTCTGTTTACAAGAACCTCGTTTACAGTACAAGTTCAATATCACAGAAAGTGAAAAATGGATAAAGAAGTTGTGGTATTTACTTACAAAGCAATATCACTCAGCAATGAAATCTATGTCATCAGGCCCTTAGCAGCACAATGAGTGGATTCAGGTACGATGATTCTAACTGAAATAAGTCACACAGAAAAAGAAACATCATAAGATATCACTAATAAACGGAATGTAAACTTGGCTACACAGGAACTGAATTACAGAACAGAACAGGGTCTCAAATTTAGAAAACCAACTTATGCTTGCTTAAGGGGAAAGGTGAGTTGGGGTGCTGCATAAAACCAGAGATTGAAATGAGCACAGATAAAGTTTCTTAAGCCAAATATGGAATAGACAAGAGCTACTCCTTGCTCAACGAAATGGACTCAACACTGCATATTAAATGCCTAAGAATGTGCCTGACTAGTAAGTATCTTAAAACCTATGGATTGCTATGTCTCCGAAAGAGAATCAAGCATGTGTACAGGGGCATAAACGCAGCAGTGATAGGATTGGAGAGGTTCGGTGAGCAAATGAAGACCCTTTGAAGTCATATTGCATGGTACCCTTTACACGGGTCTCAACGCTACAGGTTTAAGGTATTCTTCCTTCAGCTAAAACATGCATGTGGAACCTAGAGTATGATCAACCATGTGATCGGGAGACGTGTTCAAATATGTCTCAGTTTTCGTACCCTGGTACTTGGGTGCAACATTCCAGACGCTTTACTAACACTCTCCCGACATGGAGAGTCAGTCCCTTTAACCTCCTGTTTGGTCCAGTTTGCAATTTCTGCGGAAGATGAACAGGAATAGCAAGAACCAATGAGAGACTAGCTGGAGGTGTCTGGACGGGCAAATTTAACTCTCATTTCCCACCAGGGGGAGGAATTAACCAAAGGCTCAGCGTGCCGTGCCGGAACCAGATTAGGGCCTGAAGCCATCATGTGGTGTTGCGGTCAGCTCACAAGAAAGCGAGTTGAAGAAAGGAGCTCAGGGGCACTGTAATTCACAAACCTGCAGAGTTATAAATGACAGCTATCGTCCAAAAATATACTGAAGTAAGGCTGCCAAGAGGACTTGAAAGCGGGGCAGAATTGCAGGAAAGCGATTTCAGGAGGTAGACTGGAATTGCATTGAAAGCATAGGAAAAGAGGCAGAACGTCCACAATGATGCACTTGGCCAAAAAGGGCGTATGCGTTTTTTCCTGAATATATTCAGGAAAAAACGCATACGCCCTTTTTGGCCAACCAAGCAAACTTGCAAAGGAAATCTACACTACAATGAAGTCTCACTTCCCCCCGGTCAAAAGGGCCATCTGAAAAAAGTGTAAAATCCAGAAAGGCAGGACAGGCCATGGAGAACTGGGAGCCTTGTTATGCTGATGGGCGGGATGTAAATTGCCAACAGACACTCGGGAGAAGTATATGGTGTTTCCTGAAACATCTAAAAAACAAAGCAACAGAGCCTAGGGCACTTCCACTTATGGTCCTATAGCTTAGAGAAATTAAAATCAAAAAGACACAGCCACCCCAAAGTATGGAACGCCTCTGTTTACAAGAACCTCATTTACCGTACAAGTTCAATATCACAGAAAGTGAAAAATGGATAAAGAACTTGTGGTATTTACTTACAAAGCAATATCACTCAGCAATGAAATCTATGTCATCAGGCCCGTAGCAGCACAATGAGTGGTTTCAGGTAAGATGATTCTAACTGAAATAAGTCACACAGAAAAAGAAACAGCATAAGATATCAGTAATACTCGGAATGTAAACTTGGCTACACAGGAACTGAATTACAGAAAAGAACAGGGTCTCAAATTTAGAAAACCAACTTATGCTTGCTTAAGGGGAAAGGTGAGTTGTGGTGCTGCATAAAAGCAGAGATTGAAATGAGCACAGATAAAGTTCCTTAAGCCAAATATGGAATAAACAAGAGCTACTCCTTGCTCAACGAAATGGACTCAACACCGCATATTAAACGCCTAAGAATGTACCTGTCTAGTAAGTATCTTAAAACCTATGGATTGCTATGTCTCCAAAAGAGAATCAAGCGTGTGTACAGGGGCATAAACGCAGCAGTGATAGGATTGGAGAGGTTCGGTGAGCAAATGAAGACCCTTTGAACTCATATTGCATGGTACCCATTCCACGGGTTTCAACTACCCAGGTTTAAGGTATTCTTCATTCAGCTAAAACATGCATGTGGAACCTAGAGTATGATCAACCATGTGATCGGGAGACGTGTTCAAATATGTCTCAGTTTTCGTACCCTGGTACTCGGGTGCAACATTCCAGATGCTTTACTAACACTCTCCCGACTTGGAGAGTCAGTCTCTTTAAACTCCTGTTTGGCCCAGTTTGCCATTTCTGCGGAAGATGAACAGGAATAGGGAGAACCAATGAGAGACTAGCTGGAGGTGTCTGGACGGGCAAATTTAACTCTCATTTCCCACCAGGAAGAGGAATTAACCAAAGGCTCAGCATGCCGTGCCGGAACCGGATTAGGGCCTGAAGCCATCCTGCGGTGTTGCAGCCAGCTCACAAGAAAGCGAGTTGAAGAAAGGAGCTCAGGGGCACTGTAATTCACAAACCTGCAGAGTTATAAATGACAGCTATTGTCCAAAAATATATTGAAGTAAGGCTGCCAAGAGGACTTGAAAGCGGGGCAGAATTGCAGGAAACCGATTTCAGGAGGTAGACTGGAATTGCATTGAAAGCATAGGAAAAGAGGCAGAACGTCCAAAATGATGCACTTGGCCAAAAAGGGCGTATGCGTTTTTTCCTGAATATATTCAGGAAAAAACTCATACGCCCTTTTTGGTCAACCAAGCAAGCTTGCAAAGGAAATCTGCACTACAATGAAGTCTCACTTCCCCCCGGTCAAAAGGGCCATCTGAAAAAAGTGTAAAATCCAGAAAGGCAGAACAGGTCATGGAGAACTGGGAGCCTTGTTATGCTGATGGGTGGGATGTAAATTACCAACAGCCGCTCTGTAGAAGTGTATGGTGTTTCCTGAAACATCTAAAAAACAAAGCAACAGAGCCTAGGGCACTTCCACTTATGGTCCTATAGCTTAGGGAAATTAAAATCAAAAAGACACAGCCACCCCATAATTTGGGACGGCTCTTTTTACAGGAATCTCTTCTGCAGCACAAGTTAAATATCCCAGAGAGCAAATAATGGATAAAGAAGTTGCGGTACTTATGTACAACAGAATACCACTCAGCAATGAAATCTATGTCACCAGGCCCGTACCAGCATAATGAGTGGATTGAGGCACGATGATTCTAACTGAAATAAGTCACACAGAAAAAGAAACATCATAAGGTATCACTAATACATGGAATGTGAACTTGGCTACACATGAACTGAATTACAAAACAGAACAGGGTCTCAAATTTAGAAAACCAACTTATGCTTGCTTAAGGGGAAGGTGAGTTGGGGTGCTGCATAAAAGCAGAGTTTGAAATTAGCACAGATACCGTTCCATAAGCCAAATATGTAATAGACAAGACCTACCCCTTGCTCAACGAAATGGATTCAACAATGAGGTATCACCTCACACCTGGTAGAATAGGCATCATAGAAAATCTACAAACAAAAAATGCTGGAAAGGGTGTGGAGAAAAGGAACCCTCTTCCACTATTGTTGGGAATATAAATTGATACAGTTATTATGGAGAACAATATAGAATTTCTTAAGAAACTAACAATAGAATTACCATATGATACAGCAATCCCAGTAATGGACATATACCCAGACAAAACCATAAATCAAAAAGAGTCATTCACCGCAATGTTCATTGCATCACTATTTACAATATCGAGGTAATGGAAGCAACCTAAATGCCCACAGACAGACAAATGCATAAAGCTGTGGTACATATATAAAATGGAATATTACTAAGCCATGAAAAGGAATGAAATTGGGTCATTTGTAGAGACGTCGATGGATCTAGAGACTGTCATACAGAGTGAAGTAAGTCAGAAAGAGAAAAACAAATCTTGTATATTCATGCATATATGTGGAACCTAGAAAAACTGTACAGATTAACCATTTTGCAAGGCATAAATAGAGCAACAGATGTAGACAACAAACGTATGGACAACAAGGGGGGAAAGCTGTTGGGGGGGTGGTGGTGGGAGGAGTTGAGAGACTGGGATTGGCATGTATACATTTATATGTATAAAATAGATAACCAATAAGAACCTGCTGTATAAAAATATAAAATAAAATTCAAAATTAAAAAGAAATAAAATTTAAAAAATAAAACAGAAAAAACAATTATTCCCTGCACATACATGTATTTATATGAATAAATTATTTCCATGCTTATATCTGTAAATATAAAAAAGAGGAATAAAATCTACCTTGAACCAAAAACGAAAAAGAGAAAAAAACACAGAACCCACCAGTTACACAGAGGAAAACCGTATCAGGGCACTTGCTCCAGTTGTAAACAATTCTGAAGTTGGTCAGTGGTGGGGAATCATCTCCCATTCAGCCAGCAGCCCCCACGCAACAAGCGTCCTCATTGCAAAGCTGGGGCACCGTGCCGAGGCATCTGTGAGTAAACGTGAGCTGAGCCCCAGGCCAGTTGTTGCTGAACTATTCCCAACCGTCCCAGGTAAAACACCTGAATATATACAAGGACTTGAAAGCCTAGAGGAAGGGCCATAGAGCCACACGAGTGACAGCATGCCAGCCGACTTGGTGCCTGCAGGCCAGCCAGGATGGTCCTGGCCCTGGTTGCTCTTCTGGAAGATTTCCATTTCCCTGCCTGAGATACCCGTCCTGTCCCTGCCCCCACTGCTTTTTTCCTTCCTCACCTCTGCCCAGGGAGAAATTCCAGCAGCAGGTATGGGTGACACATCCTCTTCTTTAGCAGGTGGCAGCCTGGCAACTGCTGCAGAAAGTCCAGCAGAGCCCCACTCACACTGGGCCACCCACAAAGCCGTGGCCTCTCACTCCCTCCCACCAGCCCAGCCCCGAGACTGCTGACAGGGCAAAGAAAATGGTGTCAGGCACGGCTGCAGGGGCTCTTGCTGCCTGGAGTGGTATTTATATTGATCTCAACCCAGGCACACCTGGGGAGGGCTGGCCGGCACGGTAAGGCTGCCCAGGTCAGCCAATCATCACCTCTCAGGGACTCACAGTTGCAGAAAATGGAACTTGCTGAACCGGCCAGGTCCAAGGAACAGGTGTGGGCTCCTGAGAGTCAGGATAGACAAGGGGCTGCAGCTTTGGCTTGTTTTCTAATCATTTTATCTGGCCCATGAGTGGGAGATAACTTCAAGAAAACCCTCTCCTAATGAGAGGAACCCAGGAGTCAGGGAGAGGAGGGGTGGGTGGTGGTCGGAGACAGAGGCCTGGTGCCCCGGGTGCAGTGGAAGTCTCTGGAAGACCAGGTGGAGGGAGGCCTCACGGAGTGATGCCCAGGGTCACAGACCTGTCGCAGCTGCTGTTTGTTAGTTCAAGTCCTGCTCTGAGGTGCTCTGTGTCAGCTCTGAGTGACAGGTGAGCTGGGGGTGCTCTGCAATGAGGGCTATGTGCACGGTTCCTGTGTGCCCAGCCCTGCCACGGTACCTGCAAGGGTAGCTCTGTATCCTGGGAGGGGCCTGATCACAAGAGCCCCGTGGGCTGGGGTGGGGGTGGGGTACCTGCCCAGGTGAGCTCCATATTCTGGGATTGGTCTGACCACGAGAGCCCCATGGGCTGCTGGGGACCTGGTAAAGGATGTCAGGACAGTCAGTGAAGCCACTGAGGATATACCTCCAGTTGCTCCTAATTCCTACACCCTGCTGGTCATTCTACCAACCACCAGGACATGGTATTCTGTATTAGTCTTCAATGATGCCTTCTTTTGTATTCCATTAGTCCCAGAGTCACAAGAAATTTTGGCTTGTGAGTGGCAGGACTCAACATACAACTAAAACAATACTTCCGGGCCGTCTGGCCCCAAGGGTGCAAAAATTCCCACACCGTCTTTGGGGAAAGCTTAGCTAAAGACCTAAAAGTTCTACCTCTGGAAAAGGAAACCCTCCTTCAATATGCAGACGACATTCTGATCGCCAGCCCTACTAAGGAGGCCTCTGAACTACCAAGCCAATAAAGGATAGAAGTTGTCCAAGAAAAAGCTCAAATATCACAGACTGCGGTGACCTGCCTGGGCTTCATTCTCACACAAGGTCAGAGAAGCCCATCCCAGGAAAGGGAAGAAACCATTTTCAGCCTTACCCCTTTCTAAAACTAGAAGACAGCTTAGGGGTTCCTGGGGAGGCCAGGGTTTGCTGCTTCTGGATCCCTAACTACAGTCTACTAGCTGGGCCTCTATATGAAACACTGAAAGGAAAAGATGATGATCCTTTTGAATAGAATCCAGAAGTGGCCTTTCAAGAATGGAAAGAGCAGTCAATTCAGACCCTTGCCCTGGAACTCCCTAATTTAGCTAAACCCTTTGACCTTTACATTCCCGGTGAAAGGTGAATCACCATTGGAGAATTAGTGCAAAAACTGGGACCACTTGAAATGGAACAATGCAAGAATGCCATCCAGGTAGGATAAACTACGGTCACTAAGGAGCTTGGCCCACTGCCACATCTGGCCAAGATACTGGCGGTATCTAAAAACCTGGAAATCAGCAGCCCAAAAGGCCACCTCCCTCCTAAGGGAAAAGGACCCCACGTGGTGATCCTAACCACCAACCATGCCCTGAAGTTGCAGGGTTCGCTCCGTGGGCACACCGACCTCGAGTGAGGAGGCCCTCCAACTCCAACATCCAGAGAGATAACCGGGGGCAACAGGGCACCATGACGACTCGTGTGAACATCACTTGACCTGGAGTTTCTCTCATAAAACAACAAGGGTGTGTCCCAAAAGAGTAGACTACTGCTTGCAGGACTTACTGCACCCAGAGGGGAGCTAATAATCTTGGCGGGGGAACAGTATACCACACTGTCACCATAGAAAAGCCTACAGACACCGTGATGATGGTGGCCAATAAGACCGGCTGGACTCCTGTTTACTTCAAAAGGCTGTTGACTCAGTAGCCATCATGGTCCTTATCACCACTGACCCTGGACTGTCTGGGAGTTGAGCGGGCAGGGCTCTGACACCTGGTGCTGTTTGTACGTTAATTCAGGGGCCTAATTGAAGAAAGCGCAGACTACTGGTCAGAGCATCTAGGCTGGCAGAAACGGTCAGCCTAAGGTGGCCGAACAAATGTGGGGCAGGGTGAAACCGGCCCCCACAGCGTCTCTGCACATCTCTTTCCTGGACCCTTAAAGGTCATTAGAATCTATAACACTTCCAATGCTGGTGCTCAGGTGGACGAGCAGGGAGGCAGGGGGCCTGGGGACAATCAACGTCACCTGGAGGCTGCTGGGGAGAAGCTCTGACCCTCGCCCCAGGGTATGAGGGCTCCCAACTCAGCACTCAGCAGTTACAGAAGAAGGGTCTGCACCCTCAGCACTCCAAGAATGAGGAACGGGACAAAAGGCAGAGGAGGGGTTTGTCCCCAGCAAAGCCCATTAAAAATCCCTGGGAGATAAAAATAGAATCTGGGCAATAAAGTCAAGTCTAACCTTTTCTATCCTTTGTGCTTTGTCTAATTTCACGTGCTCCTAGGGTCCCGCATGCAGAGGTTCCACACCCGGCACTTCAGACCAGATTTCCTAGTGCAGAATGGCTGGGTCGACACCTCAGCTCCTGGGGCCCAGTGCAGACTCCACGATATAGAGCCTGAGCTACAGCCAACCCGGCCCTCGAGAGCTCCGCCGCCTCCCTCCCTCCCACTGACTCTGACAGGATCTCTACACAGCAGCCCAGCCCAGCCCACAGCCCACGGGGTAGTGCATGCTCTCACCTCTCCATTCTCTGATCAAAATATAAAGTTTCCTTTGCTTGTGAACCAAACTCAGTCTCGATCTGTTGGCCCCAATGACACTGGGCAGGGGGACACTTGTTGGGGTCCACTCTGGAGGATCAGTAACAGAAATTGAGACTATTGTAACCTCAATGAACAGATGTGTGAGCCAAACTGTAGTTAACATAGAACAGTGTATAAGGCTCGGGTAAAATAAGATGTTTCTAACACTTCCATTTGATATTTCCATCACTTTTTATAAGCAAGTTCAGTGAAAAGGTTTGTCTTATTTGTCAGGTCAATATTAGAGAAACGAAGTGATTTCTTTCCAAGGATGTACATCTAATAATCTTGGTTAAACCTTCAATCTTGTTTTAAATGCTTTTCCATTGAAAATGATACCTCTCTTTCAGCTCCCCCATTTCTGAGAAGTATAAAATCTTATAATTTATTATTACCAAAGGGGAAAGGTGGGAGGAGGGATAAATTAACAGTTTGGAATTAACACATACACACTGCTATGTATAAAATAGATCATCAACAAGGAACTACTGTATAGCACAGGGAACTACACTCAACATTTTGCAATAACCTATAAGGGGAAATAATCTGAAAAAGAATAGATATTTTTATTGACATCATCTATCAATGATAGTTAAAGTGTAGCCTAAGGGAAGCTGGTGGTGAGTGCTTCTGACCCTGAAGACTTCAATCATCTAAAGTTTGGACTCTGCCTACTTCCCAAGGCCCTTAATGAACATATGTGTAGCCGTAGCTTAAAAACTTCCCCAGTTTGGGTTTCGGGGAGACACTGATTTTGAAAAAGCCCTGGTGTTCTCCTTACATGAATGGGACTCTTCCTACTGCTAAAACATGTCTGTCACACCCAGAGGATGGTATACCTTCTGATCGGGAAGAGTTTGGAAAAGGCATCTCATCTCCTCATCTCCTGGTGCTCGGGTTCACCCCTCCAGCGTCTTTACTAACAGTCTCCCCACTTGGAGATGTCAGCACTGTCAACATCCTGTTGCGTACAGTTTGGAATTTGTCCAGAGGATGAAGCGGAAGGATGAGGAACAATGAGAGACAAGTCCTAGGTGTTCAGACAGGCACATGTCACTCTAATTTCCAATCAGGAAGACGAATTGACCAAAGGCTAGGGTTGCCCATGGAAACAGTATAGGGCTTGAGGAAATCCCGCTGCTTTGTGGCCAGTTCCCATAAACACAAGTTGAACAATGGAATTCAGGGGCAGTAAAATTCACAAAACTGCAGAGTTGAAAATATCCATCACTGAAAAATGTCTTGAGGAAAGTCAGAGAAAAGGACTTGTAAGCAAGGGAGAATGGCAGGAAAGGGATTTGAGGAGGTAGAAAGGACTCGCCATTAAGCACAAGAAAAGGAGCTGAACATTGCCAACATTGCAGTTGGCCAAAAAGGGTGTATGCGTTTTTTTCTGTATATATTCAAGAAAAGGGCATACACTTTTTTAGCCAACCAAACAGGTGGGCACTGGAAGTCAATACTACAAAAGATATCACTTCGCATCAGTCAGAAGAGCCATCCTCATAAAGCGTAAACAACAGAAATGCAGGACAGGGCAACGAGAAGAGGGAGCCCTGTGAGACTTATAGTGGAAATGTATATTGCCAACGGCCATTCTGGAGAAGTGTATTGTGTTTACTAAAGCATCTAAAAAATGAGCTACAGAGCATAGGGCACTTGCACTCATGGGCGTATATCTTGGGAAAAACAAAAATCGAGAGGACACAGGCACCCCAATGTTTACCCCCTCTCTGTTTAAAAGATCCTCGACTAGGATATAACTTAAATGTCTCTGGAGGGAAAAAATGGATAGAGATGTGGTACTTAGGTAGAGTGGAATATTATTCAGCCTGGAAATCAATGAAATATGGCCAGTTGTAACAACTCCGGAGGAGTTACGTATGATCATTCTAAGTGACAGAATTCAAAAAGAAAAAGACACATATCATAAGATATCACTTAAAGGTGGAATCCAAAATGGCTACACATGAAATAAATTACAAAACAAAAACATAGTCAAATATGTAGAAAACACGCATAAGGCTGCTAAACGGGAAAGGTGGGGAGGGGTGAGGCATCATCCAGGAGGTTGAAATTAGCAAAGATACCATTCCAAATACCAAACTGATAATCAACAAGGCCTACACGGTAGCTAAAAGAACTGCACTCAGCACACTCAAGTCACCGGAAAAGAATATATACGACTGGTAAGAATCTGAAAAAGAATTTATTGATGACTCTCTGTACGTGAATCAAGTGGATGTACAGCAGCAAGAAACAGAGCTTTGAAAATCAGCTGTAACCAATATAGTAATAAATTGAAAAAAATAAACGACAGAGAGACAGAGAAAACCTCTTACAACTTTTCCTCAGGGACGGTGATGCAACATGGATTGAACACATCTAGACCCACAGCAGGATGAGACATAAGGCTGGAAACTGTTTGCACTAAGAGAAATGTGAGGTTGGGTGAGGAAATGCACACCCTTTAAAGTAATACTACCTGGTACCCATTCAATGGGTCCCAAATCTGCAGGTTCAAGGGATCTTCCTACAGCTAAAACATGCATGGAAAACCCAGAGGACTGTACACCATGTGATCGGGAGATGTGTCTAAAATGCACCTCATTTATCCTCTCCTGGTGCTCCTGTTCACCATTCCAGCCATGTTACTTAGAATCTCCCCACTTGGAGAATCAGCACATTTAAACTTCTGTTTCACACATTTTGCAAATTGTGAGGAGGATGAACGGGAAGAGGGGGAACCAATGAGAGAATAGTTGTAGGGGTTTGGACGGGCACATATCACTCTAATTTCCCATTAAGAATAAGAATTAAAGAAAGGCTCAGCCTGCCTCGCCGGAGCCAAAATAGGGCCTGAAGCAATCCTGTGGGTTTGTGGCCAGCTCACAAAAGAGCAACTTAAAAAATGGAGCTCAGGGTCACTGCAATTCACAAACCTGCAGAGTTATAAATGAAAACTAGTGTCCAAAAATATGTTGAGGTAAGGCAAAGAAGAGGATCTGAATGCAAGACAGAATTGCAAGAAACAGATTTCAAGAGATAGATTGGACTCGTCTTTAATGCACATGAAAAGCGGCAGAATTTCGACAATGATGCAGTTGGCCCAAAAGGGCGTATGCGTTTTTTCCTGATTATATCCAGGAAAAAACGCATACGCACTTTATGGGCAACGAAGCAAGCAAGCAATGCAAATGTGCACAACAAAGAAGTCTCACTTCCCACCGGTCAAAAGGGCCATCCTAAAAAATTGTAAAAACCAGAAATGCAGGACAGGCCATGGAGAACAGGGAGCCTTTATACGCTGATGGGCAGTGTGTGAACTGCCGAGAGCCACTCTGGAGAAGTGTATGGTGGTTCCTACATCATCTAAAAAACAGAGCTACAAAGCATAGGACACTTCCAATCATGGGAGTATATCTAGGGAAGTCTAAAAATCAACAAGACACAAGCACACCACAGTTTAGGACTACTCTGTTTACAAGAACCTCAACTTCAGTACACCTTAAATATCCCAGGAAAGAGAACAATGGATAAAGAAGATGTGGTACTTATGTACAATGGAATATCTCTTCACCATGAAATCAATGTAATAAGGCTAGTAGAAGGATAAAGAGTGGATTTAGGTCCGATAATACTACTTGAAATAAGTCAAACAGAAAAAGAAACATATCATAAGATATCACTTATAGAGGGAGGGTAAATATGGCTGCACAAGAAATGAATTACAGAACAGAACAGTGTCTCACATTTAGAAAACACACTTATGTCAGCTTAAGGGGAAAGGAGAGGTGGGGTGATGCATAAAACCAGAGTTTGAAATTAGCACAGATACCGTTCAATAAACCAAATAGGTATTAGACAAGATCTACACCTTGCTCAATGAACTGGCCTCAACACACCCTATACACCGCAGAGAAATATATCTGAGTAATAAGAATCTTAAAACCCATGTATTGATATATCTCCATAAGGGAATCAAGTGTGTGCAGAGCGGCACAAACACAGCAGTGAAAATGAGCTAAACCCCATTATAGAAATAAATTTTAAAAACAAAACGCTGAAACAATGAAAGAGAGAAAAATTCTTACAAAATTCGCTCAGGGGCTGTGATGCAACCTGGATTGACCACATATAAACCCACAGCTGGATAAGACATAAGGCTGGACACTTGGGGCTGAGAGGATTGGTGAGCTTTGGTGAGCAACTGCCGAAAGTTTAATGCAATACTTCATGCTACTCAGTCCAAGGGTCCCAACACTCCAGGTTGAAGGGAATCTTCCTACAGCTAAACCATGCTTGGGAAACCCAGCGACTGGTATACCATATGATCGGGAAAGGTTTCTAAAACACACCTCATTTTTCCTCTCCTGGGGCTCCGGATCGACATTCCAGCCGCTTTACTAACAACATCCCCACATGGAGTCAATGCCTTTAAGTTCTGGTATCGCACAGTCTGCAGTTAGTGTAGAGGATGAATGGGAATAGGGGGAACCAGTGAGAAACAAGCTGTAGCGGTTTCAATGGGCACATGTCACTCTAATGTCACATCAGTAAGAAGAATTAACCAAAGGCACAGCAAGGTGCCCCAGAAGAAAAATAGGGCTTCAAGGAATCCTGTGGTTATGGGGCAAGACCACAAAAATAAGAGCTGAAAAGTGGGGCTAAGGGCCGCTGCAATTCAAAAACCTGCAGAGTTATAAAGGCCAACTATTTTCAAAAAATATATTGAGGTAAGGCTATGAAGAGACATTGAAAGCAAGGCAGAATTGCAGGAAACCGATTTCAGGAGGTAGACTGGAATTGCATTGAAAACATATGAAGAGAGTCAGAACCTCGAAATGATGCACTTGGCCAAAAAGGGCGTATGTGTTTTTTCCTGAATATATTCAGGAAAAAACGCATACACACTTTTTGGCCAACCAAGCAAGCTTGCAAAGGAAATCTGCACTACAATGAAGTCTCACTTCCACCTGGTCAAAAGGGCCATCTGAAAAAAGTGTAAAATCCATAAAGGCACGACAGGGCATGGAGAACTGGGAGCCTTCTTATGCTGATGGGCGGGATGTAAATTGCCAACAGCCACTCTGGAGAAGTGTATGGTGTTTCCTGAAACATCTAAAAAACAAAGCAACAGAGCCTAGGGCACTTCTACTTATGGTCCTATAGATTAGGGAAATTAAAATTAAAAAGACACAGCCACCCCAAAGTTTGGGACGGCTCTGTTTACAAGAACCTCGTTTACCGTACAAGTTCAATATCGCAGAAAGTGAAAAATGGATAAAGAAGTTGTGGTACTTACGTACAATGCAATATCACTCAGCAATGAAATCTATGTCATCAGGCCCTTAGCAGCACAATGAGTGGATTCAGGTACGATGATTCTAACTGAAATAAGTCACACAGAAAAAGAAACATCATAAGATATCACTAATACACGGAATGTAAACTTGGCTACACAGGAACTGAATTCCAAAACAGAACTGGGTCTCAAATTTAGAAAACCAACTTATGCTTGCTTAAGGGGAAAGGTGAGTTGGGGTGCTGCATAAAACCAGAGATTGAAATGAGCACAGATAAAGTTCCTTAAGCCAAATATGGAATAGACAAGAGCTACTCCTTGCTCAATGAAATGGACTCAAAACCGCATATTAAACGCCTAAGAATGTACCTGACTAGTAAGTATCTTAAAACCTATGGATTGCTATGTCTCCAAAAGAGAATCAAGTGTGTGTACAGGGGCATAAACGCAGCAGTGATAGGATTGGAGAGGTTCGGTGAGCAAATGAAGACCCTTTGAACTCATATTGCATGGTACCCATTCCACGGGTTTCAACTACCCAGGTTTAAGGTATTCTTCATTCAGCTAAAACATGCATGTGGAACCTAGAGTGTGATCGGGAGACGTGTTCAAATATGTCTCAGTTTTCGTACCCTGGTACTCGGGTGCAACATTCCAGATGCTTTACTAACACTCTCCCGACTTGGAGAGTCAGTCTCTTTAACCTCCTGTTTGGCCCAGTTTGCAATTTCTGCGGAAGATGAACAGGAATAGGGAGAACCAATGAGAGACTAGCTGGAGGTGTCTGGACGGGCAAATTTAACTCTCATTTCCCACCAGGAAGAGGAATTAAACAAAGGCTCAGCATGCCGTGCCGGAACCGGATTAGGGCCTGAAGCCATCCTGCGGTGTTGCAGCCAGCTCACAAGAAAGCGAGTTGAAGAAAGGAGCTCAGGAGCACTGTAATTCAAAAACCTGCAGATTTATAAATGACAGCTATCGTCCAAAAATATATTGAAGTAAGGCTGCCAAGAGGACTTGAAAGCGGGGCAGAATTGCAGGAAACCGATTTCAGGAGGTAGACTGGAATTGCATTGAAAGCATAGGAAAAGAGGCAGAACGTCCACAATGATGCACTTGGCCAAAAAGGGCGTATGCGTTTTCTCCTGAATATATTCAGGAGAAAACGCATACACACTTTTTGGCCAACCAAGCAAGCTTGCAAAGGAAATCTGCACTACAATGAAGTCTCACTTCCCCCCGGTCAAAAGGGCCATCTGAAAAAAGTGTAAAATCCAGAAAGGCAGGACAGGCCATGGAGAACTGGGAGCCTTGTTATGCTGATGGGCGGGATGTAAATTGCCAACAGACACTCGGGAGAAGTGTATGGTGTTTCCTGAAACATCTAAAAAACAAAGCAACAGAGCCTAGGGCACTTCCACTTATGGTCCTATAGCTTAGGGAAATTAAAATCAAAAAGACACAGTCACCCCAAAGTTTGGGACGCCTCTGTTTACAAGAACCTCGTTTACCATACAAGTTCAATATCACAGAAAGTGAAAAATGGATAAAGAACTTGTGGTACTTATGTACAATGCAGTATCACTCAGCAATGAAATCTATGTCATCAGGCCCATAGCAGCATAATGAGTGGATTCAGGTACGATGATTCTAACTGAAATAAGTCACACAGAAAAAGAAACATCATAAGATATCACTAATACACGGAATGTAAACTTGGCTACACAGGAACTGAATTCCAAAACAGAACAGGGTCTCAAATTTAGAAAACCAACTTATGCTTGCTTAAGGGGAAAGGTGAGTTGGGGTGCTGCATAAAACCAGAGATTGAAATGAGCACAGATAAAGTTCCTTAAGCCAAATATGGAATAGACAAGAACTACTCCTTGCTCAACGAAATGGACTCAACACCCCATATTAAACGCCTAAGAATGTACCTGACTACTAAGTATCTTAAAACCTATGGATTGCTATGTCTCCAAAAGAGAATCAAGCATGTGTACAGGGGCATAAACGCAGCAGTGATAGGATTGGAGAGGTTTGGTGAGCAAATGAAGACCCTTTGAAGTCATATTGCATGGTACCCATTCCACGGGTCTCAACTCTCCAGGTTTAAGGTATTGTTCCTTCAACTAAAACATGCATGTGGAACCCAGAGTATGATCAACCGTGTGAACGGCAGACGTGTTCAAATATGTCTCAGTTTTCCTCCCCTGGTACTCGGGTGCAACATTCCAGACGCTTTACTAACACTCTCCCCACTTGGAGAGTCAGCGCCTTTAACCTCCTGTTTGGCCCAGTTTGCAATTTCTGTGGAAGATGAACAGGAATAGGGAGATCCAATGAGAGACTAGCTGGAGGTGTCTGGACGGGCAAATTTAACTCTCATTTCCCACCAGGAAGAGGAATTAACCAAAGGCTCAGCGTGCCGTGCCGGAACCAGATTAGGGCCTGAAGCCAACCTGTGGTGTTGCGGCCAGCTCAAAAGAAAGCGAGTTGAAGAAAGGAGCTCAGGGGCACTGTAATTCACAAACCTGCAGAGTTATAAATGACAGCTATCGTCCAAAAATATACTGAAGTAAGGCTGCCAAGAGGACTTGAAAGCGGGGCAGAATTGCAGGAAACCGATTTCAGGAGGTAGACTGGAATTGCATTGAAAGCATAGGAAAAGAGGCAGAACGTACACAATGATGCACTTGGTCAAAAAGGGCGTATGCGTTTTTTCCTGAATATATTCAGGAAAAAACGCATACGCACTTTTTGGCCAACCAAGCAAGCTTGCAAAGGAAATCTGAACTACAATGAAGTCTCACTTCCCCCCGGTCAAAAGGGCCATCTGAAAAAAGTGTAAAATCCAGAAAGGCAGGACAGGCCATGGAGAACTGGGAGCCTTGTTATGCTGATGGGCGGGATGTAAATTCCCAACAGACACTCGGGAGAAGTGTATGGTATTTCCTGAAACATCTAAAAAACAAAGCAACAGAGCCTAGGGCACTTCCACTTATGGTCCTATAGCTTAGGGAAATTAAAATCAAAATGACACAGCCACCCCAAAGTTTGGAACTCCTCTGTTTACAAGAACCTCATTTACCGTACAAGTTCAATATCACAGAAAGTGAAAAATGGATAAAGCAATTGTGGTATTTACTTACAAAGAAATATCACTCAGCAATGAAATCTATGTCATCAGGCCCTTAGCAGCACAATGAGTGGATTCAGGTATGATGATTCTAACTGAAATAAGTCACACAGAAAAAGAAACATCATAAGATATCAGTAATACACGGAATGTAAACTTGGCTACACAGGAACTGAATTACAGAACAGAACAGGGTCTCAAATTTAGAAAACCAACTTATGCTTGCTTAAGGGGAAAGGTGAGTTGGGGTGCTGCATAAAACCAGAGATTGAAATGAGCACAGATAAAGTTCCTTAAGCCAAATATGGAATAGACAAGAGCTACTCCTTGCTCAACGAAAAGGACTCAACACCCCATATTAAACGCCTAAGAATGTACCTGACTAGTAAGTATCTTAAAACCTATGGATTGCTATGTCTCCAAAAGAGAATCAAGCATGTGTACAGGGGCATAAACGCAGCAGTGATAGGATTGGAGAGGTTCGGTGAGCAAATGAAGACCCTTTGAAGTCATATTGCATGGTACCCATTCCACGGGTTTCAACTACCCAGTTTTAAGGTATTCTTCCTTCAGCTAAAACATGCATGTGGAACCTAGAGTATGATCAACCATGTGATCGGGACACGTGTTCAAATATGTCTCAGTTTTCGTCCCCTGGTACTCGGGTGCAACATTCCAGACGCTTTACTAACACTCTCCCCACTTGGAGAGTCAGTCCCTTTAACCTCCTGTTTGGCCCAGTTTCCAATTTCTGCGGAAGATGAACAGGAATAGCGAGAACCAATTAGAGACTAGCTGGAGGTGTCTGGACGGGCAAATTTAACTCTCATTTCCCACCAGGAAGAGGAATTAACCAAAGGTTCAGCGTGCCGTGCCGAAACCAGATTAGGGCCTGAAGCCATCCTGCGGTGTTGCGGCCAGCTCAAAAGAAAGCGAGTTGAAGAAAGGAGCTCAGGGGCACTGTAATTCACAAACCTGCAGAGTTATAAATGACAGCTATCGTCCAAAAATATACTGAAGTAAGGCTGCCAAGAGGACTTGAAAGCAGGGCAGAATTGCAGGAAACCGATTTCAGGAGGTAGACTGGAATTGCATTGAAAGCATAGGAAAAGAGGCAGAACGTCCACAATGATGCACTTGGCCAAAAAGGGCGTATGCGTTTTTTCCTGAATATATTCAGGAAAAAACGCATACGCCCTTTTTGGCCAACCAAGCAAGCTTGCAAAGGAAATCTGCACTACAATGAAGTCTCACTTCCCCCCGGTCAAAAGGGCCATCTGAAAAAAGTGTAAAATCCAGAAAGGCAGGACAGGCCATGGAGAACTGGGAGCCTTGTTATGCTGATGGGCGGGATGTAAATTGCCAACAGACACTGGGGAGAAGTGTATGGTGTTTCCTGAAACATCTAAAAAACAAAGCAACAGAGCCAAGGGCACTTCCACTTATGGTCCTATAGCTTAGGGAAATTAAAATCAAAAAGACACAGCCACCCCAAAGTTTGGGACGCCTCTGTTTACAAGAACCTCGTTTACCGTACAAGTTCAATATCACAGAAATTGAAAAATGGATAAAGAACTTGTGGTACTTACGTACAATGCAGTATCACTCAGCAATGAAATCTATGTCATCAGGCCCATAGCAGCATAATGAGTGGATAAAGGTACGATGATTCTAACTGAAATAAGTCACACAGAAAAAGAAACATCATAAGATATCAGTAATACACGGAATGTAAACTTGGCTACACAGGAACTGAATTCCAAAACAGAACAGGGTCTCAAATTTAGAAAACCAACTTATGCTTGCTTAAGGGGAAAGGTGAGTTGGGGTGCTGCATAAAACCAGAGATTGAAATGAGCATAGATAAAGTTCCTTAAGCCAAATATGGAATAGACAAGAGCTACTCCTTGCTCAACGAAATGGACTCAACACCGCATATTAAACGCCTAAGAATGTACCTGACTAGTAAGTATCTTAAAACCTATGGATTGCTATGTCTCCAAAAGAGAATCAAGCGTGTGTACAGGGGCATAAACGCAGCAGTGATAGGATTGGAGAGGTTCGGTGTGCAAATGAAGACCCTTTGAAGTCATATTGCATGGTACCCATTCCACAGGTTTCAACTACCCACGTTTAAGGTATTCTTGCTTCAGCTAAAACATGCATGTGGAACCCAGAGTATGATCAACCGTGTGAACGGGAGACGTGTTCAAACATGTCTCAGTTTTCCTCCCCTGGTACTCGGGTGCAACATTCCAGACGCTTTACTAACACTCTCCCGACATGGAGAGTCAGTCCCTTTAACCTCCTGTTTGGCCCAGTTTGCAATTTCTGCGGAAGATGAACAGGAATAGCGAGAACCAATTAGAGACTAGCTGGAGGTGTCTGGACGGGCAAATTTAACTCTCATTTCCCACCAGGAGGAGGAATTAACCAAAGGCTCAGCGTGCCGTGCCGGAACCAGATTAGGGCCTGAAGCCATCCTGCGGTGTTGCGGCCAGATCACAAGAAAGCGAATTGAAGAAAGGAGCTCAGGGGCACTGTAATTCACAAATCTGCAGAGTTATAAATGACAGCTATCGTCCAAAAATATACTGAAGTAAGGCTGCCAAGAGGACTTGAAAGTGGGGCAGAATTGCAAGAAACCGATTTCAGGAGGTAGATTGGAATTGCATTGAAAGCATAGGAAAAGAGGCAGAACGTCCACAATGATGCACTTGGCCAAAAAGGGCATATGCGTTTTTTCCTGAATATATTCAGGAAAAAACGCATACGCCCTTTTGGGCCAACTAAGCAAACATGCAAAGGAAATCTACACTACAATGAAGTCTCACTTCCCCCCGGTCAAAAGGGCCATCTGAAAAAAGTGTAAAATCCAGAAAGGCAGGACAGGCCATGGAGAACTGGGAGCCTTGTTATGCTGATGGGCGGGATGTAAATTGCCAACAGACACTCGGGAGAAGTGTATGGTGTTTCCTGAAACATCTAAAAAACAAAGCAACAGAGCCTAGGGCACTTCCACTTATGGTCCTATAGCTTAGGGAAATCAAAATCAAAAAGACACAGCCACCCCAAAGTATGGAACGCCTCTGTTTACAAGAACCTCGTTTACCGTACAAGTTCAATATCACAGAAAGTGAAAAATGGATAAAGAACTTGTGGTATTTACTTACAAAGCAATATCACTCAGCAATGAAATCTATGTCATCAGGCCCTTAGCAGCACAATGCGTGGATTCAGGTATGATGATTCTAACTGAAATAAGTCACACAGAAAAAGAAACATCATAAGATATCAGTAATACACGGAATGTAAACTTGGCTACACAGGAACTGAATTACAGAACAGAACAGGGTCTCAAATTTAGAAAACCAACTTATGCTTGCTTAAGGGGAAAGGTGAGTTGGGGTGCTGCATAAAAGCAGAGATTGAAATGAGCACAGATAAAGTTCCTTAAGCCAAATATGGAATAGACAAGAACTACTCCTTGCTCAACGAAATGGACTCAACACCCCATATTAAACGCCTAAGAATGTACCTGACTACTAAGTATCTTAAAACCTATGGATTGCTATGTCTCCAAAAGAGAATCAAGCATGTGTACAGGGGCATAAACGCAGCAGTGATAGGATTGGAGAGGTTTGGTGAGCAAATGAAGACCCTTTGAAGTCATATTGCATGGTACCCATTCCACGGGTCTCAACTCTCCAGGTTTAAGGTATTCTTCCTTCAACTAAAACATGCATGTGGAACCCAGAGTATGATCAACCGTGTGAACGGCAGACGTGTTCAAATATGTCTCAGTTTTCCTCCCCTGGTACTCGGGTGCAACATTCCAGACGCTTTACTAACACTCTCCCCACTTGGAGAGTCAGCGCCTTTAACCTCCTGTTTGGCCCAGTTTGCAATTTCTGTGGAAGATGAACAGGAATAGGGAGATCCAATGAGAGACTAGCTGGAGGTGTCTGGACGGGCAAATTTAACTCTCATTTCCCACCAGGAAGAGGAATTAACCAAAGGCTCAGCGTGCCGTGCCGGAACCAGATTAGGGCCTGAAGCCATCCTGTGGTGTTGCGGCCAGCTCAAAAGAAAGCGAGTTGAAGAAAGGAGCTCAGGGGCACTGTAATTCACAAACCTGCAGAGTTATAAATGACAGCTATCGTCCAAAAATATACTGAAGTAAGGCTGCCAAGAGGACTTGAAAGCGGGGCAGAATTGCAGGAAACCGATTTCAGGAGGTAGATTGGAATAGCATTGAAAGCATAGGAAAAGAGGCAGAACGTCCACAATGATGCACTTGGCCAAAAAGGGCGTATGCGTTTTTTCCTGAATATATTCAGGAAAAAACGCATATGCCCTTTTTGGCCAACCAAGCAAGCTTGCAAAGGAAATCTGCACTACAATGAAGTCTCACTTCCCCCCGGTCAAAAGGGCCATCTGAAAAAAGTGTAAAATCCAGAAAGGCAGGACAGGCCATGGAGAACTGGGAGCCTTGTTATGCTGATGGGCGGGATGTAAATTGCCAACAGACACTCGGGAGAAGTGTATGGTGTTTCCTGAAACATCTAAAAAACAAAGCAACAGAGCCTAGGGCACTTCCACTTATGGTCCTATAGCTTAGGGAAATTAAAATCAAAAAGACACAGCCACCCCAAAGTTTGGGACGCCTCTGCTTACAAGAACCTCGTTTACCATACAAGTTCAATATCACAGAAAGTGAAAAATGGATAAAGAACTTGTGGTACTTATGTACAAAGCAGTATCACTCAGCAATGAAATCTATGACATCAGGCCCGTATCAGCATAATGAGTGGATTCAGGTACGATGATTCTAACTGAAATAAGTCACACAGAAAAAGAAACATCATAAGATATCAGTAATACACGGAATGTAAACTTGGCTACACAGGAACTGAATTACAGAACAGAACAGGGTCTCAAATTTAGAAAACCAACTTATGCTTGCTTAAGGGGAAAGGTGAGTTGGGGTGCTGCATAAAACCAGAGATTGAAATGAGCACAGATAAAGTTCCTTAAGCCAAATATGGAATAGACAAGAGCTACTCCTTGCTCAACGAAATGGACTCAACACCCCATATTAAACGCCTAAGAATGTACCTGACTAGTAAGTATCTTAAAACCTATGGATTGGTATGTCTCCAAAAGAGAATCAAGCGAGTGTACAGGGGCATAAACGCAGCAGTGATAGGATTGGAGAGGTTCGGTGAGCAAATGAAGACCCTTTGAAGTCATATTGCATGGTACCCATTACACGGGTCTCAACTCTCCAGGTTTAAGGTATTCTTCCTTCAGCTAAAACATGCATGTGGAACCCAGAGTATGATCAACCGTGTGAATGGGAGACGTGTTCAAATATGTCTCAGTTTTCCTCCCCTGGTACTCGGGTGCAACATTCCAGACACTTTACTGACACTCTCCCCACTTGGAGAGTCAGTGCCTTTAACCTCCTGTTTGGCCCAGTTTGCAATTTCTGCGGAAGATGAACAGGAATAGGAAGAACCAATGAGAGACTAGCTGGAGGTGTCTGGACGGGCAAATTTAACTCTCATTTCCCACCAGGAAGAGGAAATAACCAAAGGCTCAGCGTGCCATGCCGGAACCAGATTAGGGCCTGAAGCCATCCTGCGGTGTTGCGGCCAGGTCACAAGAAAGCGAGTTGAAGAAAGGAGCTCAGGGGCACTGTAATTCACAAACCTGCAGAGTTATAAATGACAGCTATCGTCCAAAAATATACTGAAGTAAGGCTGCCAAGAGGACTTGAAAGCGGGGCAGAATTGCACGAAACCGATTTCAGGAGGTAGACTGGAATTGCATTGAAAGCATAGGAAAAGAGGCAGAACGTACACAATGATGCACTTGGTCAAAAAGGGCGTATGCGTTTTTTCCTGAATATATTCAGGAAAAAACGCATACGCACTTTTTGGCCAACCAAGCAAGCTTGCAAAGGAAATCTGAACTACAATGAAGTCTCACTTCCCCCCGGTCAAAAGGGCCATCTGAAAAAAGTGTAAAATCCAGAAAGGCAGGACAGGCCATGGAGAACTGGGAGCCTTGTTATGCTGATGGGCGGGATGTAAATTGCCAACAGACACTCGGGAGAAGTGTATGGTATTTCCTGAAACATCTAAAAAACAAAGCAACAGAGCCTAGGGCACTTCCACTTATGGTCCTATAGCTTAGGGAAATTAAAATCAAAAAGACACAGCCACCCCAAAGTTTGGAACTCCTCTGTTTACAAGTACCTCGTTTACCGTACAAGTTCAATATCACAGAAAGTGAAAAATGGATAAAGCAATTGTGGTATTTACTTACAAAGAAATATCACTCAGCAATGAAATCTATGTCATCAGGCCCTTAGCAGCACAATGAGTGGATTCAGGTATGATGATTCTAACTGAAATAAGTCACACAGAAAAAGAAACATCATAAGATATCAGTAATACACGGAATGTAAACTTGGCTACACAGGAACTGAATTACAGAACAGAACAGGGTCTCAAATTTAGAAAACCAACTTATGCTTGCTTAAGGGGAAAGGTGAGTTGGGGTGCTGCATAAAACCAGAGATTGAAATGAGCACAGATAAAGTTCCTTAAGCCAAATATGGAATAGACAAGAGCTACTCCTTGCTCAACGAAAAGGACTCAACACCCCATATTAAACGCCTAAGAATGTACCTGACTAGTAAGTATCTTAAAACCTATGGATTGCTATGTCTCCAAAAGAGAATCAAGCATGTGTACAGGGGCATAAACGCAGCAGTGATAGGATTGGAGAGGTTCGGTGAGCAAATGAAGACCCTTTGAAGTCATATTGCATGGTACCCATTCCACGGGTTTCAACTACCCAGTTTTAAGGTATTCTTCCTTCAGCTAAAACATGCATGTGGAACCTAGAGTATGATCAACCATGTGATCGGGACACGTGTTCAAATATGTCTCAGTTTTCGTCCCCTGGTACTCGGGTGCAACATTCCAGACGCTTTACTAACACTCTCCCCACTTGGAGAGTCAGTCCCTTTAACCTCCTGTTTGGCCCAGTTTCCAATTTCTGCGGAAGATGAACAGGAATAGCGAGAACCAATGAGAGACTAGCTGGAGGTGTCTGGACGGGCAAATTTAACTCTCATTTCCCACCAGGAAGAGGAATTAACCAAAGGTTCAGCGTGCCGTGCCGAAACCAGATTAGGGCCTGAAGCCATCCTGCGGTGTTGCGGCCAGCTCAAAAGAAAGCGAGTTGAAGAAAGGAGCTCAGGGGCACTGTAATTCACAAACCTGCAGAGTTATAAATGACAGCTATCGTCCAAAAATATACTGAAGTAAGGCTGCCAAGAGGACTTGAAAGCAGGGCAGAATTGCAGGAAACCGATTTCAGGAGGTAGACTGGAATTGCATTGAAAGCATAGGAAAAGAGGCAGAACGTCCACAATGATGCACTTGGCCAAAAAGGGCGTATGCGTTTTTTCCTGAATATATTCAGGAAAAAACGCATACGCCCTTTTTGGCCAACCAAGCAAGCTTGCAAAGGAAATCTGCACTACAATGAAGTCTCACTTCCCCCCGGTCAAAAGGGCCATCTGAAAAAAGTGTAAAATCCAGAAAGGCAGGACAGGCCATGGAGAACTGGGAGCCTTGTTATGCTGATGGGCGGGATGTAAATTGCCAACAGACACTCGGGAGAAGTGTATGGTGTTTCCTGAAACATCTAAAAAACAAAGCAACAGAGCCAAGGGCACTTCCACTTATGGTCCTATAGCTTAGGGAAATTAAAATCAAAAAGACACAGCCACCCCAAAGTTTGGGACGCCTCTGTTTACAAGAACCTCGTTTACCGTACAAGTTCAATATCACAGAAAGTGAAAAATGGATAAAGAACTTGTGGTACTTACGTACAATGCAGTATCACTCAGCAATGAAATCTATGTCATCAGGCCCATAGCAGCATAATGAGTGGATTCAGGTACGATGATTCTAACTGAAATAAGTCACACAGAAAAAGAAACATCATAAGATATCAGTAATACACGGAATGTAAACTTGGCTACACAGGAACTGAATTCCAAAACAGAACAGGGTCTCAAATTTAGAAAACCAACTTATGCTTGCTTAAGGGGAAAGGTGAGTTGGGGTGCTGCATAAAACCAGAGATTGAAATGAGCATAGATAAAGTTCCTTAAGCCAAATATGGAATAGACAAGAGCTACTCCTTGCTCAACGAAATGGACTCAACACCGCATATTAAACGCCTAAGAATGTACCTGACTAGTAAGTATCTTAAAACCTATGGATTGCTATGTCTCCAAAAGAGAATCAAGCGTGTGTACAGGGGCATAAACGCAGCAGTGATAGGATTGGAGAGGTTCGGTGAGCAAATGAAGACCCTTTGAAGTCATATTGCATGGTACCCATTCCACAGGTTTCAACTACCCACGTTTAAGGTATTCTTGCTTCAGCTAAAACATGCATGTGGAACCCAGAGTATGATCAACCGTGTGAACGGGAGACGTGTTCAAATATGTCTCAGTTTTCCTCCCCTGGTACTCGGGTGCAACATTCCAGACGCTTTACTAACACTCTCCCGACATGGAGAGTCAGTCCCTTTAACCTCCTGTTTGGCCCAGTTTGCAATTTCTGCGGAAGATGAACAGGAATAGCGAGAACCAATTAGAGACTAGCTGGAGGTGTCTGGACGGGCAAATTTAACTCTCATTTCCCACCAGGAGGAGGAATTAACCAAAGGCTCAGCGTGCCGTGCCGGAACCAGATTAGGGCCTGAAGCCATCCTGCGGTGTTGCGGCCAGATCACAAGAAAGCGAATTGAAGAAAGGAGCTCAGGGGCACTGTAATTCACAAATCTGCAGAGTTATAAATGACAGCTATCGTCCAAAAATATACTGAAGTAAGGCTGCCAAGAGGACTTGAAAGTGGGGCAGAATTGCAAGAAACCGATTTCAGGAGGTAGATTGGAATTGCATTGAAAGCATAGGAAAAGAGGCAGAACGTCCACAATGATGCACTTGGCCAAAAAGGGCATATGCGTTTTTTCCTGAATATATTCAGGAAAAAACGCATACGCCCTTTTTGGCCAACTAAGCAAACATGCAAAGGAAATCTACACTACAATGAAGTCTCACTTCCCCCCGGTCAAAAGGGCCATCTGAAAAAAGTGTAAAATCCAGAAAGGCAGGACAGGCCATGGAGAACTGGGAGCCTTGTTATGCTGATGGGCGGGATGTAAATTGCCAACAGACACTCGGGAGAAGTGTATGGTGTTTCCTGAAACATCTAAAAAACAAAGCAACAGAGCCTAGGGCACTTCCACTTATGGTCCTATAGCTTAGGGAAATCAAAATCAAAAAGACACAGCCACCCCAAAGTATGGAACGCCTCTGTTTACAAGAACCTCGTTTACCGTACAAGTTCAATATCACAGAAAGTGAAAAATGGATAAAGAACTTGTGGTATTTACTTACAAAGCAATATCACTCAGCAATGAAATCTATGTCATCAGGCCCTTAGCAGCACAATGAGTGGATTCAGGTATGATGATTCTAACTGAAATAAGTCACACAGAAAAAGAAACATCATAAGATATCAGTAATACACGGAATGTAAACTTGGCTACACAGGAACTGAATTACAGAACAGAACAGGGTCTCAAATTTAGAAAACCAACTTATGCTTGCTTAAGGGGAAAGGTGAGTTGGGGTGCTGCATAAAAGCAGAGATTGAAATGAGCACAGATAAAGTTCCTTAAGCCAAATATGGAATAGACAAGAACTACTCCTTGCTCAACGAAATGGACTCAACACCCCATATTAAACGCCTAAGAATGTACCTGACTACTAAGTATCTTAAAACCTATGGATTGCTATGTCTCCAAAAGAGAATCAAGCATGTGTACAGGGGCATAAACGCAGCAGTGATAGGATTGGAGAGGTTTGGTTAGCAAATGAAGACCCTTTGAAGTCATATTGCATGGTACCCATTCCACGGGTCTCAACTCTCCAGGTTTAAGGTATTCTTCCTTCAACTAAAACATGCATGTGGAACCCAGAGTATGATCAACCGTGTGAACGGCAGACGTGTTCAAATATGTCTCAGTTTTCCTCCCCTGGTACTCGGGTGCAACATTCCAGACGCTTTACTAACACTCTCCCCACTTGGAGAGTCAGCGCCTTTAACCTCCTGTTTGGCCCAGTTTGCAATTTCTGTGGAAGATGAACAGGAATAGGGAGATCCAATGAGAGACTAGCTGGAGGTGTCTGGACGGGCAAATTTAACTCTCATTTCCCACCAGGAAGAGGAATTAACCAAAGGCTCAGCGTGCCGTGCCGGAACCAGATTAGGGCCTGAAGCCATCCTGTGGTGTTGCGGCCAGCTCAAAAGAAAGCGAGTTGAAGAAAGGAGCTCAGGGGCACTGTAATTCACAAACCTGCAGAGTTATAAATGACAGCTATCGTCCAAAAATATACTGAAGTAAGGCTGCCAAGAGGACTTGAAAGCGGGGCAGAATTGCAGGAAACCGATTTCAGGAGGTAGATTGGAATAGCATTGAAAGCATAGGAAAAGAGGCAGAACGTCCACAATGATGCACTTGGCCAAAAAGGGCGTATGCGTTTTTTCCTGAATATATTCAGGAAAAAATGCATACGCCCTTTTTGGCCAACCAAGCAAGCTTGCAAAGGAAATCTGCACTACAATGAAGTCTCACTTCCCCCGGTCAAAAGGGCCATCTGAAAAAAGTGTAAAATCCAGAAAGGCAGGACAGGCCATGGAGAACTGGGAGCCTTGTTATGCTGATGGGCGGGATGTAAATTGCCAACAGACACTCGGGAGAAGTGTATGGTGTTTCCTGAAACATCTAAAAAACAAAGCAACAGAGCCAAGGGCACTTCCACTTATGGTCCTATAGCTTAGGGAAATTAAAATCAAAAAGACACAGCCACCCCAAAGTTTGGGACGCCTCTGTTTACAAGAACCTCGTTTACCGTACAAGTTCAATATCACAGAAATTGAAAAATGGATAAAGAACTTGTGGTACTTACGTACAATGCAGTATCACTCAGCAATGAAATCTATGTCATCAGGCCCATAGCAGCATAATGAGTGGATTCAGGTACGATGATTCTAACTGAAATAAGTCACACAGAAAAAGAAACATCATAAGATATCAGTAATACACGGAATGTAAACTTGGCTACACAGGAACTGAATTCCAAAACAGAACAGGGTCTCAAATTTAGAAAACCAACTTATGCTTGCTTAAGGGGAAAGGTGAGTTGGGGTGCTGCATAAAACCAGAGATTGAAATGAGCACAGATAAAGTTCCTTAAGCCAAATATGGAATAGACAAGAGCTACTCCTTGCTCAACGAAATGGACTCAACACCGCATATTAAACGCCTAAGAATGTACCTGACTAGTAAGTATCTTAAAACCTATGGATTGCTATGTCTCCAAAAGAGAATCAAGCGTGTGTACAGGGGCATAAACGCAGCAGTGATAGGATTGGAGAGGTTCGGTGAGCAAATGAAGACCCTTTGAAGTCATATTGCATGGTACCCATTACACGGGTCTCAACTCTCCAGGTTTAAGGTATTCTTCCTTCAGCTAAAACATGCATGTGGAACCCAGAGTATGATCAACCGTGTGAACGGGAGACGTGTTCAAATATGTCTCAGTTTTCCTCCCCTGGTACTCGGGTGCAACATTCGAGATGCTTTACTAACACTCTCCCCACTTGGAGAGTCAGCGCCTTTAACCTCCTGTTTGGCCCAGTTTGCAATTTCTGCGGAAGATGAACAGGAATAGGAAGAACCAATGAGAGACTAGCTGGAGGTGTCTGGACGGGCAAATTTAACTCTCATTTCCCACCAGGAAGAGGAAATAACCAAAGGCTCAGCGTGCCGTGCCGGAACCAGATTAGGGCCTGAAGCCATCCTGCGGTGTTGCGGCCAGGTCACAAGAAAGCGAGTTGAAGAAAGGAGCTCAGGGGCACTGTAATTCACAAACCTGCAGAGTTATAAATGACAGCTATCGTCCAAAAATATACTGAAGTAAGGCTGCCAAGAGGACTTGAAAGCGGGGCAGAATTGCAGGAAACCGATTTCAGGAGGTAGACTGGAATTGCATTGAAAGCATAGGAAAAGAGGCAGAACGTACACAATGATGCACTTGGTCAAAAAGGGCGTATGCGTTTTTTCCTGAATATATTCAGGAAAAAACGCATACGCACTTTTTGGCCAACCAAGCAAGCTTGCAAAGGAAATCTGAACTACAATGAAGTCTCACTTCCCCCCGGTCAAAAGGGCCATCTGAAAAAAGTGTAAAATCCAGAAAGGCAGGACAGGCCATGGAGAACTGGGAGCCTTGTTATGCTGATGGGCGGGATGTAAATTGCCAACAGACACTCGGGAGAAGTGTATGGTGTTTCCTGAAACATCTAAAAAACAAAGCAACAGAGCCTAGGGCACTTCCACTTATGGTCCTATAGCTTAGGGAAATTAAAATCAAAAAGACACAGCCACCCCAAAGTTTGGAACTCCTCTGTTTACAAGAACCTCGTTTACCGTACAAGTTCAATATCACAGAAAGTGAAAAATGGATAAAGCAATTGTGGTATTTACTTACAAAGAAATATCACTCAGCAATGAAATCTATGTCATCAGGCCCTTAGCAGCACAATGAGTGGATTCAGGTATGATGATTCTAACTGAAATAAGTCACACAGAAAAAGAAACATCATAAGATATCAGTAATACACGGAATGTAAACTTGGCTACACAGGAACTGAATTACAGAACAGAACAGGGTCTCAAATTTAGAAAACCAACTTATGCTTGCTTAAGGGGAAAGGTGAGTTGTGGTGCTGCATAAAACCAGAGATTGAAATGAGCACAGATAAAGTTCCTTAAGCCAAATATGGAATAGACAAGAGCTACTCCTTGCTCAACGAAAAGGACTCAACACCCCATATTAAACGCCTAAGAATGTACCTGACTAGTAAGTATCTTAAAACCTATGGATTGCTATGTCTCCAAAAGAGAATCAAGCATGTGTACAGGGGCATAAACGCAGCAGTGATAGGATTGGAGAGGTTCGGTGAGCAAATGAAGACCCTTTGAAGTCATATTGCATGGTACCCATTCCACGGGTTTCAACTACCCAGTTTTAAGGTATTCTTCCTTCAGCTAAAACATGCATGTGGAACCTAGAGTATGATCAACCATGTGATCGGGACACGTGTTCAAATATGTCTCAGTTTTCGTCCCCTGGTACTCGGGTGCAACATTCCAGACGCTTTACTAACACTCTCCCCACTTGGAGAGTCAGTCCCTTTAACCTCCTGTTTGGCCCAGTTTCCAATTTCTGCGGAAGATGAACAGGAATAGCGAGAACCAATGAGAGACTAGCTGGAGGTGTCTGGACGGGCAAATTTAACTCTCATTTCCCACCAGGAAGAGGAATTAACCAAAGGTTCAGCGTGCCGTGCCGAAACCAGATTAGGGCCTGAAGCCATCCTGCGGTGTTGCGGCCAGCTCAAAAGAAAGAGAGTTGAAGAAAGGAGCTCAGGGGCACTGTAATTCACAAACCTGCAGAGTTATAAATGACAGCTATCGTCCAAAAATATACTGAAGTAAGGCTGCCAAGAGGACTTGAAAGCAGGGCAGAATTGCAGGAAACCGATTTCAGGAGGTAGACTGGAATTGCATTGAAAGCATAGGAAAAGAGGCAGAACGTCCACAATGATGCACTTGGCCAAAAAGGGCGTATGCGTTTTTTCCTGAATATATTCAGGAAAAAACGCATACGCTCTTTTTGGCCAACCAAGCAAGCTTGCAAAGGAAATCTGCACTACAATGAAGTCTCACTTCCCCCCGGTCAAAAGGGCCATCTGAAAAAAGTGTAAAATCCAGAAAGGCAGGACAGGCCATGGAGAACTGGGAGCCTTGTTATGCTGATGGGCGGGATGTAAATTGCCAACAGACACTCGGGAGAAGTGTATGGTGTTTCCTGAAACATCTAAAAAACAAAGCAACAGAGCCAAGGGCACTTCCACTTATGGTCCTATAGCTTAGGGAAATTAAAATCAAAAAGACACAGCCACCCCAAAGTTTGGGACGCCTCTGTTTACAAGAACCTCGTTTACCGTACAAGTTCAATATCACAGAAATTGAAAAATGGATAAAGAACTTGTGGTACTTACGTACAATGCAGTATCACTCAGCAATGAAATCTATGTCATCAGGCCCATAGCAGCATAATGAGTGGATTCAGGTACGATGATTCTAACTGAAATAAGTCACACAGAAAAAGAAACATCATAAGATATCAGTAATACACGGAATATAAACTTGGCTACACAGGAACTGAATTCCAAAACAGAACAGGGTCTCAAATTTAGAAAACCAACTTATGCTTGCTTAAGGGGAAAGGTGAGTTGGGGTGCTGCATAAAACCAGAGATTGAAATGAGCATAGATAAAGTTCCTTAAGCCAAATATGGAATAGACAAGAGCTACTCCTTGCTCAACGAAATGGACTCAACACCGCATATTAAACGCCTAAGAATGTACCTGACTAGTAAGTATCTTAAAACCTATGGATTGCTATGTCTCCAAAAGAGAATCAAGCGTGTGTACAGGGGCATAAACGCAGCAGTGATAGGATTGGAGAGGTTCGGTGAGCAAATGAAGACCCTTTGAAGTCATATTGCATGGTACCCATTCCACAGGTTTCAACTACCCACGTTTAAGGTATTCTTGCTTCAGCTAAAACATGCATGTGGAACCCAGAGTATGATCAACCGTGTGAACGGGAGACGTGTTCAAATATGTCTCAGTTTTCGTCCCCTGGTACTCGGGTGCAACATTCCAGACGCTTTACTAACACTCTCCCGACATGGAGAGTCAGTCCCTTTAACCTCCTGTTTGGCCCAGTTTGCAATTTCTGCGGAAGATGAACAGGAATAGCGAGAACCAATTAGAGACTAGCTGGAGGTGTCTGGACGGGCAAATTTAACTCTCATTTCCCACCAGGAGGAGGAATTAACCAAAGGCTCAGCGTGCCGTGCCGGAACCAGATTAGGGCCTGAAGCCATCCTGCGGTGTTGCGGCCAGATCACAAGAAAGCGAATTGAAGAAAGGAGCTCAGGGGCACTGTAATTCACAAATCTGCAGAGTTATAAATGACAGCTATCGTCCAAAAATATACTGAAGTAAGGCTGCCAAGAGGACTTGAAAGTGGGGCAGAATTGCAAGAAACCGATTTCAGGAGGTAGATTGGAATTGCATTGAAAGCATAGGAAAAGAGGCAGAACGTCCACAATGATGCACTTGGCCAAAAAGGGCATATGCGTTTTTTCCTGAATATATTCAGGAAAAAACGCATACGCCCTTTTTGGCCAACTAAGCAAACATGCAAAGGAAATCTACACTACAATGAAGTCTCACTTCCCCCCGGTCAAAAGGGCCATCTGAAAAAAGTGTAAAATCCAGAAAGGCAGGACAGGCCATGGAGAACTGGGAGCCTTGTTATGCTGATGGGCGGGATGTAAATTGCCAACAGACACTCGGGAGAAGTGTATGGTGTTTCCTGAAACATCTAAAAAACAAAGCAACAGAGCCTAGGGCACTTCCACTTATGGTCCTATAGCTTAGGGAAATCAAAATCAAAAAGACACAGCCACCCCAAAGTATGGAACGCCTCTGTTTACAAGAACCTCGTTTACCGTACAAGTTCAATATCACAGAAAGTGAAAAATGGATAAAGAACTTGTGGTATTTACTTACAAAGCAATATCACTCAGCAATGAAATCTATGTCATCAGGCCCTTAGCAGCACAATGCGTGGATTCAGGTATGATGATTCTAACTGAAATAAGTCACACAGAAAAAGAAACATCATAAGATATCAGTAATACACGGAATGTAAACTTGGCTACACAGGAACTGAATTACAGAACAGAACAGGGTCTCAAATTTAGAAAACCAACTTATGCTTGCTTAAGGGGAAAGGTGAGTTGGGGTGCTGCATAAAAGCAGAGATTGAAATGAGCACAGATAAAGTTCCTTAAGCCAAATATGGAATAGACAAGAACTACTCCTTGCTCAACGAAATGGACTCAACACCCCATATTAAACGCCTAAGAATGTACCTGACTACTAAGTATCTTAAAACCTATGGATTGCTATGTCTCCAAAAGAGAATCAAGCATGTGTACAGGGGCATAAACGCAGCAGTGATAGGATTGGAGAGGTTTGGTGAGCAAATGAAGACCCTTTGAAGTCATATTGCATGGTACCCATTCCACGGGTCTCAACTCTCCAGGTTTAAGGTATTCTTCCTTCAACTAAAACATGCATGTGGAACCCAGAGTATGATCAACCGTGTGAACGGCAGACGTGTTCAAATATGTCTCAGTTTTCCTCCCCTGGTACTCGGGTGCAACATTCCAGACGCTTTACTAACACTCTCCCCACTTGGAGAGTCAGCGCCTTTAACCTCCTGTTTGGCCCAGTTTGCAATTTCTGTGGAAGATGAACAGGAATAGGGAGATC
Source organism: Grampus griseus (assembly GCF_964374135.1). Classification (NCBI taxonomy): domain Eukaryota; kingdom Metazoa; phylum Chordata; class Mammalia; order Artiodactyla; family Delphinidae; genus Grampus; species Grampus griseus. Next base: position 376,536 of record NW_028133193.1, on the reverse strand, counting down.
CAATGAGAGACTAGCTGGAGGTGTCTGGACGGGCAAATTTAACTCTCATTTCCCACCAGGAAGAGGAATTAACCAAAGGCTCAGCGTGCCGTGCCGGAACCAGATTAGGGCCTGAAGCCATCCTGTGGTGTTGCGGCCAGCTCAAAAGAAAGCGAGTTGAAGAAAGGAGCTCAGGGGCACTGTAATTCACAAACCTGCAGAGTTATAAATGACAGCTATCGTCCAAAAATATACTGAAGTAAGGCTGCCAAGAGGACTTGAAAGCGGGGCAGAATTGCAGGAAACCGATTTCAGGAGGTAGATTGGAATAGCATTGAAAGCATAGGAAAAGAGGCAGAACGTCCACAATGATGCACTTGGCCAAAAAGGGCGTATGCGTTTTTTCCTGAATATATTCAGGAAAAAACGCATATGCCCTTTTTGGCCAACCAAGCAAGCTTGCAAAGGAAATCTGCACTACAATGAAGTCTCACTTCCCCCCGGTCAAAAGGGCCATCTGAAAAAAGTGTAAAATCCAGAAAGGCAGGACAGGCCATGGAGAACTGGGAGCCTTGTTATGCTGATGGGCGGGATGTAAATTGCCAACAGACACTCGGGAGAAGTGTATGGTGTTTCCTGAAACATCTAAAAAACAAAGCAACAGAGCCTAGGGCACTTCCACTTATGGTCCTATAGCTTAGGGAAATTAAAATAAAAAAGACACAGCCACCCCAAAGTTTGGGACGCCTCTGCTTACAAGAACCTCGTTTACCATACAAGTTCAATATCACAGAAAGTGAAAAATGGATAAAGAACTTGTGGTACTTATGTACAAAGCAGTATCACTCAGCAATGAAATCTATGACATCAGGCCCGTATCAGCATAATGAGTGGATTCAGGTACGATGATTCTAACTGAAATAAGTCACACAGAAAAAGAAACATCATAAGATATCAGTAATACACGGAATGTAAACTTGGCTACACAGGAACTGAATTACAGAACAGAACAGGGTCTCAAATTTAGAAAACCAACTTATGCTTGCTTAAGGGGAAAGGTGAGTTGGGGTGCTGCATAAAACCAGAGATTGAAATGAGCACAGATAAAGTTCCTTAAGCCAAATATGGAATAGACAAGAGCTACTCCTTGCTCAACGAAATGGACTCAACACCCCATATTAAACGCCTAAGAATGTACCTGACTAGTAAGTATCTTAAAACCTATGGATTGGTATGTCTCCAAAAGAGAATCAAGCGAGTGTACAGGGGCATAAACGCAGCAGTGATAGGATTGGAGAGGTTCGGTGAGCAAATGAAGACCCTTTGAAGTCATATTGCATGGTACCCATTACACGGGTCTCAACTCTCCAGGTTTAAGGTATTCTTCCTTCAGCTAAAACATGCATGTGGAACCCAGAGTATGATCAACCGTGTGAACGGGAGACGTGTTCAAATATGTCTCAGTTTTCCTCCCCTGGTACTCGGGTGCAACATTCCAGATGCTTTACTAACACTCTCCCCACTTGGAGAGTCAGCGCCTTTAACCTCCTGTTTGGCCCAGTTTGCAACTTCTGCGGAAGATGAACAGGAATAGGAAGAACCAATGAGAGACTAGCTGGAGGTGTCTGGACGGGCAAATTTAACTCTCATTTCCCACCAGGAAGAGGAAATAACCAAAGGCTCAGCGTGCCGTGCCGGAACCAGATTAGGGCCTGAAGCCATCCTGCGGTGTTGCGGCCAGGTCACAAGAAAGCGAGTTGAAGAAAGGAGCTCAGGGGCACTGTAATTCACAAACCTGCAGAGTTATAAATGACAGCTATCGTCCAAAAATATACTGAAGTAAGGCTGCCAAGAGGACTTGAAAGCGAGGCAGAATTGCAGGAAACCGATTTCAGGAGGTAGACTGGAATTGCATTGAAAGCATAGGAAAAGAGGCAGAACGTACACAATGATGCACTTGGTCAAAAAGGGCGTATGCGTTTTTTCCTGAATATATTCAGGAAAAAACGCATACGCACTTTTTGGCCAACCAAGCAAGCTTGCAAAGGAAATCTGAACTACAATGAAGTCTCACTTCCCCCCGGTCAAAAGGGCCATCTGAAAAAAGTGTAAAATCCAGAAAGGCAGGACAGGCCATGGAGAACTGGGAGCCTTGTTATGCTGATGGGCGGGATGTAAATTGCCAACAGACACTCGGGAGAAGTGTATGGTATTTCCTGAAACATCTAAAAAACAAAGCAACAGAGCCTAGGGCACTTCCACTTATGGTCCTATAGCTTAGGGAAATTAAAATCAAAAAGACACAGCCACCCCAAAGTTTGGAACTCCTCTGTTTACAAGTACCTCGTTTACCGTACAAGTTCAATATCACAGAAAGTGAAAAATGGATAAAGCAATTGTGGTATTTACTTACAAAGAAATATCACTCAGCAATGAAATCTATGTCATCAGGCCCTTAGCAGCACAATGAGTGGATTCAGGTATGATGATTCTAACTGAAATAAGTCACACAGAAAAAGAAACATCATAAGATATCAGTAATACACGGAATGTAAACTTGGCTACACAGGAACTGAATTACAGAACAGAACAGGGTCTCAAATTTAGAAAACCAACTTATGCTTGCTTAAGGGGAAAGGTGAGTTGGGGTGCTGCATAAAACCAGAGATTGAAATGAGCACAGATAAAGTTCCTTAAGCCAAATATGGAATAGACAAGAGCTACTCCTTGCTCAACAAAAAGGACTCAACACCCCATATTAAACGCCTAAGAATGTACCTGACTAGTAAGTATCTTAAAACCTATGGATTGCTATGTCTCCAAAAGAGAATCAAGCGTGTGTACAGGGGCATAAACGCAGCAGTGATAGGATTGGAGAGGTTCGGTGAGCAAATGAAGACCCTTTGAAGTCATATTGCATGGTACCCATTCCACAGGTTTCAACTACCCACGTTTAAGGTATTCTTGCTTCAGCTAAAACATGCATGTGGAACCCAGAGTATGATCAACCGTGTGAACGGGAGACGTGTTCAAATATGTCTCAGTTTTCCTCCCCTGGTACTCGGGTGCAACATTCCAGACGCTTTACTAACACTCTCCCGACATGGAGAGTCAGTCCCTTTAACCTCCTGTTTGGCCCAGTTTGCAATTTCTGCGGAAGATGAACAGGAATAGCGAGAACCAATTAGAGACTAGCTGGAGGTGTCTGGACGGGCAAATTTAACTCTCATTTCCCACCAGGAGGAGGAATTAACCAAAGGCTCAGCGTGCCGTGCCGGAACCAGATTAGGGCCTGAAGCCATCCTGCGGTGTTGCGGCCAGATCACAAGAAAGCGAATTGAAGAAAGGAGCTCAGGGGCACTGTAATTCACAAATCTGCAGAGTTATAAATGACAGCTATCGTCCAAAAATATACTGAAGTAAGGCTGCCAAGAGGACTTGAAAGTGGGGCAGAATTGCAAGAAACCGATTTCAGGAGGTAGATTGGAATTGCATTGAAAGCATAGGAAAAGAGGCAGAACGTCCACAATGATGCACTTGGCCAAAAAGGGCATATCTGTTTTTTCCTGAATATATTCAGGAAAAAACGCATACGCCCTTTTTGGCCAACTAAGCAAACATGCAAAGGAAATCTACACTACAATGAAGTCTCACTTCCCCCCGGTCAAAAGGGCCATCTGAAAAAAGTGTAAAATCCAGAAAGGCAGGACAGGCCATGGAGAACTGGGAGCCTTGTTATGCTGATGGGCGGGATGTAAATTGCCAACAGACACTCGGGAGAAGTGTATGGTGTTTCCTGAAACATCTAAAAAACAAAGCAACAGAGCCTAGGGCACTTCCACTTATGGTCCTATAGCTTAGGGAAATCAAAATCAAAAAGACACAGCCACCCCAAAGTATGGAACGCCTCTGTTTACAAGAACCTCGTTTACCGTACAAGTTCAATATCACAGAAAGTGAAAAATGGATAAAGAACTTGTGGTATTTACTTACAAAGCAATATCACTCAGCAATGAAATCTATGTCATCAGGCCCTTAGCAGCACAATGCGTGGATTCAGGTATGATGATTCTAACTGAAATAAGTCACACAGAAAAAGAAACATCATAAGATATCAGTAATACACGGAATGTAAACTTGGCTACACAGGAACTGAATTACAGAACAGAACAGGGTCTCAAATTTAGAAAACCAACTTATGCTTGCTTAAGGGGAAAGGTGAGTTGGGGTGCTGCATAAAAGCAGAGATTGAAATGAGCACAGATAAAGTTCCTTAAGCCAAATATGGAATAGACAAGAACTACTCCTTGCTCAACGAAATGGACTCAACACCCCATATTAAACGCCTAAGAATGTACCTGACTACTAAGTATCTTAAAACCTATGGATTGCTATGTCTCCAAAAGAGAATCAAGCATGTGTACAGGGGCATAAACGCAGCAGTGATAGGATTGGAGAGGTTTGGTGAGCAAATGAAGACCCTTTGAAGTCATATTGCATGGTACCCATTCCACGGGTCTCAACTCTCCAGGTTTAAGGTATTCTTCCTTCAACTAAAACATGCATGTGGAACCCAGAGTATGATCAACCGTGTGAACGGCAGACGTGTTCAAATATGTCTCAGTTTTCCTCCCCTGGTACTCGGGTGCAACATTCCAGACGCTTTACTAACACTCTCCCCACTTGGAGAGTCAGCGCCTTTAACCTCCTGTTTGGCCCAGTTTGCAATTTCTGTGGAAGATGAACAGGAATAGGGAGATCCAATGAGAGACTAGCTGGAGGTGTCTGGACGGGCAAATTTAACTCTCATTTCCCACCAGGAAGAGGAATTAACCAAAGGCTCAGCGTGCCGTGCCGGAACCAGATTAGGGCCTGAAGCCATCCTGTGGTGTTGCGGCCAGCTCAAAAGAAAGCGAGTTGAAGAAAGGAGCTCAGGGGCACTGTAATTCACAAACCTGCAGAGTTATAAATGACAGCTATCGTCCAAAAATATACTGAAGTAAGGCTGCCAAGAGGACTTGAAAGCGGGGCAGAATTGCAGGAAACCGATTTCAGGAGGTAGATTGGAATAGCATTGAAAGCATAGGAAAAGAGGCAGAACGTCCACAATGATGCACTTGGCCAAAAAGGGCGTATGCGTTTTTTCCTGAATATATTCAGGAAAAAACGCATATGCCCTTTTTGGCCAACCAAGCAAGCTTGCAAAGGAAATCTGCACTACAATGAAGTCTCACTTCCCCCCGGTCAAAAGGGCCATCTGAAAAAAGTGTAAAATCCAGAAAGGCAGGACAGGCCATGGAGAACTGGGAGCCTTGTTATGCTGATGGGCGGGATGTAAATTGCCAACAGACACTCGGGAGAAGTGTATGGTGTTTCCTGAAACATCTAAAAAACAAAGCAACAGAGCCTAGGGCACTTCCACTTATGGTCCTATAGCTTAGGGAAATTAAAATAAAAAAGACACAGCCACCCCAAAGTTTGGGACGCCTCTGCTTACAAGAACCTCGTTTACCATACAAGTTCAATATCACAGAAAGTGAAAAATGGATAAAGAACTTGTGGTACTTATGTACAAAGCAGTATCACTCAGCAATGAAATCTATGACATCAGGCCCGTATCAGCATAATGAGTGGATTCAGGTACGATGATTCTAACTGAAATAAGTCACACAGAAAAAGAAACATCATAAGATATCAGTAATACACGGAATGTAAACTTGGCTACACAGGAACTGAATTACAGAACAGAACAGGGTCTCAAATTTAGAAAACCAACTTATGCTTGCTTAAGGGGAAAGGTGAGTTGGGGTGCTGCATAAAACCAGAGATTGAAATGAGCACAGATAAAGTTCCTTAAGCCAAATATGGAATAGACAAGAGCTACTCCTTGCTCAACGAAATGGACTCAACACCCCATATTAAACGCCTAAGAATGTACCTGACTAGTAAGTATCTTAAAACCTATGGATTGGTATGTCTCCAAAAGAGAATCAAGCGAGTGTACAGGGGCATAAACGCAGCAGTGATAGGATTGGAGAGGTTCGGTGAGCAAATGAAGACCCTTTGAAGTCATATTGCATGGTACCCATTACACGGGTCTCAACTCTCCAGGTTTAAGGTATTCTTCCTTCAGCTAAAACATGCATGTGGAACCCAGAGTATGATCAACCGTGTGAACGGGAGACGTGTTCAAATATGTCTCAGTTTTCCTCCCCTGGTACTCGGGTGCAACATTCCAGATGCTTTACTAACACTCTCCCCACTTGGAGAGTCAGCGCCTTTAACCTCCTGTTTGGCCCAGTTTGCAACTTCTGCGGAAGATGAACAGGAATAGGAAGAACCAATGAGAGACTAGCTGGAGGTGTCTGGACGGGCAAATTTAACTCTCATTTCCCACCAGGAAGAGGAAATAACCAAAGGCTCAGCGTGCCGTGCCGGAACCAGATTAGGGCCTGAAGCCATCCTGCGGTGTTGCGGCCAGGTCACAAGAAAGCGAGTTGAAGAAAGGAGCTCAGGGGCACTGTAATTCACAAACCTGCAGAGTTATAAATGACAGCTATCGTCCAAAAATATACTGAAGTAAGGCTGCCAAGAGGACTTGAAAGCGAGGCAGAATTGCAGGAAACCGATTTCAGGAGGTAGACTGGAATTGCATTGAAAGCATAGGAAAAGAGGCAGAACGTACACAATGATGCACTTGGTCAAAAAGGGCGTATGCGTTTTTTCCTGAATATATTCAGGAAAAAACGCATACGCACTTTTTGGCCAACCAAGCAAGCTTGCAAAGGAAATCTGAACTACAATGAAGTCTCACTTCCCCCCGGTCAAAAGGGCCATCTGAAAAAAGTGTAAAATCCAGAAAGGCAGGACAGGCCATGGAGAACTGGGAGCCTTGTTATGCTGATGGGCGGGATGTAAATTGCCAACAGACACTCGGGAGAAGTGTATGGTATTTCCTGAAACATCTAAAAAACAAAGCAACAGAGCCTAGGGCACTTCCACTTATGGTCCTATAGCTTAGGGAAATTAAAATCAAAAAGACACAGCCACCCCAAAGTTTGGAACTCCTCTGTTTACAAGTACCTCGTTTACCGTACAAGTTCAATATCACAGAAAGTGAAAAATGGATAAAGCAATTGTGGTATTTACTTACAAAGAAATATCACTCAGCAATGAAATCTATGTCATCAGGCCCTTAGCAGCACAATGAGTGGATTCAGGTATGATGATTCTAACTGAAATAAGTCACACAGAAAAAGAAACATCATAAGATATCAGTAATACACGGAATGTAAACTTGGCTACACAGGAACTGAATTACAGAACAGAACAGGGTCTCAAATTTAGAAAACCAACTTATGCTTGCTTAAGGGGAAAGGTGAGTTGGGGTGCTGCATAAAACCAGAGATTGAAATGAGCACAGATAAAGTTCCTTAAGCCAAATATGGAATAGACAAGAGCTACTCCTTGCTCAACAAAAAGGACTCAACACCCCATATTAAACGCCTAAGAATGTACCTGACTAGTAAGTATCTTAAAACCTATGGATTGCTATGTCTCCAAAAGAGAATCAAGCGTGTGTACAGGGGCATAAACGCAGCAGTGATAGGATTGGAGAGGTTCGGTGAGCAAATGAAGACCCTTTGAAGTCATATTGCATGGTACCCATTCCACAGGTTTCAACTACCCACGTTTAAGGTATTCTTGCTTCAGCTAAAACATGCATGTGGAACCCAGAGTATGATCAACCGTGTGAACGGGAGACGTGTTCAAATATGTCTCAGTTTTCCTCCCCTGGTACTCGGGTGCAACATTCCAGACGCTTTACTAACACTCTCCCGACATGGAGAGTCAGTCCCTTTAACCTCCTGTTTGGCCCAGTTTGCAATTTCTGCGGAAGATGAACAGGAATAGCGAGAACCAATTAGAGACTAGCTGGAGGTGTCTGGACGGGCAAATTTAACTCTCATTTCCCACCAGGAGGAGGAATTAACCAAAGGCTCAGCGTGCCGTGCCGGAACCAGATTAGGGCCTGAAGCCATCCTGCGGTGTTGCGGCCAGATCACAAGAAAGCGAATTGAAGAAAGGAGCTCAGGGGCACTGTAATTCACAAATCTGCAGAGTTATAAATGACAGCTATCGTCCAAAAATATACTGAAGTAAGGCTGCCAAGAGGACTTGAAAATGGGGCAGAATTGCAAGAAACCGATTTCAGGAGGTAGATTGGAATTGCATTGAAAGCATAGGAAAAGAGGCAGAACGTCCACAATGATGCACTTGGCCAAAAAGGGCATATCTGTTTTTTCCTGAATATATTCAGGAAAAAACGCATACGCCCTTTTTGGCCAACTAAGCAAACATGCAAAGGAAATCTACACTACAATGAAGTCTCACTTCCCCCCGGTCAAAAGGGCCATCTGAAAAAAGTGTAAAATCCAGAAAGGCAGGACAGGCCATGGAGAACTGGGAGCCTTGTTATGCTGATGGGCGGGATGTAAATTGCCAACAGACACTCGGGAGAAGTGTATGGTGTTTCCTGAAACATCTAAAAAACAAAGCAACAGAGCCTAGGGCACTTCCACTTATGGTCCTATAGCTTAGGGAAATCAAAATCAAAAAGACACAGCCACCCCAAAGTATGGAACGCCTCTGTTTACAAGAACCTCGTTTACAGTAGAAGTTCAACATTGCAGAAAGTGAAAAATGGATAAAGAAGTTGTGGTACTTACTTACAAAGCAATATCACTCAGCAATGAAATCTATGTCATCAGGCCCTTAGCAGCACAATGAGTGGATTCAGGTATGATGATCCTAACTGAAATAAGTCACACAGAAAAAGAAACATCATAAGATATCAGTAATACACGGAATGTAAACTTGGCTACACAGGAACTGAATTACAGAACAGAACAGGGTCTCATATTTAGAAAACCAACTTATGCTTGCTTAAGGGGAAAGGTGAGTTGGGGTGCTGCATAAAAGCAGAGATTGAAATGAGCACAGATAAAGTTCCTTAAGCCAAATATGGAATAGACAAGAGCTACTCCTTGCTCAACGAAATGGACTCAACATCGCATATTAAACGCCTAAGAATGTACCTGACTAGTAAGTATCTTAAAACCTATGGATTGCTATGTCTCCGAAAGAGAATCAAGCATATGTACAGGGGCATAAACGCAGCAGTGATAGGATTGGAGAGGTTCGGTGAGCAAATGAAGACCCTTTGAAGTCATATTGCATGGTACCCATTCCACGGGTTTCAACTACCCAGGTTTAAGGTATTCTTCATTCAGCTAAAACATGCATGTGGAACCTAGAGTATGATCAACCATGTGATCGGGAGACGTGTTCAAATATGTTTCAGTTTTCGTACCCTGGTACTCGGGTGCAACATTCCAGATGCTTTACTAACACTCTCCCGACTTGGAGAGTCAGTCCCTTTAACCTCCTGTTTGGCCCAGTTTGCAATTTCTGCGGAAGATGAACAGGAATAGCGAGAACCAATGAGAGACTAGCTGGAGGTGTCTGGACGGGCAAATTTAACTCTCATTTCCCACCAGGAAGAGGAATTAACCAAAGGCTCAGCGTGCCGTGCCGGAACCAGATTAGGGCCTGAAGCCATCCTGCGGTGTTGCGGCCAGCTCAAAAGAAAGCGAGTTGAAGAAAGGAGCTCAGGGGCACTGTAATTCACAAACCTGCAGAGTTATAAATGACAGCTATCGTCCAAAAATATACTGAAGTAAGGCTGCCAAGAGTACTTGAAAGCGGGGCAGAATTGCAGGAAACCGATTTCAGGAGGTAGACTGGAATTGCATTGAAAGCATAGGAAAAGAGGCAGAACGTCCACAATGATGCACTTGGCCAAAAAGGGCGTATGCGTTTTTTCCTGAATATATTCAGGAAAAAACGCATACGCCCTTTTTGGCCAACCAAGCAAACTTGCAAAGGAAATCTGCACTACAATGAAGTCTCACTTCCCCCCGGTCAAAAGGGCCATCTGAAAAAAGTGTAAAATCCAGAAAGGCAGGACAGGCCATGGATAACTGGGAGCCTTGTTATGCTGATGGGCGGGATGTAAATTGCCAACAGACACTCGGGAGAAGTGTATGGTGTTTCCTGAAACATCTAAAAAACAAAGTAACAGAGCCTAGGGCACTTCCACTTATGGTCCTATAGCTTAGGGAAATTAAAATCAAAAAGACACAGCACCCCAAAGTTTGGGACGCCTCTGTTTACAAGAACCTCGTTTACCGTACAAGTTCAATATCACAGAAAGTGAAAAATGGATAAAGAACTTGTGGTACTTACGTACAATGCAGTATCACTCAGCAATGAAATCTATGTCATCAGGCCCGTAGCAGCATAATGAGTGGATTCAGGTATGATGATTCTAACTGAAATAAGTCACACAGAAAAAGAAACATCATAAGATATCAGTAATACACGGAATGTAAACTTGGCTACACAGGAACTGAATTACAGAACAAAACAGGGTCTCAAATTTAGAAAACCAACTTATGCTTGCTTAAGGGGAAAGGTGAGTTGGGGTGCTGCATAAAACCAGAGATTGAAATGAGCACAGATAAAGTTCCTTAAGCCAAATATGGAATAGACAAGAGCTACTCCTTGCACAACGAAATGGAATCAACACCCCATATTAACCGCCTAAGAATGTATCTGAATAGTAAGTATCTTAAAACCTATGGATTGCTATGTCTCCATAAGAGAATCAAGCGTGTGTACAGGGGCATAAACGCAGCAGTGATAGGATTGGAGAGGTTCGGTGAGCAAATGAAGACCCTTTGAAGTCATATTGCATGGTACCCATTACACGGGTCTCAACTCTCCAGGTTTAAGGTATTCTTCCTTCAGCTAAAATATGCATGTGGAACCCAGAGTATGATCAACTGTGTGAACGGGAGACGTGTTAAAAGATGTCTCAGTTTTCCTCCCCTGGTACTCAGGTGCAACATTCCACACGCTTTACTAACACTCTCCCGACTTGGAGAGTCAGTCCCTTTAACCTCCTGTTTGGCCCAGTTTGCAATTTCTGCGGAAGATGAACAGGAATAGCGAGAACCAATGAGAGACTAGCTGGAGGTGTCTGGACGGGCAAATTTAACTCTCATTTCCCACCAGGAAGAGGAATTAACCAAAGGCTCAGCGTGCAATGCCGGAACCAGATTAGGGCCTGAAGCCATCCTGCGGTGTTGCGGCCAGCTCAAAAGAAAGCGAGTTGAAGAAAGGAGCTCAGGGGCACTGTAATTCACAAACCTGCAGAGTTATAAATGACAGCTATCGTCCAAAAATATACTGAAGTAAGGCTGCCAAGAGTACTTGAAAGCGGGGCAGAATTGCAGGAAACCGATTTCAGGAGGTAGACTGGAATTGCATTGAAAGCATAGGAAAAGAGGCAGAACGTCCACAATGATGCACTTGGCCAAAAAGGGTGTATGCGTTTTTTCCTGAATATATTCAGGAAAAAACGCATACACCCTTTTTGGCCAACCAAGCAAACTTGCAAAGTAAATCTGCACTAAAATGAAGTCTCACTTCCCCCCGGTCAAAAGGGCCATCTGAAAAAAGTGTAAAATCCAGAAAGGCAGGACAGGCCATGGAGAACTGGGAGCCTTGTTATGCTGATGGGCGGGATGTAAATTGCCAACAGACACTCGGGAGAAGTGTATGGTGTTTCCTGAAACATCTGAAAAACAAAGTAACAGAGCCTAGGGCACTTCCACTTATGGTCCTGTAGCTTAGGGAAATTAAAATCAAAAAGACACAGCCACCCCAAAGTTTGGGACGCCTCTGTTTACAAGAACCTCGTTTACCGTACAAGTTCAATATCACAGAAAGTGAAAAATGGATAAAGAACTTGTGGTACTTACGTACAATGCAGTATCACTCAGCAATGAAATCTATGTCATCAGGCCCGTAGCAGCATAATGAGTGGATTCAGGTATGATGATTCTAACTGAAATAAGTCACACAGAAAAAGAAACATCATAAGATATCAGTAATACACGGAATATAAACTTGGCTACACAAGAACTGAATTACAGAATAGAACAGGGTCTCAAATTTAGAAAACCAACTTATGCTTGCTTAAGGGGAAAGGTGAGTTGGGGTGCTGCATAAAACCAGAGATTGAAATGAGCACAGATAAAGTTCCTTAAGCCAAATATGGAATAGACAAGAGCTACTCCTTGCTCAACGAAATGGACTCAACACCCCATATTAACCGCCTAAGAATGTACCTGACTAGTAAGTATCTTAAAACCTATGGATTGCTATGTCTCCATAAGAGAATCAAGCGTGTGTACAGGGGCATAAACGCAGCAGTGATAGGATTGGAGAGGTTCGGTGAGCAAATGAAGACCCTTTGAAGTCATATTGCATGGTACCCTTTACACGGGTCTCAACTCTCCAGGTTTAAGGTATTATTCCTTCAGCTAAAACATGCATGTGGAACCCAGAGTATGATCAACCGTGTGAACGGGAGACGTGTTCAAATATGTCTCAGTTTTCCTCCCCTGGTACTCGAGTGCAACATTCCAGACGCTTTACTAACACTCTCCCGACTTGGAGAGTCAGTCCCTTTAACCTCCTGTTTGGCCCAGTTTGCAATTTCTGTGGAAGATGAACAGGAATAGCGAGAACCAATGAGAGACTAGCTGGAGGTGTCTGGATGGGCAAACTTAACTCTCATTTCCCACCAGGAAGTGGAAATAACCAAAGGCTCAGCGTGCCGTGCCAGAACCAGATTAGGGCCTGAAGCCATCCTGCGGTGTTGCGGCCAGCTCAAAAGAAAGCGAGTTGAAGAAAGGAGATCAGGGGCACTGTAATTCACAAACCTGCAGAGTTATAAATGACAGCTATCGTCCAAAAATATACTGAAGTAAGGCTGCCAAGAGGACTTGAAAGCGGGGCAGAATTGCAGGGAACCGATTTCAGGAGGTAGACTGGAATTGCATTGAAAGCATAGGAAAAGAGGCAGAAAGTCCACAATGATGCACTTGGCCAAAAAGTGCGTATGCGTTTCTTCCTGAATATATTCAGGAAAAAACGCATATGCCCTTTTTGGCCAACCAAGCAAACTTGCAAAGGAAATCTGCACTACAATGAAGTCTGACTTCCCCCCGGTCAAAAGGGCCATCTGAACAAAGTGTAAAATCCAGAAAGGCAGGACAGGCCATGGAGAACTTGGAGCCTTGTTATGCTGATCAGCGGGATGTAAATTGCCAACAGACACTCGGGAGAAGTGTATGGTGTTTCCTGAAACATCTAAAAAACAAAGCAACAGAGCCTAGGGCACTTCCACTTATGGTCCTATAGCTTAGGGAAATTAAAATCAAAAAGACACAGCCACCCCAAAGTTTGGGACGCCTCTGTTTACAAGAACCTCGTTTACCGTACAACTTCAATATCACAGAAAGTGAAAAATGGATAAAGAACTTGTGGTATTTACTTACAAAGCAATATCACTCAGCAATGAAATCTATGTCATCAGGCCCTTAGCAGCACAATGAGTGGTTTCAGGTATGATGATTCTAACTGAAATAAGTCACACAGAAAAAGAAACATCATAAGATATCAGTAATACACGGAATGTAAACTTGGCTACACAGGAACTGAATTACAGAACAGAACAGGGTCTCAAATTGAGAAAACCAACTTATGCTTCCTTAAGGGGAAAGGTGAGTTGGGGTGCTGCATAAAACCAGAGATTGAAATGAGCACAGATAAAGTTCCTTAAGCCAAATATGGAATAGACAAGAGCTACTCCTTGCTCAACGAAAAGGACTCAACACCCCATATTAAACGCCTAAGAATGTACCTGACTAGTAAGTATCTTAAAACCTATGGATTGCTATGTCTCCAAAAGAGAATCAAGCATGTGTACAGGGGCATAAACGCAGCAGTGATAGGATTGGAGAGGTTCGGTGAGCAAATGAAGACCCTTTGAAGTCATATTGCATGGTACCCATTCCACGGGTTTCAACTACCCAGTTTTAAGGTATTCTTCCTTCAGCTAAAACATGCATGTGGAACCTAGAGTATGATCAACCATGTGATCGGGACACGTGTTCAAATATGTCTCAGTTTTCGTCCCCTGGTACTCGGGTGCAACATTCCAGACGCTTTACTAACACTCTCCCCACTTGGAGAGTCAGTCCCTTTAACCTCCTGTTTGGCCCAGTTTGCAATTTCTGCGGAAGATGAACAGGAATAGCGAGAACCAATGAGAGACTAGCTGGAGGTGTCTGGACGGGCAAATTTAACTCTCATTTCCCACCAGGAAGAGGAATTAACCAAAGGCTCAGCGTGCCGTGCCCGAACCAGATTAGGTCCTGAAGCCATCCTGCAGTGTTGCGGCCAGCTCAAAAGAAAGCGAGTTGAAGAAAGGAGCTTACGGGCACTGTAATTCACAAACCTGCAGAGTTATAAATGACAGCTATTGTCCAAAAATATATTGAAGTAAGTCTGCCAAGAGGACTTGAAAGCGGGGCAGAATTGCAGGAAACCGATTTCAGGAGGTAGACTGGAATTGCATTGAAAGCATAAGAAAAGAGGCAGAACGTCCACAATGATGCACTTGGCCAAAAAGGGCGTATGCGTTTTTTCCTGAATATATTCAGGAAAAAACGTATACGCCCTTTTTGGCCAACCAAGCAAACTTGCAAAGGAAATCTGCACTACAATGAAGTCTCACTTCCCCCCGGTCAAAAGGGCCATCTGAAAAAAGTGTAAAATCCAGAAAGGCAGGACAGGCCATGGAGAACTGGGAACCTTGTTATGCTGATGGGCGGGATGTAAATGGCCAACAGACACTCGGGAGAAGTGTATAGTGTTTCCTGAAACATCTAAAAAACAAAGCAACAGAGCCTAGGGCACTTCCACTTATTGTCCTATAGCTTAGGGAAATTAAAATCAAAAAGACACAGCCACCCCAAAGTTTGGGACGCCTCTGTGTACAAGAACCTCGTTTACCGTACAAGTTCAATATCACAGAAAGTGAAAAATGGATAAAGAACTTGTGGTACTTACGTACAATGCAGTATCACTCAGCAATGAAATCTATGTCATCAGGCCCGTAGCAGCATAATGAGTGGATTCAGGTACGATGATTCTAACTGAAATAAGTCACACAGAAAAAGAAACATCATAAGATATCACTAATACACGGAATGTAAACTTGGCTTCACAGGAACTGAATTACAGAACAGAACAGGGTCTCAAATTTAGAAAACCAACTTATGCTTGCTTAAGGGGAAAGGTGAGTTGGGTTGCTGCATAAAACCAGAGATTGAAATGAGCACATATAAAGTTCCTTAAGCCAAATATGGAATACACAAGAGCTACTCCTTGCTCAACGAAATGGACTCAACACCCCATATTAAACGCCTACGAATGTACCTGACTAGTAAGTATCTTAAAACCTATGGATTGCTATGTCTCCAAAAGAGAATCAAGCGTGTGTACAGGGGCATAAACGCAGCAGTGATAGGATTGGAGAGGTTCGGTGAGCAAATGAAGACCCTTTGAAGTCATATTGCATGGTACCCATTCCACGGGTCTCAACTCTCCAGGTTTAAGGTATTCTTCCTTCAGCTAAAACATGCATGTGGAACCCAGAGTATGATCAACCGTGTGATCGGGAGACGTGTTCAAATATGTCTCAGTTTTCGTACCCTGGTACTCGGGTGCAACATTCCAGACGCTTTACTAACACTCTCCCGACTTGGAGAGTCAGTCCCTTTAACCTCCTGTTTGGCCCAGTTTGCAATTTCTGTGGAAGATGAATAGGAATAGGGAGAACCAATGAGAGACTAGCTGGAGGTGTCTGGACGGGCAAATTTAACTCTCATTTCCCACCAGGAAGAGGAATTAACCAAAGGCTCAGCGTGCCGTGCCAGAACCAGATTAGGGCCTGAAGCCATCCTGTGGTGTTGCGGACAGCTCACAAGAAAGCGAGTTGAAGAAAGGAGCTCAGGGGCACTGTAATTCACAAACCTGCAGAGTTATAAATGACAGCTATCGTCCAAAAATATACTGAAGTAAGGCTGCCAAGAGGACTTGAAAGCGGGGCAGAATTGCAGGAAAGCGATTTCAGGAGGTAGACTGGAATTGCATTGAAAGCATAGGAAAAGAGGCAGAACGTCTACAATGATGCACTTGGCCAAAAAGGGCGTATGCGTTTTTTCCTGAATATATTCAGGAAAAAACGCATACGCACTTTTTGGCCAACCAAGCAAACTTGCAAAGGAAATCTACACTACAATGAAGTCTCACTTCCCCCCGGTCAAAAGGGCCATCTGAAAAAAGTGTAAAATCCAGAAAGGCATGACAGGCCATGGAGAACTGGGAGCCTTGTTATGCTGATGGGCGGGATGTAAATTGCCAACAGACACTCGGGAGAAGTGTATGGTGTTTCCTGAAACATCTAAAAAACAAAGCAACAGAGCCTAGGGCACTTCCACTTATGGTCCTATAGCTTAGGGAAATTAAAATCAAAAAGACACAGCCACCCCAAAGTATGCAACGCCTCTGTTTACAAGAACCTCGTTTACCGTACAAGTTCAATATCACAGAAAGTGAAAAATGGATAAAGAACTTGTGGTATTTACTTACAAAGCAATATCACTCAGCAATGAAATCTATGTCATCAGGCCCTTAGCAGCACAATGAGTGGTTTCAGGTATGATGATTCTAACTGAAATAAGTCACACAGAAAAAGAAACATCATAAGATATCAGTAATACACGGAATGTAAACTTGGCTACACAGGAACTGAATTACAGAAAAGAACAGGGTCTCAAATTTAGAAAACCAACTTATGCTTCCTTAAGGGGAAAGGTGAGTTGGGGTGCTGCATAAAAGCAGAGATTGAAATGAGCACAGATAAATTTCCTTAAGCCAAATATGGAATAAACAAGAGCTACTCCTTGCTCAACGAAATGGACTCAACAACGCATATTAAACGCCTAAGAATGTACCTGACTAGTAAGTATCTTAAAACCTATGGATTGCTATGTCTCCAAAAGAGAATCAAGCGTGTGTACAGGGGCATAAACGCAGCAGTGATAGGATTAGAGACGTTCGGTGAGCAAATGAAGACCCTTTGAACTCATATTGCATGGTACCCATTCCACGGGTTTCAACTACCCAGGTTTAAGGTATTCTTCTTTCAGCTAAAACATGCATGTGGAACCTAGAGTATGATCAACCATGTGATCGGGAGACGTGTTCAAATATGTCTCAGTTTTCGTACCCTGGTACTCGGGTGCAACATTCCAGATGCTTTACTAACACTCTCCCGACTTGGACAGTCAGTCCCTTTAACCTCCTGTTTGGCCCAGTTTGCAATTTCTGCGGAAGATGAACAGGAATAGTGAGAACCAATGAGAGACTAGCTGGAGGTGTCTGGACGGGCAAATTTAACTCTCATTTCCCACCAGGAAGAGGAATTAACCAAAGGCTCAGCTTGCCATGCCAGAACCAGATTAGGGCCTGAAGCCATCCTGCGGTGTTGCGGCCAGCTCAAAAGAAAGCGAGTTGAAGAAAGGAGCTTAGGGGCACTGTAATTCACAAACCTGCAGAGTTATAAATGACAGTTATCGTCCAAAAATATACTGAAGTAAGGCTGCCAAGAGGACTTGAAAGTGGGGCAGAATTGCAGGGAACCGATTTCAGGAGGTAGACTGGAATTGCATTGAAAGCATAGGAAAAGAGGCAGAAAGTCCACAATGATGCACTTGGCCAAAAAGTGCGTATGCGTTTCTTCCTGAATATATTCAGGAAAAAACGCATATGCCCTTTTTGGCCAACCAAGCAAACTTGCAAAGGAAATCTGCACTACAATGAAGTCTGACTTCCCCCCGGTCAAAAGGGCCATCTGAAAAAAGTGTAAAATCCAGAAAGGCAGGACAGGCCATGGAGAACTGGGAGCCTTGTTATGCTGATCAGCGGGATGTAAATTGCCAACAGACACTCGGGAGAAGTGTATGGTGTTTCCTGAAACATCTAAAAAACAAAGCAACAGAGCCTAGGGCACTTCCACTTATGGTCCTATAGCTTAGGGAAATTAAAATCAAAAAGACACAGCCACCCCAATGTTTGGGACGCCTCTGTTTACAAGAACCTCGTTTACCGTACAACTTCAATATCACAGAAAGTGAAAAATTGATAAAGAACTTGTGGTATTTACTTACAAAGCAATATCACTCAGCAATGAAATCTATGTCATCAGGCCCTTAGCAGCACAATGAGTGGTTTCAGGTATGATGATTCTAACTGAAATAAGTCACACAGAAAAAGAAACATCATAAGATATCAGTAATACACGGAATGTAAACTTGGCTACACAGGAACTGAATTACAGAACAGAACAGGGTCTCAAATTGAGAAAACCAACTTATGCTTCCTTAAGGGGAAAGGTGAGTTGGGGTGCTGCATAAAACCAGAGATTGAAATGAGCACAGATAAAGTTCCTTAAGCCAAATATGGAATAGACAAGAGCTACTCCTTGCTCAACGAAAAGGACTCAACACCCCATATTAAACGCCTAAGAATGTACCTGACTAGTAAGTATCTTAAAACCTATGGATTGCTATGTCTCCAAAAGAGAATCAAGCATGTGTACAGGGGCATAAACGCAGCAGTGATAGGATTGGAGAGGTTCGGTGAGCAAATGAAGACCCTTTGAAGTCATATTGCATGGTACCCATTCCACGGGTTTCAACTACCCAGTTTTAAGGTATTCTTCCTTCAGCTAAAACATGCATGTGGAACCTAGAGTATGATCAACCATGTGATCGGGACACGTGTTCAAATATGTCTCAGTTTTCGTCCCCTGGTACTCGGGTGCAACATTCCAGACGCTTTACTAACACTCTCCCCACTTGGAGAGTCAGTCCCTTTAACCTCCTGTTTGGCCCAGTTTGCAATTTCTGCGGAAGATGAACAGGAATAGCGAGAACCAATGAGAGACTAGCTGGAGGTGTCTGGACGGGCAAATTTAACTCTCATTTCCCACCAGGAAGAGGAATTAACCAAAGGCTCAGCGTGCCGTGCCCGAACCAGATTAGGTCCTGAAGCCATCCTGCAGTGTTGCGGCCAGCTCAAAAGAAAGCGAGTTGAAGAAAGGAGCTTACGGGCACTGTAATTCACAAACCTGCAGAGTTATAAATGACAGCTATTGTCCAAAAATATATTGAAGTAAGTCTGCCAAGAGGACTTGAAAGCGGGGCAGAATTGCAGGAAACCGATTTCAGGAGGTAGACTGGAATTGCATTGAAAGCATAAGAAAAGAGGCAGAACGTCCACAATGATGCACTTGGCCAAAAAGGGCGTATGCGTTTTTTCCTGAATATATTCAGGAAAAAACGTATACGCCCTTTTTGGCCAACCAAGCAAACTTGCAAAGGAAATCTGCACTACAATGAAGTCTCACTTCCCCCCGGTCAAAAGGGCCATCTGAAAAAAGTGTAAAATCCAGAAAGGCAGGACAGGCCATGGAGAACTGGGAGCCTTGTTATGCTGATGGGCGGGATGTAAATGGCCAACAGACACTCGGGAGAAGTGTATAGTGTTTCCTGAAACATCTAAAAAACAAAGCAACAGACCCTAGGGCACTTCCACTTATGGTCCTATAGCTTAGGGAAATTAAAATCAAAAAGACACAGCCACCCCAAAGTTTGGGACGCCTCTGTGTACAAGAACCTCGTTTACCGTACAAGTTCAATATCACAGAAAGTGAAAAATGGATAAAGAACTTGTGGTACTTACGTACAATGCAGTATCACTCAGCAATGAAATCTATGTCATCAGGCCCGTAGCAGCATAATGAGTGGATTCAGGTACGATGATTCTAACTGAAATAAGTCACACAGAAAAAGAAACATCATAAGATATCACTAATACACGGAATGTAAACTTGGCTTCACAGGAACTGAATTACAGAACAGAACAGGGTCTCAAATTTAGAAAACCAACTTATGCTTGCTTAAGGGGAAAGGTGAGTTGGGTTGCTGCATAAAACCAGAGATTGAAATGAGCACATATAAAGTTCCTTAAGCCAAATATGGAATACACAAGAGCTACTCCTTGCTCAACGAAATGGACTCAACACCCCATATTAAACGCCTACGAATGTACCTGACTAGTAAGTATCTTAAAACCTATGGATTGCTATGTCTCCAAAAGAGAATCAAGCGTGTGTACAGGGGCATAAACGCAGCAGTGATAGGATTGGAGAGGTTCGGTGAGCAAATGAAGACCCTTTGAAGTCATATTGCATGGTACCCATTCCACGGGTCTCAACTCTCCAGGTTTAAGGTATTCTTCCTTCAGCTAAAACATGCATGTGGAACCCAGAGTATGATCAACCGTGTGATTGGGAGACGTGTTCAAATATGTCTCAGTTTTCGTACCCTGGTACTCGGGTGCAACATTCCAGACGCTTTACTAACACTCTCCCGACTTGGAGAGTCAGTCCCTTTAACCTCCTGTTTGGCCCAGTTTGCAATTTCTGTGGAAGATGAATAGGAATAGGGAGAACCAATGAGAGACTAGCTGGAGGTGTCTGGACGGGCAAATTTAACTCTCATTTCCCACCAGGAAGAGGAATTAACCAAAGGCTCAGCGTGCCGTGCCAGAACCAGATTAGGGCCTGAAGCCATCCTGTGCTGTTGCGGCCAGCTCACAAGAAAGCGAGTTGAAGAAAGGAGCTCAGGGGCACTGTAATTCACAAACCTGCAGAGTTATAAATGACAGATATCGTCCAAAAATATACTGAAGTAAGGCTGCCAAGAGGACTTGAAAGCGGGGCAGAATTGCAGGAAAGCGATTTCAGGAGGTAGACTGGAATTGCATTGAAAGCATAGGAAAAGAGGCAGAACGTCTACAATGATGCACTTGGCCAAAAAGGGCGTATGCGTTTTTTCCTGAATATATTCAGGAAAAAACGCATACGCACTTTTTGGCCAACCAAGCAAACTTGCAAAGGAAATCTACACTACAATGAAGTCTCACTTCCCCCCGGTCAAAAGGGCCATCTGAAAAAAGTGTAAAATCCAGAAAGGCATGACAGGCCATGGAGAACTGGGAGCCTTGTTATGCTGATGGGCGGGATGTAAATTGCCAACAGACACTCGGGAGAAGTGTATGGTGTTTCCTGAAACATCTAAAAAACAAAGCAACAGAGCCTAGGGCACTTCCACTTATGGTCCTATAGCTTAGGGAAATTAAAATCAAAAAGACACAGCCACCCCAAAGTATGGAACGCCTCTGTTTACAACAACCTCGTTTACCGTACAACTTCAATATCACAGAAAGTGAAAAATGGATAAAGAACTTGTGGTATTTACTTACAAAGCAATATCACTCAGCAATGAAATCTATGTCATCAGGCCCTTAGCAGCACAATGAGTGGTTTCAGGTATGATGATTCTAACTGAAATAAGTCACACAGAAAAAGAAACATCATAAGATATCAGTAATACACGGAATGTAAACTTGGCTACACAGGAACTGAATTACAGAACAGAACAGGGTCTCAAATTGAGAAAACCAACTTATGCTTCCTTAAGGGGAAAGGTGAGTTGGGGTGCTGCATAAAACCAGAGATTGAAATGAGCACAGATAAAGTTCCTTAAGCCAAATATGGAATAGACAAGAGCTACTCCTTGCTCAACGAAAAGGACTCAACACCCCATATTAAACGCCTAAGAATGTACCTGACTAGTAAGTATCTTAAAACCTATGGATTGCTATGTCTCCAAAAGAGAATCAAGCATGTGTACAGGGGCATAAACGCAGCAGTGATAGGATTGGAGAGGTTCGGTGAGCAAATGAAGACCCTTTGAAGTCATATTGCATGGTACCCATTCCACGGGTTTCAACTACCCAGTTTTAAGGTATTCTTCCTTCAGCTAAAACATGCATGTGGAACCTAGAGTATGATCAACCATGTGATCGGGACACGTGTTCAAATATGTCTCAGTTTTCGTCCCCTGGTACTCGGGTGCAACATTCCAGACGCTTTACTAACACTCTCCCCACTTGGAGAGTCAGTCCCTTTAACCTCCTGTTTGGCCCAGTTTGCAATTTCTGCGGAAGATGAACAGGAATAGCGAGAACCAATGAGAGACTAGCTGGAGGTGTCTGGACGGGCAAATTTAACTCTCATTTCCCACCAGGAAGAGGAATTAACCAAAGGCTCAGCGTGCCGTGCCCGAACCAGATTAGGTCCTGAAGCCATCCTGCAGTGTTGCGGCCAGCTCAAAAGAAAGCGAGTTGAAGAAAGGAGCTTACGGGCACTGTAATTCACAAACCTGCAGAGTTATAAATGACAGCTATTGTCCAAAAATATATTGAAGTAAGTCTGCCAAGAGGACTTGAAAGCGGGGCAGAATTGCAGGAAACCGATTTCAGGAGGTAGACTGGAATTGCATTGAAAGCATAAGAAAAGAGGCAGAACGTCCACAATGATGCACTTGGCCAAAAAGGGCGTATGCGTTTTTTCCTGAATATATTCAGGAAAAAACGTATACGCCCTTTTTGGCCAACCAAGCAAACTTGCAAAGGAAATCTGCACTACAATGAAGTCTCACTTCCCCCCGGTCAAAAGGGCCATCTGAAAAAAGTGTAAAATCCAGAAAGGCAGGACAGGCCATGGAGAACTGGGAGCCTTGTTATGCTGATGGGCGGGATGTAAATGGCCAACAGACACTCGGGAGAAGTGTATAGTGTTTCCTGAAACATCTAAAAAACAAAGCAACAGACCCTAGGGCACTTCCACTTATGGTCCTATAGCTTAGGGAAATTAAAATCAAAAAGACACAGCCACCCCAAAGTTTGGGACGCCTCTGTGTACAAGAACCTCGTTTACCGTACAAGTTCAATATCACAGAAAGTGAAAAATGGATAAAGAACTTGTGGTACTTACGTACAATGCAGTATCACTCAGCAATGAAATCTATGTCATCAGGCCCGTAGCAGCATAATGAGTGGATTCAGGTACGATGATTCTAACTGAAATAAGTCACACAGAAAAAGAAACATCATAAGATATCACTAATACACGGAATGTAAACTTGGCTTCACAGGAACTGAATTACAGAACAGAACAGGGTCTCAAATTTAGAAAACCAACTTATGCTTGCTTAAGGGGAAAGGTGAGTTGGGTTGCTGCATAAAACCAGAGATTGAAATGAGCACATATAAAGTTCCTTAAGCCAAATATGGAATACACAAGAGCTACTCCTTGCTCAACGAAATGGACTCAACACCCCATATTAAACGCCTACGAATGTACCTGACTAGTAAGTATCTTAAAACCTATGGATTGCTATGTCTCCAAAAGAGAATCAAGCGTGTGTACAGGGGCATAAACGCAGCAGTGATAGGATTGGAGAGGTTCGGTGAGCAAATGAAGACCCTTTGAAGTCATATTGCATGGTACCCATTCCACGGGTCTCAACTCTCCAGGTTTAAGGTATTCTTCCTTCAGCTAAAACATGCATGTGGAACCCAGAGTATGATCAACCGTGTGATTGGGAGACGTGTTCAAATATGTCTCAGTTTTCGTACCCTGGTACTCGGGTGCAACATTCCAGACGCTTTACTAACACTCTCCCGACTTGGAGAGTCAGTCCCTTTAACCTCCTGTTTGGCCCAGTTTGCAATTTCTGTGGAAGATGAATAGGAATAGGGAGAACCAATGAGAGACTAGCTGGAGGTGTCTGGA
Source organism: Grampus griseus (assembly GCF_964374135.1). Classification (NCBI taxonomy): domain Eukaryota; kingdom Metazoa; phylum Chordata; class Mammalia; order Artiodactyla; family Delphinidae; genus Grampus; species Grampus griseus. The sequence continues at coordinate 352,808 of NW_028133193.1, read as the reverse complement.
CGGGCAAATTTAACTCTCATTTCCCACCAGGAAGAGGAATTAACCAAAGGCTCAGCGTGCCGTGCCAGAACCAGATTAGGGCCTGAAGCCATCCTGTGCTGTTGCGGCCAGCTCACAAGAAAGCGAGTTGAAGAAAGGAGCTCAGGGGCACTGTAATTCACAAACCTGCAGAGTTATAAATGACAGATATCGTCCAAAAATATACTGAAGTAAGGCTGCCAAGAGGACTTGAAAGCGGGGCAGAATTGCAGGAAAGCGATTTCAGGAGGTAGACTGGAATTGCATTGAAAGCATAGGAAAAGAGGCAGAACGTCTACAATGATGCACTTGGCCAAAAAGGGCGTATGCGTTTTTTCCTGAATATATTCAGGAAAAAACGCATACGCACTTTTTGGCCAACCAAGCAAACTTGCAAAGGAAATCTACACTACAATGAAGTCTCACTTCCCCCCGGTCAAAAGGGCCATCTGAAAAAAGTGTAAAATCCAGAAAGGCATGACAGGCCATGGAGAACTGGGAGCCTTGTTATGCTGATGGGCGGGATGTAAATTGCCAACAGACACTCGGGAGAAGTGTATGGTGTTTCCTGAAACATCTAAAAAACAAAGCAACAGAGCCTAGGGCACTTCCACTTATGGTCCTATAGCTTAGGGAAATTAAAATCAAAAAGACACAGCCACCCCAAAGTATGGAACGCCTCTGTTTACAACAACCTCGTTTACCGTACAAGTTCAATATCACAGAAAGTGAAAAATGGATAAAGAACTTGTGGTATTTACTTACAAAGCAATATCACTCAGCAATGAAATCTATGTCATCAGGCCCTTAGCAGCACAATGAGTGGTTTCAGGTACGATGATTCTAACTGAAATAAGTCACACAGAAAAAGAAACATCATAAGATATCAGTAATACACGGAATGTAAACTTGGCTACACAGGAACTGAATTACAGAACAGAACAGGGTCTCAAATTTAGAAAACCAACTTATGCTTGCTTAAGGGTAAAGGTGAGTTGGGGTGCTGCATAAAACCAGAGATTGAAATGAGCACAGATAAAGTTCCTTAAGCCAAATATGGAATAGACAAGATCTACTCCTTGTTCAACGAAATGGACTCAACACCGCATATTAAACGCCTAAGTATGTAGCTGACTAGTAAGTATCTTAAAACCTATGGATTGCTATGTCTCCAAAAGAGAATCAAGCGTGTGTACAGGGGCATAAACGCAGCAGTGATAGGATTGGAGAGTTTCGGTGAGCAAATGAAGACCCTTTGAAGTCATATTGCATGGTACCCATTCCACAGGTTTCAACTACCCACGTTTAAGGTATTCTTCCTTCAGCTAAAACATGCATGTGGAACCCAGAGTATGATCAACTGTGTGAACGGGACACGTGTTCAAATATGTCTCAGTTTTCCTCCCCTGGTACTCGGGTGCAACATTCCAGACGCTTTACTAACACTCTCCCCACTTGGAGAGTCAGCGCCTTTAACCTCCTGTTTGGCCCAGTTTGCAATTTCTGCGGAAGATGAACAGGAATAGGGAGAACCAATGAGAGACTAGCTGGAGGTGTCTGGACGGGCAAATTTAACTCTCATTTCCCACCAGGAAGAGGAATTAACCAAAGGCTCAGCGTGCCGTGCCGGAACCAGATTAGGACCTGAAGCCATCCTGCAGTGTTGCGGCCAGCTTAAAAGAAAGCGAGTTGAAGAAAGGAGCTCAGGGGCACTGTAATTCACAAACGTGCAGAGTTATAAATGACAGCTATCGTCCAAAAATATACTGAAGTAAGGCTGCCAAGAGGACTTGAAAGTGGGGCAGAATTGCAGGAAACCGATTTCAGGAGGTAGACTGGAATTGCATTGAAAGCATAGGAAAAGAGGCAGAACGTCCACAATGATGCACTTGGCCAAAACGGGCGTATGCGTTTATTCCTGAATATATTCAGGAAAAAACGCATACGCCCTTTTTGGCCAACCAAGCAAGCTTGCAAAGGAAATCTGAACAACAATGAAGTCTCACTTCCCCCCGGTCAAAAGGGCCATCTGAAAAAAGTGTAAAATCCAGAAAGGCAGGACAGGCCATGGAGAACTGGGAGCCTTGTTATGCTGATGGGCGGGATGTAAATTGCCAACAGACACTCGGGAGAAGTGTATGGTGTTTCCTGAAACATCTAAAAAACAAAGCAACAGAGCCTAGGGCACTTCCACTTATGGTCCTATAGCTTAGGGAAATTAAAATCAAAAAGACACAGCCACCCCAAAGTTTGGGACGCCTCTGCTTACAAGAACCTCATTTACCATACAAGTTCAATATCACAGAAAGTGAAAAATGGATAAAGAACTTGTGGTTCTTATGTACAAAGCAGTATCACTCAGCAATGAAATCTATGACATACGGCCCGTATCAGCATAATGAGTGGATTCAGGTACGATGATTCTAACTGAAATAAGTCACACAGAAAAAGAAACATCATAAGATATCAGTAATACACGGAATGTAAACTTGGCTACACAGGAACTGAATTACAGAACAGAACAGGGTCTCAAATTTAGAAAACCAACTTATGCTTGCTTAAGGGGAAAGGTGAGTTGGGGTGCTGCATAAAACCAGAGATTGAAATGAGCACAGATAAAGTTCCTTAAGCCAAATATGGAATAGACAAGAGCTACTCCTTGCTCAACGAAATGGACTCAACACCCCATATTAAATGCCTAAGCATGTACCTTACTAGTAAGTATCTTAAAACCTATGGATTGCTATGTCTCCAAAAGAGAATCAAGCGTGTGTACAGGTTCATAAACGCAGCAGTGATAGGATTGGAGAGGTTCGGTGAGCAAATGAAGACCCTTTGAAGTCATATAGCATGGTACCCATTCCACAGGTTTCAACTACCCACGTTTAAGGTATTCTTGCTTCAGCTAAAACATGCATGTGGAACCCAGAGTATGATCAACCGTGTGAACGGGAGACGTGTTCAAATATGTCTCAGTTTTCCTCCCCTGGTACTCGGGTGCAACATTCCAGATGCTTTACTAACACTCTCCCCACTTGGAGAGTCAGCGCCTTTAACCTCTTGTTTGGCCCTGTTTGCAATTTCTGCGGAAGATGAACAGGAATAGGGAGAACCAATGAGAGACTAGCTGGAGGTGTCTGGACGGGCAAATTTAACTCTCATTTCCCACCAGGAAGAGGAAATAAGCAAAGTCTCAGTGTGCCATGCCCGAACCAGATTAGGGCCTGAAGCCATCCTCCGGTGTTGCGGCCAGCTCAAAAGAAAGCGAGTTGAAGAAAGGAGCTCAGGGGCACTGTAATTCACAAACCTGCAGAGGTATAAATGACAGCTATCGTCCAAAAATATACTGAAGTAAGGCTGCCAAGAGGACTTGAAAGCGGGGCAGAATTGCAGGAAACCGATTTCAGGAGGTAGACTGGAATTGCATTGAAAGCATAGGAAAAGAGGCAGAACGTCCACAATGATGCACTTGGCCAAAAAGGGCGTATGCGTTTTTTCCTGAATATATTCAGGAAAGAACGCATACGCCCTTTTTGGCCTCAGGAAAAAACGCATACGCCCTTTTTGGCCAAGCAAGCAAGCTTGCAAAGGAAATCTGCACTACAATGAAGTCTCACTTCCAACTGGTCAAAAGGGCCATCTGAAAAAAGTGTAAAATCCAGAAAGGCAGGACAGGCCATGGAGAACTGGGAGCCTTGTTATGCTGATGGGCGGGATGTAAATTGCCAACAGACACTCGGGAGAAGTGTATGGTGTTTCCTGAAACATCTAAAAAACAAAGCAACAGAGCCTAGGGCACTTCCACTTATGGTCCTATAGTTTAAGGAAATTAAAATCAAAAAGATACAGCCACCGCAAAGTTTGGGACGCCTCTGTTTACAAGAACCTCGTTTACCGTACAAGTTCAATATCACAGAAAGTGAAAAATGGATAAAGAACTTGTGGTACTTACATACAATGCACTATCACTCAGCAATGAAATCTATGTCATCAGGCCCGCAGCAGCATAATGAGTGGATTCAGGTACGATGATTCTAACTGAAATAAGTCACACAGAAAAAGAAACATCATAAGATATCACTAATACATGGAATGTAAACTTGGCTACACAGGAACTGAATTCCAAAACAGAACAGGGTCTCAAATTTAGAAAACCAACTTATGCTTGCTTAAGCGGAAAGGTGAGTTGGGGTGCTGCATAAAACCAGAGATTGAAATGAGCACAGATAAAGTTCCTTAAGCCAAATATGGAATAGACAAGAGCTACTCCTTGCTCAACGAAATGGACTCAACACCCCATATTAAACGCCTAAGAATGTACCTGACTAGTAAGTATCTTAAAACCTATGGATTGCTATGTCTCCAAAAGAGAATCAAGCGTGTGTACAGGGGCATAAACGCAGCAGTGATAGGATTGGAGAGGTTCGGTGAGCAAATGAAGACCCTTTGAAGTCATATTGCATGGTACCCATTCCACAGGTTTCAACTACCCACGTTTAAGGTATTCTTGCTTCAGCTAAAACATGCATGTGGAACCCAGAGTATGATCAACCGTGTGAACGGGAGACGTGTTCAAATATGTGTCAGTTTTCCTCCCCTGGTACTCGGGTGCAACATTCCAGATGCTTTACTAACACTCTCCCCACTTGGAGAGTCAGCGCCTTTAACCTCCTGTTTGGCCCAGTTTGCAATTTCTGCGGAAGATGAACAGGAATAGGGAGAACCAATGAGAGACTAGCTGGAGGTGTCTGGACGGGCAAATTTAACTCTCATTTCCCACCAGGAAGAGGAAATAACCAAAGGCTCAGCGTGCCGTGCCGGAACAAGATTAGGGCCTGAAGCCATCCTGCGGTGTTGCGGCCAGGTCACAAGAAAGCGAGTTGAAGAAAGGAGCTCAGGGGCACTGTAATTCACAAACCTGCAGAGTTATAAATGACAGCTATCGTCCAAAAATATACTGAAGTAAGGCTGCCAAGAGGACTTGAAAGCGGGGCAGAATTGCAGGAAACCGATTTCAGGAAGTAGACTGGAATTGCATTGAAAGCATAGGAAAAGAGGCAGAACGTCCACAATGATGCACTTGGCCAAAAAGGGCGTATGCGTTTCTTCCTGAATATATTCAGGAAAAAACGCATACGCCCTTTTTGTCCAACCAAGCAAACTTGCAAAGGAAATCTGCACTACAATGAAGGCTGACTTCCCCCCGGTCAAAAGGGCCATCTGAAAAAAGTGTAAAATCCAGAAAGGCAGGACAGGCCATGGAGAACTGGGAGCCTTGTTATGCTGATGGGCGGGATGTAAATTGCCAACAGACACTCGGGAGAAGTGTATGGTGTTTCCTGAAACATCTAAAAAACAAAGCAACAGAGCCTAGGGCACTTCCACTTATGGTCCTATAACTTAGGGAAATTAAAATCAAAAAGACACAGCCACCCCAAAGTTTGGGACGCCTCTGTTTACAAGAACCTCGTTTACCGTACAAGTTCAATATCACAGAAAGTGAAAAATGGATAAAGAACTTGTGGTACTTACGGACAATGCAGTATCACTCAGCAATGAAATCTATGTCATCAGGCCCGTAGCAGCATAATGAGTGGATTCAGGTACGATGATTCTAACTGAAATAAGTCACACAGAAAAAGAAACATCATAAGATATCTGTAATACACGGAATGTAAGCTTGGCTTCACAGGAACAGAATTACAGAACAGAACAGGGTCTCAAATTTAGAAAACCAACTTATGCTTGCTTAAGGGGAAAGGTGAGTTGGGGTGGTCCATAAAACCAGAGATTGAAATGAGCACAGATAAAGTTCCTTAAGCCAAATACGGAATAGACAAGAGCTACTCCTTGCTCAACGAAATGGACTCAACACCGCATATTAAACGCCTAAGAATGTACCTGACTAGTAAGTATCTTAAAACCTATGGATTGCTATGTCTCCGAAAGAGAATCAAGCATGTGTACAGGGGCATAAACGCAGCAGTGATAGGATTGGAGAGGTTCGGTGAGCAAATGAAGACCCTTTGAAGTCATATTGCATGGTACCCATTCCAAGGTTTTCAACTACCCAGGTTTAAGGTATTCTTCCTTCAGCTAAATCATGCATGTGGAACCTAGAGTATGATCAACCATGTGATCGGGAGACGTGTTCAAATATGTCTCAGTTTTCGTACCCTGGTACTCGGGTGCAACATTCCAGACGCTTTACTAACACTCTCCCGACATGGAGAGTCAGTCCCTTTAACCTCCTGTTTGGCCCAGTTTGCAATTTCTGCGGAAGATGAACAGGAATAGCGAGAACCAATGAGAGACTAGTTGGAGCTGTCTGGACGGGCAAATTTAACTCTCATTTCCCACCAGGAAGAGGAATTAACCAAAGGCTCAGCGTGCCGTGCCGGAACCAGATTAGGGCCTGAAGCCATCCTGCGGTGTTGCGGCCAGGTCACAAGAAAGCGAGTTGAAGAAAGGAGCTCAGGGGCACTGTAATTCACAAACCTGCAGAGTTATAAATGACAGCTATCGTCCAAAAATATACTGAAGTAAGGCTGCCAAGAGGACTTGAAAGCGGGGCAGAATTGCAGGAAACCGATTTCAGGAGGTAGACTGGAATTGCATTGAAAGCATAGGAAAAGAGGCAGAACGTCCACAATGATGCACTTGGCCAAAAAGGGCGTATGCGTTTTTTCCTGAATATATTCAGGAAAAAACGCATACGCCCTTTTTGGCCAACCAAGCAAACTTGCAAAGGAAATCTGCACTACAATGAAGTCTCACTTCCCCCCGGTCAAAAGGGCCATCTGAAAAAAGTGTAAAATCCAGAAAGGCAGGACAGGCCATGGAGAACTGGGAGCCTTGTTATGCTGATGGGCGGGATGTAAATTGCCAACAGACACTCGGGAGAAGTGTATGGTGTTTCCTGAAACATCTAAAAAACAAAGCAACAGAGCCTAGGGCACTTCCACTTATGGTCCTATAGCTTAGGGAAATTAAAATCAAAAAGACACAGCCACCCCAAAGTTTGGGACGCCTCTGTTTACAAGAACCTCGTTTACCGTACAAGTTCAATATCACAGAAAGTGAAAAATGGATAAAGAACTTGTGGTACTTACGTACAATGCATTATCACTCAGCAATGAAATCTATGTCATCAGGCCCGTAGCAGCATAATGAGTGGATTCAGGTATGATGATTCTAACTGAAATAAGTCACACAGAAAAAGAAACATCATAAGATATCAGTAATACACGGAATGTAAACTTGTCTTCACAGGAACTGAATTACAGAACAGAACAGGGTCTCAAATTTAGAAAACCAACTTATGCTTGCTTAAGGGGAAAGGTGAGTTGGGGTGCTGCATAAAACCAGAGATTGAAATGAGCACAGATAAAGTTCCTTAAGCCAAATACGGAATAGACAATAGCTACTCCTTGCTCAACAAAATGGACTCAACACCGCATATTAAACGCCTAAGAATGTAACTGACTAGTAAGTATCTTAAAACCTATGGATTGCTATGTCTCCGAAAGAGAATCAAGCATGTGTACAGGGGCATAAACGCAGCAGTGATAGGATTGGAGAGGTTCGGTGAGCAAATGAAGACCCTTTGAAGTCATATTGCATGGTACCCATTCCACGGGTTTCAACTACCCAGGTTTAAGGTATTCTTCATTCAGCTAAAACATGCATGTGGAACCCAGAGTATGATCAACCATGTGATCGGGAGACGAGTTCAAATATGTCTCAGTTTTCGTACTCTGGTACTCGGGTGCAACATTCCAGACGCTTTACTAACACTCTCCCGACATGGAGAGTCAGTCCCTTTAACCTCCTGTTTGGCCCAGTTTGCCATTTCTGCGGAAGATGAACAGGAATAGCGAGAACCAATGAGAGACTAGCTGGAGGTGTCTGGACGGGCAAATTTAACTCTCATTTCCCACCAGGAAGAGGAATTAACCAAAGGCTCAGCTTGCCGTGCCGGAACCAGATTAGGGCCTGAAGCCATCCTGCGGTGTTGCGGCCAGGTCACAAGAAAGCGAATTGAAGAAAGGAGCTCAGGGGCACTGTAATTCACAAACCTGCAGAGTTATAAATGACAGCTATCGTCCAAAAATATACTGAAGTAAGGCTGCCAAGAGGACTTGAAAGCGGGGCAGAATTGCAGGAAACCGATTTCAGGAGGTAGACTGGAATTGCATTGAAAGCATAGGAAAAGAGGCAGAACGTCCACAATGATGCACTTGGCTAAAAAGGGCGTATGCATTTTTTCCTGAATATATTCAGGAAAAAACGCATACGCACTTTTTGGCCAACCAAGCAAACTTGCAAAGGAAATCGGCACTACAATGAAGTCTCACTTCCCCCCGGTCAAAAGGGCCATCTGAAAAAAGTGTAAAATCCAGAAAGGCAGGACAGGCCATGGAGAACTGGGAGCCTTGTTATGCTGATGGGCGGGATGTAAATTGCCAACAGACACTCGGGAGAAGTGTATGGTGTTTCCTGAAACATCTTAAAAACAAAGCAACAGAGCCTAGGGCACTTCCACTTATGGTCCTATAGCTTAGGGAAATTAAAATCAAAAAGACACAGCCACCCCAAAGTTTGGGACGCCTCTGTTTACAAGAACCTCGTTTACCATACAAGTTCAATATCACAGAAAGTGAAAAATGGATAAAGAACTTGTGGTACTTACGTACAATGCAGTATCACTCAGCAATGAAATCTATGTCATCAGGCCCGTAGCAGCATAATGAGTGGATTCAGGTATGATGATTCTAACTGAAATAAGTCGCACAGAAAAAGAAACATCATAAGATATCAGTAATACACAGAATGTAAACTTGGCTACACAGGAACTTAATTACAGAAAAGAACAGGGTCTCAAATTTAGAAAACCAACTTATGCTTGCTTAAGGGGAAAGGTGAGTTGGGGTGCTGCATAAAACCAGAGATTGAAATGAGCACAGATAAAGTTCCTTAAGCCAAATATGGAATAGACAAGAGCTACTCCTTGCTCAACGAAAAGGACTCAACACCCCATATTAAACGCCTAAGAATGTACCTGACTAGTAAGTATCTTAAAACCTATGGATTGCTATGTCTCCAAAAGAGAATCAAGCGTGTGTACAGGGGCATAAACACAGCAGTGATAGGATTGGAGAGGTTCGGTGAGCAAATGAAGACCCTTTGAAGTCATATTACATGGTACCCATTACACGGGTTTCAACTACCCAGTTTTAAGGTATTCTTCCTTCAGCTAAAACATGCATGTGGAACCCAGAGTATGATCAACCGTGTGAACGGGAGACGTGTTCAAATATGTCTCAGTTTTCGTCCCCTGGTACTCGGGTGCAACATTCCAGACGCTTTACTAACACTCTCCCCACTTGGAGAGTCAGCGCCTTTAACCTCCTGTTTGGCCCAGTTTGCAAATTCTGCGGAAGATGAACAGGAATAGGGAGAACCAATGAGAGACTAGCTGGAGGTGTCTGGACGGGCAAATTTAACTCTCATTTCCCACCAGGAAGAGGAATTAACCAAAGGCTCAGCGTGCCGTGCCGGAACCAGATTAGGGCCTGAAGCCATCCTGCGGTGTTGCGGCCAGCTCAAAAGAAAGCGAGTTGAAGAAAGGAGTTCAGGGGCACTGTAATTCACAAACCTGCAGAGTTATAAATGACAGCTATCGTCCAAAAATATACTGAAGTAAGGCTGCCAAGAGGACTTGAAAGTGGGGCAGAATTGCAGGAAACCGATTTCAGGAGGTAGACTGGAATTGCATTGAAAGCATAGGAAAAGAGGCAGAACATCCACAATGATGCACTTGGCCAAAAAGGGCGTATGCGTCTTTTCCTGAATATATTCAGGAAAAAACGCATAAGCCCTTCTTGGCCAACCAAGCAAGCTTGCAAAGGAAATCTGCACTACAATGAAGTCTCACTTCCAACTGCTCAAAAGGGCCATCTGAATAAAGTGTAAAATCCAGAAAGGCAGGACAGGCCATGGAGAACTGGGAGCCTTGTTATGCTGATGGGCGGGATGTAAATTGCCAACAGACACTCGGGAGAAGTGTATGGTGTTTCCTGAACCATCTAAAAAACAAAGCAACAGAGCCTAGGGCACTTCAACTTATGGTCCTATAGCTTAGGGAAATTAAAATCAAAAAGACACAGCCACCCCAAAGTTTGGGACGCCTCTGTTTACAAGAACCTCGTTTACAGTACAAGTTCAATATCACAGAAAGTGAAAAATGGATAAAGAAGTTGTGGTATTTACTTACAAACAATATCACTCAGCAATGAAATCTATGTCATCAGGCCCTTAGCAGCACAATGAGTGGATTCAGGTACGATGATTCTAACTGAAATAAGTCACACAGAAAAAGAAACATCATAAGATATCACTAATAAACGGAATGTAAACTTGGCTACACAGGAACTGAATTACAGAACAGAACAGGGTCTCAAATTTAGAAAACCAACTTATGCTTGCTTAAGGGGAAAGGTGAGTTGGGGTGCTGCATAAAACCAGAGATTGAAATGAGCACATATAAAGTTCCTTAAGCCAAATATGGAATAGACAAGAGCTACTCCTTGCTCAACGAAATGGACTCAACACTGCATATTAAATGCCTAAGAATGTGCCTGACTAGTAAGTATCTTAAAACCTATGGATTGCTATGTCTCCGAAAGAGAATCAAGCATGTGTACAGGGGCATAAACGCAGCAGTGATAGGATTGGAGAGGTTCGGTGAGCAAATGAAGACCCTTTGAAGTCATATTGCATGGTACCCTTTACACGGGTCTCAACGCTACAGGTTTAAGGTATTCTTCCTTCAGCTAAAACATGCATGTGGAACCTAGAGTATGATCAACCATGTGATCGGGACACGTGTTCAAATATGTCTCAGTTTTCGTACCCTGGTACTTGGGTGCAACATTCCAGACGCTTTACTAACACTCTCCCGACATGGAGAGTCAGTCCCTTTAACCTCCTGTTTGGTCCAGTTTGCAATTTCTGCGGAAGATGAACAGGAATAGGGAGAACCAATGAGAGACTAGCTGGAGGTGTCTGGACGGGCAAATTTAACTCTCATTTCCCACCAGGGGGAGGAATTAACCAAAGGCTCAGCGTGCCGTGCCGGAACCAGATTAGGGCCTGAAGCCATCATGTGGTGTTGCGGTCAGCTCACAAGAAAGCGAGTTGAAGAAAGGAGCTCAGGGGCACTGTAATTCACAAACCTGCAGAGTTATAAATGACAGCTATCGTCCAAAAATATACTGAAGTAAGGCTGCCAAGAGGACTTGAAAGCGGGGCAGAATTGCAGGAAAGCGATTTCAGGAGGTAGACTGGAATTGCATTGAAAGCATAGGAAAAGAGGCAGAACGTCCACAATGATGCACTTGGCCAAAAAGGGCGTATGCGTTTTTTCCTGAATATATTCAGGAAAAAACGCATACGCCCTTTTTGGCCAACCAAGCAAACATGCAAAGGAAATCTACACTACAATGAAGTCTCACTTCCCCCCGGTCAAAAGGGCCATCTGAAAAAAGTGTAAAATCCAGAAAGGCAGGACAGGCCATGGAGAACTGGGAGCCTTGTTATGCTGATGGGCGGGATGTAAATTGCCAACAGACACTCGGGAGAAGTATATGGTGTTTCCTGAAACATCTAAAAAACAAAGCAACAGAGCCTAGGGCACTTCCACTTATGGTCCTATAGCTTAGAGAAATTAAAATCAAAAAGACACAGCCACCCCAAAGTATGGAACGCCTCTCTTTACAAGAACCTCATTTACCGTACAAGTTCAATATCACAGAAAGTGAAAAATGGATAAAGAACTTGTGGTATTTACTTACAAAGCAATATCACTCAGCAATGAAATCTATGTCATCAGGCCCGTAGCAGCACAATGAGTGGTTTCAGGTAAGATGATTCTAACTGAAATAAGTCACACAGAAAAAGAAACAGCATAAGATATCAGTAATACTCGGAATGTAAACTTGGCTACACAGGAACTGAATTACAGAAAAGAACAGGGTCTCAAATTTAGAAAACCAACTTATGCTTGCTTAAGGGGAAAGGTGAGTTGTGGTGCTGCATAAAAGCAGAGATTGAAATGAGCACAGATAAAGTTCCTTAAGCCAAATATGGAATAAACAAGAGCTACTCCTTGCTCAACGAAATGGACTCAACACCGCATATTAAACGCCTAAGAATGTACCTGTCTAGTAAGTATCTTAAAACCTATGGATTGCTATGTCTCCAAAAGAGAATCAAGCGTGTGTACAGGGGCATAAACGCAGCAGTGATAGGATTGGAGAGGTTCGGTGAGCAAATGAAGACCCTTTGAACTCATATTGCATGGTACCCATTCCACGGGTTTCAACTACCCAGGTTTAAGGTATTCTTCATTCAGCTAAAACATGCATGTGGAACCTAGAGTATGATCAACCATGTGATCGGGAGACGTGTTCAAATATGTCTCAGTTTTCGTACCCTGGTACTCGGGTGCAACATTCCAGATGCTTTACTAACACTCTCCCGACTTGGAGAGTCAGTCTCTTTAAACTCCTGTTTGGCCCAGTTTGCCATTTCTGCGGAAGATGAACAGGAATAGGGAGAACCAATGAGAGACTAGCTGGAGGTGTCTGGACGGGCAAATTTAACTCTCATTTCCCACCAGGAAGAGGAATTAACCAAAGGCTCAGCATGCCGTGCCGGAACCGGATTAGGGCCTGAAGCCATCCTGCGGTGTTGCAGCCAGCTCACAAGAAAGCGAGTTGAAGAAAGGAGCTCAGGGGCACTGTAATTCACAAACCTGCAGAGTTATAAATGACAGCTATTGTCCAAAAATATATTGAAGTAAGGCTGCCAAGAGGACTTGAAAGCGGGGCAGAATTGCAGGAAACCGATTTCAGGAGGTAGACTGGAATTGCATTGAAAGCATAGGAAAAGAGGCAGAACGTCCAAAATGATGCACTTGGCCAAAAAGGGCGTATGCGTTTTTTCCTGAATATATTCAGGAAAAAACTCATACGCCCTTTTTGGTCAACCAAGCAAGCTTGCAAAGGAAATCTGCACTACAATGAAGTCTCACTTCCCCCCGGTCAAAAGGGCCATCTGAAAAAAGTGTAAAATCCAGAAAGGCAGAACAGGTCATGGAGAACTGGGAGCCTTGTTATGCTGATGGGTGGGATGTAAATTACCAACAGCCGCTCTGTAGAAGTGTATGGTGTTTCCTGAAACATCTAAAAAACAAAGCAACAGAGCCTAGGGCACTTCCACTTATGGTCCTATAGCTTAGGGAAATTAAAATCAAAAAGACACAGCCACCCCATAATTTGGGATGGCTCTTTTTACAGGAATCTCTTCTGCAGCACAAGTTAAATATCCCAGAGAGCAAATAATGGATAAAGAAGTTGCGGTACTTATGTACAACAGAATACCACTCAGCAATGAAATCTATGTCACCAGGCCCGTACCAGCATAATGAGTGGATTGAGGCACGATGATTCTAACTGAAATAAGTCACACAGAAAAAGAAACATCATAAGGTATCACTAATACACGGAATGTGAACTTGGCTACACATGAACTGAATTACAAAACAGAACAGGGTCTCAAATTTAGAAAACCAACTTATGCTTGCTTAAGGGGAAGGTGAGTTGGGGTGCTGCATAAAAGCAGAGTTTGAAATTAGCACAGATACCGTTCCATAAGCCAAATATGTAATAGACAAGACCTACCCCTTGCTCAACGAAATGGATTCAACAATGAGGTATCACCTCACACCTGGTAGAATAGGCATCATAGAAAATCTACAAACAAAAAATGCTGGAAAGGGTGTGGAGAAAAGGAACCCTCTTCCACTATTGTTGGGAATATAAATTGATACAGTTATTATGGAGAACAATATAGAATTTCTTAAGAAACTAACAATAGAATTACCATATGATACAGCAATCCCAGTAATGGACATATACCCAGACAAAACCATAAATCAAAAAGAGTCATTCACCGCAATGTTCATTGCATCACTATTTACAATATCGAGGTAATGGAAGCAACCTAAATGCCCACAGACAGACAAATGCATAAAGCTGTGGTACATATATAAAATGGAATATTACTAAGCCATGAAAAGGAATGAAATTGGGTCATTTGTAGAGATGTCGATGGATCTAGAGACTGTCATACAGAGTGAAGTAAGTCAGAAAGAGAAAAACAAATCTTGTATATTCATGCATATATGTGGAACCTAGAAAAACTGTACAGATTAACCATTTTGCAAGGCATAAATAGAGCAACAGATGTAGACAACAAACGTATGGACAACAAGGGGGGAAAGCTGTTGGGGGGGTGGTGGTGGGAGGAGTTGAGAGACTGGGATTGGCATGTATACATTTATATGTATAAAATAGATAACCAATAAGAACCTGCTGTATAAAAATATAAAATAAAATTCAAAATTAAAAAGAAATAAAATTTAAAAAATAAAACAGAAAAAACAATTATTCCCTGCACATACATGTATTTATATGAATAAATTATTTCCATGCTTATATCTGTAAATATAAAAAAGAGGAATAAAATCTACCTTGAACCAAAAACGAAAAAGAGAAAAAAACACAGAACCCACCAGTTACACAGAGGAAAACCGTATCAGGGCACTTGCTCCAGTTGTAAACAATTCTGAAGTTGGTCAGTGGTGGGGAATCATCTCCCATTCAGCCAGCAGCCCCCACGCAACAAGCGTCCTCATTGCAAAGCTGGGGCACCGTGCCGAGGCATCTGTGAGTAAACGTGAGCTGAGCCCCAGGCCAGTTGTTGCTGAACTATTCCCAACCGTCCCAGGTAAAACACCTGAATATATACAAGGACTTGAAAGCCTAGAGGAAGGGCCATAGAGCCACACGAGTGACAGCATGCCAGCCGACTTGGTGCCTGCAGGCCAGCCAGGATGGTCCTGGCCCTGGTTGCTCTTCTGGAAGATTTCCATTTCCCTGCCTGAGATACCCGTCCTGTCCCTGCCCCCACTGCTTTTTTCCTTCCTCACCTCTGCCCAGGGAGAAATTCCAGCAGCAGGTATGGGTGACACATCCTCTTCTTTAGCAGGTGGCAGCCTGGCAACTGCTGCAGAAAGTCCAGCAGAGCCCCACTCACACTGGGCCACCCACAAAGCCGTGGCCTCTCACTCCCTCCCACCAGCCCAGCCCCGAGACTGCTGACAGGGCAAAGAAAATGGTGTCAGGCACGGCTGCAGGGGCTCTTGCTGCCTGGAGTGGTATTTATATTGATCTCAACCCAGGCACACCTGGGGAGGGCTGGCCGGCACGGTAAGGCTGCCCAGGTCAGCCAATCATCACCTCTCAGGGACTCACAGTTGCAGAAAATGGAACTTGCTGAACCGGCCAGGTCCAAGGAACAGGTGTGGGCTCCTGAGAGTCAGGATAGACAAGGGGCTGCAGCTTTGGCTTGTTTTCTAATCATTTTATCTGGCCCATGAGTGGGAGATAACTTCAAGAAAACCCTCTCCTAATGAGAGGAACCCAGGAGTCAGGGAGAGGAGGGGTGGGTGGTGGTCGGAGACAGAGGCCTGGTGCCCCGGGTGCAGTGGAAGTCTCTGGAAGACCAGGTGGAGGGAGGCCTCACGGAGTGATGCCCAGGGTCACAGACCTGTCGCAGCTGCTGTTTGTTAGTTCAAGTCCTGCTCTGAGGTGCTCTGTGTCAGCTCTGAGTGACAGGTGAGCTGGGGGTGCTCTGCAATGAGGGCTATGTGCACGGTTCCTGTGTGCCCAGCCCTGCCACGGTACCTGCAAGGGTAGCTCTGTATCCTGGGAGGGGCCTGATCACAAGAGCCCCGTGGGCTGGGGTGGGGGTGGGGTACCTGCCCAGGTGAGCTCCATATTCTGGGATTGGTCTGACCACGAGAGCCCCATGGGCTGCTGGGGACCTGGTAAAGGATGTCAGGACAGTCAGTGAAGCCACTGAGGATATACCTCCAGTTGCTCCTAATTCCTACACCCTGCTGGTCATTCTACCAACCACCAGGACATGGTATTCTGTATTAGTCTTCAATGATGCCTTCTTTTGTATTCCATTAGTCCCAGAGTCACAAGAAATTTTGGCTTGTGAGTGGCAGGACTCAACATACAACTAAAACAATACTTCCGGGCCGTCTGGCCCCAAGGGTGCAAAAATTCCCACACCGTCTTTGGGGAAAGCTTAGCTAAAGACCTAAAAGTTCTACCTCTGGAAAAGGAAACCCTCCTTCAATATGCAGACGACATTCTGATCGCCAGCCCTACTAAGGAGGCCTCTGAACTACCAAGCCAATAAAGGATAGAAGTTGTCCAAGAAAAAGCTCAAATATCACAGACTGCGGTGACCTGCCTGGGCTTCATTCTCACACAAGGTCAGAGAAGCCCATCCCAGGAAAGGGAAGAAACCATTTTCAGCCTTACCCCTTTCTAAAACTAGAAGACAGCTTAGGGGTTCCTGGGGAGGCCAGGGTTTGCTGCTTCTGGATCCCTAACTACAGTCTACTAGCTGGGCCTCTATATGAAACACTGAAAGGAAAAGATGATGATCCTTTTGAATAGAATCCAGAAGTGGCCTTTCAAGAATGGAAAGAGCAGTCAATTCAGACCCTTGCCCTGGAACTCCCTAATTTAGCTAAACCCTTTGACCTTTACATTCCCGGTGAAAGGTGAATCACCATTGGAGAATTAGTGCAAAAACTGGGACCACTTGAAATGGAACAATGCAAGAATGCCATCCAGGTAGGATAAACTACGGTCACTAAGGAGCTTGGCCCACTGCCACATCTGGCCAAGATACTGGCGGTATCTAAAAACCTGGAAATCAGCAGCCCAAAAGGCCACCTCCCTCCTAAGGGAAAAGGACCCCACGTGGTGATCCTAACCACCAACCATGCCCTGAAGTTGCAGGGTTCGCTCCGTGGGCACACCGACCTCGAGTGAGGAGGCCCTCCAACTCCAACATCCAGAGAGATAACCGGGGGCAACAGGGCACCATGACGACTCGTGTGAACATCACTTGACCTGGAGTTTCTCTCATAAAACAACAAGGGTGTGTCCCAAAAGAGTAGACTACTGCTTGCAGGACTTACTGCACCCAGAGGGGAGCTAATAATCTTGGCGGGGGAACAGTATACCACACTGTCACCATAGAAAAGCCTACAGACACCGTGATGATGGTGGCCAATAAGACCGGCTGGACTCCTGTTTACTTCAAAAGGCTGTTGACTCAGTAGCCATCATGGTCCTTATCACCACTGACCCTGGACTGTCTGGGAGTTGAGCGGGCAGGGCTCTGACACCTGGTGCTGTTTGTACGTTAATTCAGGGGCCTAATTGAAGAAAGCGCAGACTACTGGTCAGAGCATCTAGGCTGGCAGAAACGGTCAGCCTAAGGTGGCCGAACAAATGTGGGGCAGGGTGAAACCGGCCCCCACAGCGTCTCTGCACATCTCTTTCCTGGACCCTTAAAGGTCATTAGAATCTATAACACTTCCAATGCTGGTGCTCAGGTGGACGAGCAGGGAGGCAGGGGGCCTGGGGACAATCAACGTCACCTGGAGGCTGCTGGGGAGAAGCTCTGACCCTCGCCCCAGGGTATGAGGGCTCCCAACTCAGCACTCAGCAGTTACAGAAGAAGGGTCTGCACCCTCAGCACTCCAAGAATGAGGAACGGGACAAAAGGCAGAGGAGGGGTTTGTCCCCAGCAAAGCCCATTAAAAATCCCTGGGAGATAAAAATAGAATCTGGGCAATAAAGTCAAGTCTAACCTTTTCTATCCTTTGTGCTTTGTCTAATTTCACGTGCTCCTAGGGTCCCGCATGCAGAGGTTCCACACCCGGCACTTCAGACCAGATTTCCTAGTGCAGAATGGCTGGGTCGACACCTCAGCTCCTGGGGCCCAGTGCAGACTCCACGATATAGAGCCTGAGCTACAGCCAACCCGGCCCTCGAGAGCTCCGCCGCCTCCCTCCCTCCCACTGACTCTGACAGGATCTCTACACAGCAGCCCAGCCCAGCCCACAGCCCACGGGGTAGTGCATGCTCTCACCTCTCCATTCTCTGATCAAAATATAAAGTTTCCTTTGCTTGTGAACCAAACTCAGTCTCGATCTGTTGGCCCCAATGACACTGGGCAGGGGGACACTTGTTGGGGTCCACTCTGGAGGATCAGTAACAGAAATTGAGACTATTGTAACCTCAATGAACAGATGTGTGAGCCAAACTGTAGTTAACATAGAACAGTGTATAAGGCTCGGGTAAAATAAGATGTTTCTAACACTTCCATTTGATATTTCCATCACTTTTTATAAGCAAGTTCAGTGAAAAGGTTTGTCTTATTTGTCAGGTCAATATTAGAGAAACGAAGTGATTTCTTTCCAAGGATGTACATCTAATAATCTTGGTTAAACCTTCAATCTTGTTTTAAATGCTTTTCCATTGAAAATGATACCTCTCTTTCAGCTCCCCCATTTCTGAGAAGTATAAAATCTTATAATTTATTATTACCAAAGGGGAAAGGTGGGAGGAGGGATAAATTAACAGTTTGGAATTAACACATACACACTGCTATGTATAAAATAGATCATCAACAAGGAACTACTGTATAGCACAGGGAACTACACTCAACATTTTGCAATAACCTATAAGGGGAAATAATCTGAAAAAGAATAGATATTTTTATTGACATCATCTATCAATGATAGTTAAAGTGTAGCCTAAGGGAAGCTGGTGGTGAGTGCTTCTGACCCTGAAGACTTCAATCATCTAAAGTTTGGACTCTGCCTACTTCCCAAGGCCCTTAATGAACATATGTGTAGCCGTAGCTTAAAAACTTCCCCAGTTTGGGTTTCGGGGAGACACTGATTTTGAAAAAGCCCTGGTGTTCTCCTTACATGAATGGGACTCTTCCTACTGCTAAAACATGTCTGTCACACCCAGAGGATGGTATACCTTCTGATCGGGAAGAGTTTGGAAAAGGCATCTCATCTCCTCATCTCCTGGTGCTCGGGTTCACCCCTCCAGCGTCTTTACTAACAGTCTCCCCACTTGGAGATGTCAGCACTGTCAACATCCTGTTGCGTACAGTTTGGAATTTGTCCAGAGGATGAAGCGGAAGGATGAGGAACAATGAGAGACAAGTCCTAGGTGTTCAGACAGGCACATGTCACTCTAATTTCCAATCAGGAAGACGAATTGACCAAAGGCTAGGGTTGCCCATGGAAACAGTATAGGGCTTGAGGAAATCCCGCTGCTTTGTGGCCAGTTCCCATAAACACAAGTTGAACAATGGAATTCAGGGGCAGTAAAATTCACAAAACTGCAGAGTTGAAAATATCCATCACTGAAAAATGTCTTGAGGAAAGTCAGAGAAAAGGACTTGTAAGCAAGGGAGAATGGCAGGAAAGGGATTTGAGGAGGTAGAAAGGACTCGCCATTAAGCACAAGAAAAGGAGCTGAACATTGCCAACATTGCAGTTGGCCAAAAAGGGTGTATGCGTTTTTTTCTGTATATATTCAAGAAAAGGGCATACACTTTTTTAGCCAACCAAACAGGTGGGCACTGGAAGTCAATACTACAAAAGATATCACTTCGCATCAGTCAGAAGAGCCATCCTCATAAAGCGTAAACAACAGAAATGCAGGACAGGGCAACGAGAAGAGGGAGCCCTGTGAGACTTATAGTGGAAATGTATATTGCCAACGGCCATTCTGGAGAAGTGTATTGTGTTTACTAAAGCATCTAAAAAATGAGCTACAGAGCATAGGGCACTTGCACTCATGGGCGTATATCTTGGGAAAAACAAAAATCGAGAGGACACAGGCACCCCAATGTTTACCCCCTCTCTGTTTAAAAGATCCTCGACTAGGATATAACTTAAATGTCTCTGGAGGGAAAAAATGGATAGAGATGTGGTACTTAGGTAGAGTGGAATATTATTCAGCCTGGAAATCAATGAAATATGGCCAGTTGTAACAACTCCGGAGGAGTTACGTATGATCATTCTAAGTGACAGAATTCAAAAAGAAAAAGACACATATCATAAGATATCACTTAAAGGTGGAATCCAAAATGGCTACACATGAAATAAATTACAAAACAAAAACATAGTCAAATATGTAGAAAACACGCATAAGGCTGCTAAACGGGAAAGGTGGGGAGGGGTGAGGCATCATCCAGGAGGTTGAAATTAGCAAAGATACCATTCCAAATACCAAACTGATAATCAACAAGGCCTACACGGTAGCTAAAAGAACTGCACTCAGCACACTCAAGTCACCGGAAAAGAATATATACGACTGGTAAGAATCTGAAAAAGAATTTATTGATGACTCTCTGTACGTGAATCAAGTGGATGTACAGCAGCAAGAAACAGAGCTTTGAAAATCAGCTGTAACCAATATAGTAATAAATTGAAAAAAATAAACGACAGAGAGACAGAGAAAACCTCTTACAACTTTTCCTCAGGGACGGTGATGCAACATGGATTGAACACATCTAGACCCACAGCAGGATGAGACATAAGGCTGGAAACTGTTTGCACTAAGAGAAATGTGAGGTTGGGTGAGGAAATGCACACCCTTTAAAGTAATACTACCTGGTACCCATTCAATGGGTCCCAAATCTGCAGGTTCAAGGGATCTTCCTACAGCTAAAACATGCATGGAAAACCCAGAGGACTGTACACCATGTGATCGGGAGATGTGTCTAAAATGCACCTCATTTATCCTCTCCTGGTGCTCCTGTTCACCATTCCAGCCATGTTACTTAGAATCTCCCCACTTGGAGAATCAGCACATTTAAACTTCTGTTTCACACATTTTGCAAATTGTGAGGAGGATGAACGGGAAGAGGGGGAACCAATGAGAGAATAGTTGTAGGGGTTTGGACGGGCACATATCACTCTAATTTCCCATTAAGAATAAGAATTAAAGAAAGGCTCAGCCTGCCTCGCCGGAGCCAAAATAGGGCCTGAAGCAATCCTGTGGGTTTGTGGCCAGCTCACAAAAGAGCAACTTAAAAAATGGAGCTCAGGGTCACTGCAATTCACAAACCTGCAGAGTTATAAATGAAAACTAGTGTCCAAAAATATGTTGAGGTAAGGCAAAGAAGAGGATCTGAATGCAAGACAGAATTGCAAGAAACAGATTTCAAGAGATAGATTGGACTCGTCTTTAATGCACATGAAAAGCGGCAGAATTTCGACAATGATGCAGTTGGCCCAAAAGGGCGTATGCGTTTTTTCCTGATTATATCCAGGAAAAAACGCATACGCACTTTATGGGCAACGAAGCAAGCAAGCAATGCAAATGTGCACAACAAAGAAGTCTCACTTCCCACCGGTCAAAAGGGCCATCCTAAAAAATTGTAAAAACCAGAAATGCAGGACAGGCCATGGAGAACAGGGAGCCTTTATACGCTGATGGGCAGTGTGTGAACTGCCGAGAGCCACTCTGGAGAAGTGTATGGTGGTTCCTACATCATCTAAAAAACAGAGCTACAAAGCATAGGACACTTCCAATCATGGGAGTATATCTAGGGAAGTCTAAAAATCAACAAGACACAAGCACACCACAGTTTAGGACTACTCTGTTTACAAGAACCTCAACTTCAGTACACCTTAAATATCCCAGGAAAGAGAACAATGGATAAAGAAGATGTGGTACTTATGTACAATGGAATATCTCTTCACCATGAAATCAATGTAATAAGGCTAGTAGAAGGATAAAGAGTGGATTTAGGTCCGATAATACTACTTGAAATAAGTCAAACAGAAAAAGAAACATATCATAAGATATCACTTATAGAGGGAGGGTAAATATGGCTGCACAAGAAATGAATTACAGAACAGAACAGTGTCTCACATTTAGAAAACACACTTATGTCAGCTTAAGGGGAAAGGAGAGGTGGGGTGATGCATAAAACCAGAGTTTGAAATTAGCACAGATACCGTTCAATAAACCAAATAGGTATTAGACAAGATCTACACCTTGCTCAATGAACTGGCCTCAACACACCCTATACACCGCAGAGAAATATATCTGAGTAATAAGAATCTTAAAACCCATGTATTGATATATCTCCATAAGGGAATCAAGTGTGTGCAGAGCGGCACAAACACAGCAGTGAAAATGAGCTAAACCCCATTATAGAAATAAATTTTAAAAACAAAACGCTGAAACAATGAAAGAGAGAAAAATTCTTACAAAATTCGCTCAGGGGCTGTGATGCAACCTGGATTGACCACATATAAACCCACAGCTGGATAAGACATAAGGCTGGACACTTGGGGCTGAGAGGATTGGTGAGCTTTGGTGAGCAACTGCCGAAAGTTTAATGCAATACTTCATGCTACTCAGTCCAAGGGTCCCAACACTCCAGGTTGAAGGGAATCTTCCTACAGCTAAACCATGCTTGGGAAACCCAGCGACTGGTATACCATATGATCGGGAAAGGTTTCTAAAACACACCTCATTTTTCCTCTCCTGGGGCTCCGGATCGACATTCCAGCCGCTTTACTAACAACATCCCCACATGGAGTCAATGCCTTTAAGTTCTGGTATCGCACAGTCTGCAGTTAGTGTAGAGGATGAATGGGAATAGGGGGAACCAGTGAGAAACAAGCTGTAGCGGTTTCAATGGGCACATGTCACTCTAATGTCACATCAGTAAGAAGAATTAACCAAAGGCACAGCAAGGTGCCCCAGAAGAAAAATAGGGCTTCAAGGAATCCTGTGGTTATGGGGCAAGACCACAAAAATAAGAGCTGAAAAGTGGGGCTAAGGGCCGCTGCAATTCAAAAACCTGCAGAGTTATAAAGGCCAACTATTTTCAAAAAATATATTGAGGTAAGGCTATGAAGAGACATTGAAAGCAAGGCAGAATTGCAGGAAACCGATTTCAGGAGGTAGACTGGAATTGCATTGAAAACATATGAAGAGAGTCAGAACCTCGAAATGATGCACTTGGCCAAAAAGGGCGTATGTGTTTTTTCCTGAATATATTCAGGAAAAAACGCATACACACTTTTTGGCCAACCAAGCAAGCTTGCAAAGGAAATCTGCACTACAATGAAGTCTCACTTCCACCTGGTCAAAAGGGCCATCTGAAAAAAGTGTAAAATCCATAAAGGCACGACAGGGCATGGAGAACTGGGAGCCTTCTTATGCTGATGGGCGGGATGTAAATTGCCAACAGCCACTCTGGAGAAGTGTATGGTGTTTCCTGAAACATCTAAAAAACAAAGCAACATAGCCTAGGGCACTTCTACTTATGGTCCTATAGATTAGGGAAATTAAAATTAAAAAGACACAGCCACCCCAAAGTTTGGGACGGCTCTGTTTACAAGAACCTCGTTTACCGTACAAGTTCAATATCGCAGAAAGTGAAAAATGGATAAAGAAGTTGTGGTACTTACGTACAATGCAATATCACTCAGCAATGAAATCTATGTCATCAGGCCCTTAGCAGCACAATGAGTGGATTCAGGTACGATGATTCTAACTGAAATAAGTCACACAGAAAAAGAAACATCATAAGATATCACTAATACACGGAATGTAAACTTGGCTACACAGGAACTGAATTCCAAAACAGAACTGGGTCTCAAATTTAGAAAACCAACTTATGCTTGCTTAAGGGGAAAGGTGAGTTGGGGTGCTGCATAAAACCAGAGATTGAAATGAGCACAGATAAAGTTCCTTAAGCCAAATATGGAATAGACAAGAGCTACTCCTTGCTCAATGAAATGGACTCAAAACCGCATATTAAACGCCTAAGAATGTACCTGACTAGTAAGTATCTTAAAACCTATGGATTGCTATGTCTCCAAAAGAGAATCAAGTGTGTGTACAGGGGCATAAACGCAGCAGTGATAGGATTGGAGAGGTTCGGTGAGCAAATGAAGACCCTTTGAACTCATATTGCATGGTACCCATTCCACGGGTTTCAACTACCCAGGTTTAAGGTATTCTTCATTCAGCTAAAACATGCATGTGGAACCTAGAGTGTGATCGGGAGACGTGTTCAAATATGTCTCAGTTTTCGTACCCTGGTACTCGGGTGCAACATTCCAGATGCTTTACTAACACTCTCCCGACTTGGAGAGTCAGTCTCTTTAACCTCCTGTTTGGCCCAGTTTGCAATTTCTGCGGAAGATGAACAGGAATAGGGAGAACCAATGAGAGACTAGCTGGAGGTGTCTGGACGGGCAAATTTAACTCTCATTTCCCACCAGGAAGAGGAATTAAACAAAGGCTCAGCATGCCGTGCCGGAACCGGATTAGGGCCTGAAGCCATCCTGCGGTGTTGCAGCCAGCTCACAAGAAAGCGAGTTGAAGAAAGGAGCTCAGGAGCACTGTAATTCAAAAACCTGCAGATTTATAAATGACAGCTATCGTCCAAAAATATATTGAAGTAAGGCTGCCAAGAGGACTTGAAAGCGGGGCAGAATTGCAGGAAACCGATTTCAGGAGGTAGACTGGAATTGCATTGAAAGCATAGGAAAAGAGGCAGAACGTCCACAATGATGCACTTGGCCAAAAAGGGCGTATGCGTTTTCTCCTGAATATATTCAGGAAAAAACGCATACACACTTTTTGGCCAACCAAGCAAGCTTGCAAAGGAAATCTGCACTACAATGAAGTCTCACTTCCCCCCGGTCAAAAGGGCCATCTGAAAAAAGTGTAAAATCCAGAAAGGCAGGACAGGCCATGGAGAACTGGGAGCCTTGTTATGCTGATGGGCGGGATGTAAATTGCCAACAGACACTCGGGAGAAGTGTATGGTGTTTCCTGAAACATCTAAAAAACAAAGCAACAGAGCCTAGGGCACTTCCACTTATGGTCCTATAGCTTAGGGAAATTAAAATCAAAAAGACACAGTCACCCCAAAGTTTGGGACGCCTCTGTTTACAAGAACCTCGTTTACCATACAAGTTCAATATCACAGAAAGTGAAAAATGGATAAAGAACTTGTGGTACTTATGTACAATGCAGTATCACTCAGCAATGAAATCTATGTCATCAGGCCCGTAGCAGCATAATGAGTGGATTCAGGTACGATGATTCTAACTGAAATAAGTCACACAGAAAAAGAAACATCATAAGATATCACTAATACACGGAATGTAAACTTGGCTACACAGGAACTGAATTCCAAAACAGAACAGGGTCTCAAATTTAGAAAACCAACTTATGCTTGCTTAAGGGGAAAGGTGAGTTGGGGTGCTGCATAAAACCAGAGATTGAAATGAGCACAGATAAAGTTCCTTAAGCCAAATATGGAATAGACAAGAACTACTCCTTGCTCAACGAAATGGACTCACCACCCCATATTAAACGCCTAAGAATGTACCTGACTACTAAGTATCTTAAAACCTATGGATTGCTATGTCTCCAAAAGAGAATCAAGCATGTGTACAGGGGCATAAACGCAGCAGTGATAGGATTGGAGAGGTTTGGTGAGCAAATGAAGACCCTTTGAAGTCATATTGCATGGTACCCATTCCACGGGTCTCAACTCTCCAGGTTTAAGGTATTCTTCCTTCAACTAAAACATGCATGTGGAACCCAGAGTATGATCAACCGTGTGAACGGCAGACGTGTTCAAATATGTCTCAGTTTTCCTCCCCTGGTACTCGGGTGCAACATTCCAGACGCTTTACTAACACTCTCCCCACTTGGAGAGTCAGCGCCTTTAACCTCCTGTTTGGCCCAGTTTGCAATTTCTGTGGAAGATGAACAGGAATAGGGAGATCCAATGAGAGACTAGCTGGAGGTGTCTGGACGGGCAAATTTAACTCTCATTTCCCACCAGGAAGAGGAATTAACCAAAGGCTCAGCGTGCCGTGCCGGAACCAGATTAGGGCCTGAAGCCATCCTGTGGTGTTGCGGCCAGCTCAAAAGAAAGCGAGTTGAAGAAAGGAGCTCAGGGGCACTGTAATTCACAAACCTGCAGAGTTATAAATGACAGCTATCGTCCAAAAATATACTGAAGTAAGGCTGCCAAGAGGACTTGAAAGCGGGGCAGAATTGCAGGAAACCGATTTCAGGAGGTAGACTGGAATTGCATTGAAAGCATAGGAAAAGAGGCAGAACGTACACAATGATGCACTTGGTCAAAAAGGGCGTATGCGTTTTTTCCTGAATATATTCAGGAAAAAACGCATACGCACTTTTTGGCCAACCAAGCAAGCTTGCAAAGGAAATCTGAACTACAATGAAGTCTCACTTCCCCCCGGTCAAAAGGGCCATCTGAAAAAAGTGTAAAATCCAGAAAGGCAGGACAGGCCATGGAGAACTGGGAGCCTTGTTATGCTGATGGGCGGGATGTAAATTCCCAACAGACACTCGGGAGAAGTGTATGGTATTTCCTGAAACATCTAAAAAACAAAGCAACAGAGCCTAGGGCACTTCCACTTATGGTCCTATAGCTTAGGGAAATTAAAATCAAAATGACACAGCCACCCCAAAGTTTGGAACTCCTCTGTTTACAAGAACCTCATTTACCGTACAAGTTCAATATCACAGAAAGTGAAAAATGGATAAAGCAATTGTGGTATTTACTTACAAAGAAATATCACTCAGCAATGAAATCTATGTCATCAGGCCCTTAGCAGCACAATGAGTGGATTCAGGTATGATGATTCTAACTGAAATAAGTCACACAGAAAAAGAAACATCATAAGATATCAGTAATACACGGAATGTAAACTTGGCTACACAGGAACTGAATTACAGAACAGAACAGGGTCTCAAATTTAGAAAACCAACTTATGCTTGCTTAAGGGGAAAGGTGAGTTGGGGTGCTGCATAAAACCAGAGATTGAAATGAGCACAGATAAAGTTCCTTAAGCCAAATATGGAATAGACAAGAGCTACTCCTTGCTCAACGAAAAGGACTCAACACCCCATATTAAACGCCTAAGAATGTACCTGACTAGTAAGTATCTTAAAACCTATGGATTGCTATGTCTCCAAAAGAGAATCAAGCATGTGTACAGGGGCATAAACGCAGCAGTGATAGGATTGGAGAGGTTCGGTGAGCAAATGAAGACCCTTTGAAGTCATATTGCATGGTACCCATTCCACGGGTTTCAACTACCCAGTTTTAAGGTATTCTTCCTTCAGCTAAAACATGCATGTGGAACCTAGAGTATGATCAACCATGTGATCGGGACACGTGTTCAAATATGTCTCAGTTTTCGTCCCCTGGTACTCGGGTGCAACATTCCAGACGCTTTACTAACACTCTCCCCACTTGGAGAGTCAGTCCCTTTAACCTCCTGTTTGGCCCAGTTTCCAATTTCTGCGGAAGATGAACAGGAATAGCGAGAACCAATGAGAGACTAGCTGGAGGTGTCTGGACGGGCAAATTTAACTCTCATTTCCCACCAGGAAGAGGAATTAACCAAAGGTTCAGCGTGCCGTGCCGAAACCAGATTAGGGCCTGAAGCCATCCTGCGGTGTTGCGGCCAGCTCAAAAGAAAGCGAGTTGAAGAAAGGAGCTCAGGGGCAGTGTAATTCACAAACCTGCAGAGTTATAAATGACAGCTATCGTCCAAAAATATACTGAAGTAAGGCTGCCAAGAGGACTTGAAAGCAGGGCAGAATTGCAGGAAACCGATTTCAGGAGGTAGACTGGAATTGCATTGAAAGCATAGGAAAAGAGGCAGAACGTCCACAATGATGCACTTGGCCAAAAAGGGCGTATGCGTTTTTTCCTGAATATATTCAGGAAAAAACGCATACGCCCTTTTTGGCCAACCAAGCAAGCTTGCAAAGGAAATCTGCACTACAATGAAGTCTCACTTCCCCCCGGTCAAAAGGGCCATCTGAAAAAAGTGTAAAATCCAGAAAGGCAGGACAGGCCATGGAGAACTGGGAGCCTTGTTATGCTGATGGGCGGGATGTAAATTGCCAACAGACACTGGGGAGAAGTGTATGGTGTTTCCTGAAACATCTAAAAAACAAAGCAACAGAGCCAAGGGCACTTCCACTTATGGTCCTATAGCTTAGGGAAATTAAAATCAAAAAGACACAGCCACCCCAAAGTTTGGGACGCCTCTGTTTACAAGAACCTCGTTTACCGTACAAGTTCAATATCACAGAAATTGAAAAATGGATAAAGAACTTGTGGTACTTACGTACAATGCAGTATCACTCAGCAATGAAATCTATGTCATCAGGCCCATAGCAGCATAATGAGTGGATAAAGGTACGATGATTCTAACTGAAATAAGTCACACAGAAAAAGAAACATCATAAGATATCAGTAATACACGGAATGTAAACTTGGCTACACAGGAACTGAATTCCAAAACAGAACAGGGTCTCAAATTTAGAAAACCAACTTATGCTTGCTTAAGGGGAAAGGTGAGTTGGGGTGCTGCATAAAACCAGAGATTGAAATGAGCATAGATAAAGTTCCTTAAGCCAAATATGGAATAGACAAGAGCTACTCCTTGCTCAACGAAATGGACTCAACACCGCATATTAAACGCCTAAGAATGTACCTGACTAGTAAGTATCTTAAAACCTATGGATTGCTATGTCTCCAAAAGAGAATCAAGCGTGTGTACAGGGGCATAAACGCAGCAGTGATAGGATTGGAGAGGTTCGGTGAGCAAATGAAGACCCTTTGAAGTCATATTGCATGGTACCCATTCCACAGGTTTCAACTACCCACGTTTAAGGTATTCTTGCTTCAGCTAAAACATGCATGTGGAAGCCAGAGTATGATCAACCGTGTGAACGGGAGACGTGTTCAAATATGTCTCAGTTTTCCTCCCCTGGTACTCGGGTGCAACATTCCAGACGCTTTACTAACACTCTCCCCACTTGGAGAGTCAGCGCCTTTAACCTCCTGTTTGGCCCAGTTTGCAATTTCTGCGGAAGATGAACAGGAATAGGAAGAACCAATGAGAGACTAGCTGGAGGTGTCTGGACGGGCAAATTTAACTCTCATTTCCCACCAGGAAGAGGAAATAACCAAAGGCTCAGCGTGCCATGCCGGAACCAGATTAGGGCCTGAAGCCATCCTGCGGTGTTGCGGCCAGGTCACAAGAAAGCGAGTTGAAGAAAGGAGCTCAGGGGCACTGTAATTCACAAACCTGCAGAGTTATAAATGACAGCTATCGTCCAAAAATATACTGAAGTAAGGCTGCCAAGAGGACTTGAAAGCGGGGCAGAATTGCAGGAAACCGATTTCAGGAGGTAGACTGGAATTGCATTGAAAGCATAGGAAAAGAGGCAGAACGTACACAATGATGCACTTGGTCAAAAAGGGCGTATGCGTTTTTTCGTGAATATATTCAGGAAAAAACGCATACGCACTTTTTGGCCCACCAAGCAAGCTTGCAAAGGAAATCTGAACTACAATGAAGTCTCACTTCCCCCCGGTCAAAAGGGCCATCTGAAAAAAGTGTAAAATCCAGAAAGGCAGGACAGGCCATGGAGAACTGGGAGCCTTGTTATGCTGATGGGCGGGATGTAAATTGCCAACAGACACTCGGGAGAAGTGTATGGTATTTCCTGAAACATCTAAAAAACAAAGCAACAGAGCCTAGGGCACTTCCACTTATGGTCCTATAGCTTAGGGAAATTAAAATCAAAAAGACACAGCCACCCCAAAGTTTGGAACTCCTCTGTTTACAAGTACCTCGTTTACCGTACAAGTTCAATATCACAGAAAGTGAAAAATGGATAAAGCAATTGTGGTATTTACTTACAAAGAAATATCACTCAGCAATGAAATCTATGTCATCAGGCCCTTAGCAGCACAATGAGTGGATTCAGGTATGATGATTCTAACTGAAATAAGTCACACAGAAAAAGAAACATCATAAGATATCAGTAATACACGGAATGTAAACTTGGCTACACAGGAACTGAATTACAGAACAGAACAGGGTCTCAAATTTAGAAAACCAACTTATGCTTGCTTAAGGGGAAAGGTGAGTTGGGGTGCTGCATAAAACCAGAGATTGAAATGAGCACAGATAAAGTTCCTTAAGCCAAATATGGAATAGACAAGAGCTACTCCTTGCTCAACGAAAAGGACTCAACACCCCATATTAAACGCCTAAGAATGTACCTGACTAGTAAGTATCTTAAAACCTATGGATTGCTATGTCTCCAAAAGAGAATCAAGCATGTGTACAGGGGCATAAACGCAGCAGTGATAGGATTGGAGAGGTTCGGTGAGCAAATGAAGACCCTTTGAAGTCATATTGCATGGTACCCATTCCACGGGTTTCAACTACCCAGTTTTAAGGTATTCTTCCTTCAGCTAAAACATGCATGTGGAACCTAGAGTATGATCAACCATGTGATCGGGACACGTGTTCAAATATGTCTCAGTTTTCGTCCCCTGGTACTCGGGTGCAACATTCCAGACGCTTTACTAACACTCTCCCCACTTGGAGAGTCAGTCCCTTTAACCTCCTGTTTGGCCCAGTTTGCAATTTCTGTGGAAGATGAACAGGAATAGGGAGATCCAATGAGAGACTAGCTGGAGGTGTCTGGACGGGCAAATTTAACTCTCATTTCCCACCAGGAAGAGGAATTAACCAAAGGCTCAGCGTGCCGTGCCGGAACCAGATTAGGGCCTGAAGCCATCCTGTGGTGTTGCGGCCAGCTCAAAAGAAAGCGAGTTGAAGAAAGGAGCTCAGGGGCACTGTAATTCACAAACCTGCAGAGTTATAAATGACAGCTATCGTCCAAAAATATACTGAAGTAAGGCTGCCAAGAGGACTTGAAAGCGGGGCAGAATTGCAGGAAACCGATTTCAGGAGGTAGATTGGAATAGCATTGAAAGCATAGGAAAAGAGGCAGAACGTCCACAATGATGCACTTGGCCAAAAAGGGCGTATGCGTTTTTTCCTGAATATATTCAGGAAAAAACGCATACGCCCTTTTTGGCCAACCAAGCAAGCTTGCAAAGGAAATCTGCACTACAATGAAGTCTCACTTCCCCCCGGTCAAAAGGGCCATCTGAAAAAAGTGTAAAATCCAGAAAGGCAGGACAGGCCATGGAGAACTGGGAGCCTTGTTATGCTGATGGGCGGGATGTAAATTGCCAACAGACACTCGGGAGAAGTGTATGGTGTTTCCTGAAACATCTAAAAAACAAAGCAACAGAGCCAAGGGCACTTCCACTTATGGTCCTATAGCTTAGGGAAATTAAAATCAAAAAGACACAGCCACCCCAAAGTTTGGGACGCCTCTGTTTACAAGAACCTCGTTTACCGTACAAGTTCAATATCACAGAAATTGAAAAATGGATAAAGAACTTGTGGTACTTACGTACAATGCAGTATCACTCAGCAATGAAATCTATGTCATCAGGCCCATAGCAGCATAATGAGTGGATTCAGGTACGATGATTCTAACTGAAATAAGTCACACAGAAAAAGAAACATCATAAGATATCAGTAATACACGGAATGTAAACTTGGCTACACAGGAACTGAATTCCAAAACAGAACAGGGTCTCAAATTTAGAAAACCAACTTATGCTTGCTTAAGGGGAAAGGTGAGTTGGGGTGCTGCATAAAACCAGAGATTGAAATGAGCATAGATAAAGTTCCTTAAGCCAAATATGGAATAGACAAGAGCTACTCCTTGCTCAACGAAATGGACTCAACACCGCATATTAAACGCCTAAGAATGTACCTGACTAGTAAGTATCTTAAAACCTATGGATTGCTATGTCTCCAAAAGAGAATCAAGCGTGTGTACAGGGGCATAAACGCAGCAGTGATAGGATTGGAGAGGTTCGGTGAGCAAATGAAGACCCTTTGAAGTCATATTGCATGGTACCCATTCCACGGGTCTCAACTCTCCAGGTTTAAGGTATTCTTCCTTCAACTAAAACATGCATGTGGAACCCAGAGTATGATCAACCGTGTGAACGGCAGACGTGTTCAAATATGTCTCAGTTTTCCTCCCCTGGTACTCGGGTGCAACATTCCAGACGCTTTACTAACACTCTCCCCACTTGGAGAGTCAGCGCCTTTAACCTCCTGTTTGGCCCAGTTTGCAATTTCTGTGGAAGATGAACAGGAATAGGGAGATCCAATGAGAGACTAGCTGGAGGTGTCTGGACGGGCAAATTTAACTCTCATTTCCCACCAGGAAGAGGAATTAACCAAAGGCTCAGCGTGCCGTGCCGGAACCAGATTAGGGCCTGAAGCCATCCTGTGGTGTTGCGGCCAGCTCAAAAGAAAGCGAGTTGAAGAAAGGAGCTCAGGGGCACTGTAATTCACAAACCTGCAGAGTTATAAATGACAGCTATCGTCCAAAAATATACTGAAGTAAGGCTGCCAAGAGGACTTGAAAGCGGGGCAGAATTGCAGGAAACCGATTTCAGGAGGTAGATTGGAATAGCATTGAAAGCATAGGAAAAGAGGCAGAACGTCCACAATGATGCACTTGGCCAAAAAGGGCGTATGCGTTTTTTCCTGAATATATTCAGGAAAAAACGCATATGCCCTTTTTGGCCAACCAAGCAAGCTTGCAAAGGAAATCTGCACTACAATGAAGTCTCACTTCCCCCCGGTCAAAAGGGCCATCTGAAAAAAGTGTAAAATCCAGAAAGGCAGGACAGGCCATGGAGAACTGGGAGCCTTGTTATGCTGATGGATGGGATGTAAATTGCCAACAGACACTCGGGAGAAGTGTATGGTGTTTCCTGAAACATCTAAAAAACAAAGCAACAGAGCCTAGGGCACTTCCACTTATGGTCCTATAGCTTAGGGAAATTAAAATCAAAAAGACACAGCCACCCCAAAGTTTGGGACGCCTCTGCTTACAAGAACCTCGTTTACCATACAAGTTCAATATCACAGAAAGTGAAAAATGGATAAAGAACTTGTGGTACTTATGTACAAAGCAGTATCACTCAGCAATGAAATCTATGACATCAGGCCCGTATCAGCATAATGAGTGGATTCAGGTACGATGATTCTAACTGAAATAAGTCACACAGAAAAAGAAACATCATAAGATATCAGTAATACACGGAATGTAAACTTGGCTACACAGGAACTGAATTACAGAACAGAACAGGGTCTCAAATTTAGAAAACCAACTTATGCTTGCTTAAGGGGAAAGGTGAGTTGGGGTGCTGCATAAAACCAGAGATTGAAATGAGCACAGATAAAGTTCCTTAAGCCAAATATGGAATAGACAAGAGCTACTCCTTGCTCAACGAAATGGACTCAACACCCCATATTAAACGCCTAAGAATGTACCTGACTAGTAAGTATCTTAAAACCTATGGATTGGTATGTCTCCAAAAGAGAATCAAGCGAGTGTACAGGGGCATAAACGCAGCAGTGATAGGATTGGAGAGGTTCGGTGAGCAAATGAAGACCCTTTGAAGTCATATTGCATGGTACCCATTACACGGGTCTCAACTCTCCAGGTTTAAGGTATTCTTCCTTCAGCTAAAACATGCATGTGGAACCCAGAGTATGATCAACCGTGTGAACGGGAGACGTGTTCAAATATGTCTCAGTTTTCCTCCCCTGGTACTCGGGTGCAACATTCCAGATGCTTTACTAACACTCTCCCCACTTGGAGAGTCAGCGCCTTTAACCTCCTGTTTGGCCCAGTTTGCAATTTCTGCGGAAGATGAACAGGAATAGGAAGAACCAATGAGAGACTAGCTGGAGGTGTCTGGACGGGCAAATTTAACTCTCATTTCCCACCAGGAAGAGGAAATAACCAAAGGCTCAGCGTGCCGTGCCGGAACCAGATTAGGGCCTGAAGCCATCCTGCGGTGTTGCGGCCAGGTCACAAGAAAGCGAGTTGAAGAAAGGAGCTCAGGGGCACTGTAATTCACAAACCTGCAGAGTTATAAATGACAGCTATCGTCCAAAAATATACTGAAGTAAGGCTGCCAAGAGGACTTGAAAGCGGGGCAGAATTGCAGGAAACCGATTTCAGGAGGTAGACTGGAATTGCATTGAAAGCATAGGAAAAGAGGCAGAACGTACACAATGATGCACTTGGTCAAAAAGGGCGTATGCGTTTTTTCCTGAATATATTCAGGAAAAAACGCATACGCCCTTTTTGGCCAACCAAGCAAGCTTGCAAAGGAAATCTGAACTACAATGAAGTCTCACTTCCCCCCGGTCAAAAGGGCCATCTGAAAAAAGTGTAAAATCCAGAAAGGCAGGACAGGCCATGGAGAACTGGGAGCCTTGTTATGCTGATGGGCGGGATGTAAATTGCCAACAGACACTCGGGAGAAGTGTATGGTATTTCCTGAAACATCTAAAAAACAAAGCAACAGAGCCTAGGGCACTTCCACTTATGGTCCTATAGCTTAGGGAAATTAAAATCAAAAAGACACAGCCACCCCAAAGTTTGGAACTCCTCTGTTTACAAGTACCTCGTTTACCGTACAAGTTCAATATCACAGAAAGTGAAAAATGGATAAAGCAATTGTGGTATTTACTTACAAAGAAATATCACTCAGCAATGAAATCTATGTCATCAGGCCCTTAGCAGCACAATGAGTGGATTCAGGTATGATGATTCTAACTGAAATAAGTCACACAGAAAAAGAAACATCATAAGATATCAGTAATACACGGAATGTAAACTTGGCTACACAGGAAATGAATTACAGAACAGAACAGGGTCTCAAATTTAGAAAACCAACTTATGCTTGCTTAAGGGGAAAGGTGAGTTGGGGTGCTGCATAAAACCAGAGATTGAAATGAGCACAGATAAAGTTCCTTAAGCCAAATATGGAATAGACAAGAGCTACTCCTTGCTCAACAAAAAGGACTCAACACCCCATATTAAACGCCTAAGAATGTACCTGACTAGTAAGTATCTTAAAACCTATGGATTGCTATGTCTCCAAAAGAGAATCAAGCATGTGTACAGGGGCATAAACGCAGCAGTGATAGGATTGGAGAGGTTCGGTGAGCAAATGAAGACCCTTTGAAGTCATATTGCATGGTACCCATTCCACGGGTTTCAACTACCCAGTTTTAAGGTATTCTTCCTTCAGCTAAAACATGCATGTGGAACCTAGAGTATGATCAACCATGTGATCGGGACACGTGTTCAAATATGTCTCAGTTTTCGTCCCCTGGTACTCGGGTGCAACATTCCAGACGCTTTACTAACACTCTCCCCACTTGGAGAGTCAGTCCCTTTAACCTCCTGTTTGGCCCAGTTTGCAATTTCTGCGGAAGATGAACAGGAATAGCGAGAACCAATGAGAGACTAGCTGGAGGTGTCTGGACGGGCAAATTTAACTCTCATTTCCCACCAGGAAGAGGAATTAACCAAAGGCTCAGCGTGCCGTGCCGGAACCAGATTAGGGCCTGAAGCCATCCTGTGGTGTTGCGGCCAGCTCAAAAGAAAGCGAGTTGAAGAAAGGAGCTCAGGGGCACTGTAATTCACAAACCTGCAGAGTTATAAATGACAGCTATCGTCCAAAAATATACTGAAGTAAGGCTGCCAAGAGGACTTGAAAGCGGGGCAGAATTGCAGGAAACCGATTTCAGGAGGTAGATTGGAATAGCATTGAAAGCATAGGAAAAGAGGCAGAACGTCCACAATGATGCACTTGGCCAAAAAGGGCGTATGCGTTTTTTCCTGAATATATTCAGGAAAAAACGCATATGCCCTTTTTGGCCAACCAAGCAAGCTTGCAAAGGAAATCTGCACTACAATGAAGTCTCACTTCCCCCCGGTCAAAAGGGCCATCTGAAAAAAGTGTAAAATCCAGAAAGGCAGGACAGGCCATGGAGAACTGGGAGCCTTGTTATGCTGATGGGCGGGATGTAAATTGCCAACAGACACTCGGGAGAAGTGTATGGTGTTTCCTGAAACATCTAAAAAACAAAGCAACAGAGCCTAGGGCACTTCCACTTATGGTCCTATAGCTTAGGGAAATTAAAATCAAAAAGACACAGCCACCCCAAAGTTTGGGATGCCTCTGCTTACAAGAACCTCGTTTACCATACAAGTTCAATATCACAGAAAGTGAAAAATGGATAAAGAACTTGTGGTACTTATGTACAAAGCAGTATCACTCAGCAATGAAATCTATGACATCAGGCCCGTATCAGCATAATGTGTGGATTCAGGTACGATGATTCTAACTGAAATAAGTCACACAGAAAAAGAAACATCATAAGATATCAGTAATACACGGAATGTAAACTTGGCTACACAGGAACTGAATTACAGAACAGAACAGGGTCTGAAATTTAGAAAACCAACTTATGCTTGCTTAAGGGGAAAGGTGAGTTGGGGTGCTGCATAAAACCAGAGATTGAAATGAGCACAGATAAAGTTCCTTAAGCCAAATATGGAATAGACAAGAGCTACTCCTTGCTCAACGAAATGGACTCAACACCCCATATTAAACGCCTAAGAATGTACCTGACTAGTAAGTATCTTAAAACCTATGGATTGGTATGTCTCCAAAAGAGAATCAAGCGAGTGTACAGGGGCATAAACGCAGCAGTGATAGGATTGGAGAGGTTCGGTGAGCAAATGAAGACCCTTTGAAGTCATATTGCATGGTACCCATTACACGGGTCTCAACTCTCCAGGTTTAAGGTATTCTTCCTTCAGCTAAAACATGCATGTGGAACCCAGAGTATGATCAACCGTGTGAACGGGAGACGTGTTCAAATATGTCTCAGTTTTCCTCCCCTGGTACTCGGGTGCAACATTCCAGATGCTTTACTAACACTCTCCCCACTTGGAGAGTCAGTCCCTTTAACCTCCTGTTTGGCCCAGTTTGCAATTTCTGCGGAAGATGAACAGGAATAGGAAGAACCAATGAGAGACTAGCTGGAGGTGTCTGGACGGGCAAATTTAACTCTCATTTCCCACCAGGAAGAGGAAATAACCAAAGGCTCAGCGTGCCGTGCCGGAACCAGATTAGGGCCTGAAGCCATCCTGCGGTGTTGCGGCCAGGTCACAAGAAAGCGAGTTGAAGAAAGGAGCTCAGGGGCACTGTAATTCACAAACCTGCAGAGTTATAAATGACAGCTATCGTCCAAAAATATACTGAAGTAAGGCTGCCAAGAGGACTTGAAAGCGGGGCAGAATTGCAGGAAACCGATTTCAGGAGGTAGACTGGAATTGCATTGAAAGCATAGGAAAAGAGGCAGAACGTACACAATGATGCACTTGGTCAAAAAGGGCGTATGCGTTTTTTCCTGAATATATTCAGGAAAAAACGCATACGCACTTTTTGGCCAACCAAGCAAGCTTGCAAAGGAAATCTGAACTACAATGAAGTCTCACTTCCCCCCGGTCAAAAGGGCCATCTGAAAAAAGTGTAAAATCCAGAAAGGCAGGACAGGCCATGGAGAACTGGGAGCCTTGTTATGCTGATGGGCGGGATGTAAATTGCCAACAGACACTCGGGAGAAGTGTATGGTATTTCCTGAAACATCTAAAAAACAAAGCAACAGAGCCTAGGGCACTTCCACTTATGGTCCTATAGCTTAGGGAAATTAAAATCAAAAAGACACAGCCACCCCAAAGTTTGGAACTCCTCTGTTTACAAGTACCTCGTTTACCGTACAAGTTCAATATCACAGAAAGTGAAAAATGGATAAAGCAATTGTGGTATTTACTTACAAAGAAATATCACTCAGCAATGAAATCTATGTCATCAGGCCCTTAGCAGCACAATGAGTGGATTCAGGTATGATGATTCTAACTGAAATAAGTCACACAGAAAAAGAAACATCATAAGATATCAGTAATACACGGAATGTAAACTTGGCTACACAGGAACTGAATTACAGAACAGAACAGGGTCTCAAATTTAGAAAACCAACTTATGCTTGCTTAAGGGGAAAGGTGAGTTGGGGTGCTGCATAAAACCAGAGATTGAAATGAGCACAGATAAAGTTCCTTAAGCCAAATATGGAATAGACAAGAGCTACTCCTTGCTCAACAAAAAGGACTCAACACCCCATATTAAACGCCTAAGAATGTACCTGACTAGTAAGTATCTTAAAACCTATGGATTGCTATGTCTCCAAAAGAGAATCAAGCATGTGTACAGGGGCATAAACGCAGCAGTGATAGGATTGGAGAGGTTCGGTGAGCAAATGAAGACCCTTTGAAGTCATATTGCATGGTACCCATTCCACGGGTTTCAACTACCCAGTTTTAAGGTATTCTTCCTTCAGCTAAAACATGCATGTGGAACCTAGAGTATGATCAACCATGTTTTCGGGACACGTGTTCAAATATGTCTCAGTTTTCGTCCCCTGGTACTCGGGTGCAACATTCCAGACGCTTTACTAACACTCTCCCCACTTGGAGAGTCAGTCCCTTTAACCTCCTGTTTGGCCCAGTTTCCAATTTCTGCGGAAGATGAACAGGAATAGCGAGAACCAATGAGAGACTAGCTGGAGGTGTCTGGACGGGCAAATTTAACTCTCATTTCCCACCAGGAAGAGGAATTAACCAAAGGTTCAGCGTGCCGTGCCGAAACCAGATTAGGGCCTGAAGCCATCCTGCGGTGTTGCGGCCAGCTCAAAAGAAAGCGAGTTGAAGAAAGGAGCTCACGGGCAGTGTAATTCACAAACCTGCAGAGTTATAAATGACAGCTATCGTCCAAAAATATACTGAAGTAAGGCTGCCAAGAGGACTTGAAAGCAGGGCAGAATTGCAGGAAACCGATTTCAGGAGGTAGACTGGAATTGCATTGAAAGCATAGGAAAAGAGGCAGAACGTCCACAATGATGCACTTGGCCAAAAAGGGCGTATGCGTTTTTTCCTGAATATATTCAGGAAAAAACGCATACGCCCTTTTTGGCCAACCAAGCAAGCTTGCAAAGGAAATCTGCACTACAATGAAGTCTCACTTCCCCCCGGTCAAAAGGGCCATCTGAAAAAAGTGTAAAATCCAGAAAGGCAGGACAGGCCATGGAGAACTGGGAGCCTTGTTATGCTGATGGGTGGGATGTAAATTGCCAACAGACACTCGGGAGAAGTGTATGGTGTTTCCTGAAACATCTAAAAAACAAAGCAACAGAGCCAAGGGCACTTCCACTTATGGTCCTATAGCTTAGGGAAATTAAAATCAAAAAGACACAGCCACCCCAAAGTTTGGGACGCCTCTGTTTACAAGAACCTCGTTTACCGTACAAGTTCAATATCACAGAAATTGAAAAATGGATAAAGAACTTGTGGTACTTACGTACAATGCAGTATCACTCAGCAATGAAATCTATGTCATCAGGCCCATAGCAGCATAATGAGTGGATTCAGGTACGATGATTCTAACTGAAATAAGTCACACAGAAAAAGAAACATCATAAGATATCAGTAATACACGGAATGTAAACTTGGCTACACAGGAACTGAATTCCAAAACAGAACAGGGTCTCAAATTTAGAAAACCAACTTATGCTTGCTTAAGGGGAAAGGTGAGTTGGGGTGCTGCATAAAACCAGAGATTGAAATGAGCATAGATAAAGTTCCTTAAGCCAAATATGGAATAGACAAGAGCTACTCCTTGCTCAACGAAATGGACTAAACACCGCATATTAAACGCCTAAGAATGTACCTGACTAGTAAGTATCTTAAAACCTATGGATTGCTATGTCTCCAAAAGAGAATCAAGCGTGTGTACAGGGGCATAAACGCAGCAGTGATAGGATTGGAGAGGTTCGGTGAGCAAATGAAGACCCTTTGAAGTCATATTGCATGGTACCCATTCCACAGGTTTCAACTACCCACGTTTAAGGTATTCTTGCTTCAGCTAAAACATGCATGTGGAACCCAGAGTATGATCAACCGTGTGAACGGGAGACGTGTTCAAATATGTCTCAGTTTTCCTCCCCTGGTACTCGGGTGCAACATTCCAGACGCTTTACTAACACTCTCCCGACATGGAGAGTCAGTCCCTTTAACCTCCTGTTTGGCCCAGTTTGCAATTTCTGCGGAAGATGAACAGGAATAGCGAGAACCAATTAGAGACTAGCTGGAGGTGTCTGGACGGGCAAATTTAACTCTCATTTCCCACCAGGAGGAGGAATTAACCAAAGGCTCAGCGTGCCGTGCCGGAACCAGATTAGGGCCTGAAGCCATCCTGCGGTGTTGCGGCCAGATCACAAGAAAGCGAATTGAAGAAAGGAGCTCAGGGGCACTGTAATTCACAAATCTGCAGAGTTATAAATGACAGCTATCGTCCAAAAATATACTGAAGTAAGGCTGCCAAGAGGACTTGAAAATGGGGCAGAATTGCAAGAAATCGATTTCAGGAGGTAGATTGGAATTGCATTGAAAGCATAGGAAAAGAGGCAGAACGTCCACAATGATGCACTTGGCCAAAAAGGGCATATGCGTTTTTTCCTGAATATATTCAGGAAAAAACGCATACGCCCTTTTTGGCCAACTAAGCAAACATGCAAAGGAAATCTACACTACAATGAAGTCTCACTTCCCCCCGGTCAAAAGGGCCATCTGAAAAAAGTGTAAAATCCAGAAAGGCAGGACAGGCCATGGAGAACTGGGAGCCTTGTTATGCTGATGGGCGGGATGTAAATTGCCAACAGACACTCGGGAGAAGTGTATGGTGTTTCCTGAAACATCTAAAAAACAAAGCAACAGAGCCTAGGGCACTTCCACTTATGGTCCTATAGCTTAGGGAAATCAAAATCAAAAAGACACAGCCACCCCAAAGTATGGAACGCCTCTGTTTACAAGAACCTCGTTTACAGTAGAAGTTCAACATTGCAGAAAGTGAAAATTGGATAAAGAAGTTGTGGTACTTACTTACAAAGCAATATCACTCAGCTATGAAATCTAT
The DNA here is from genome assembly GCF_964374135.1 of Grampus griseus. Lineage (NCBI taxonomy): Eukaryota > Metazoa > Chordata > Mammalia > Artiodactyla > Delphinidae > Grampus > Grampus griseus. The sequence continues at coordinate 311,930 of NW_028133193.1, read as the reverse complement.
GTCATCAGGCCCTTAGCAGCACAATGAGTGGATTCAGGTATGATGATCCTAACTGAAATAAGTCACACAGAAAAAGAAACATCATAAGATATCAGTAATACACGGAATGTAAACTTGGCTACACAGGAACTGAATTACAGAACAGAACAGGGTCTCATATTTAGAAAACCAACTTATGCTTGCTTAAGGGGAAAGGTGAGTTGGGGTGCTGCATAAAAGCAGAGATTGAAATGAGCACAGATAAAGTTCCTTAAGCCAAATATGGAATAGACAAGAGCTACTCCTTGCTCAACGAAATGGACTCAACATCGCATATTAAACGCCTAAGAATGTACCTGACTAGTAAGTATCTTAAAACCTATGGATTGCTATGTCTCCGAAAGAGAATCAAGCATATGTACAGGGGCATAAACGCAGCAGTGATAGGATTGGAGAGGTTCGGTGAGCAAATGAAGACCCTTTGAAGTCATATTGCATGGTACCCATTCCACGGGTTTCAACTACCCAGGTTTAAGGTATTCTTCATTCAGCTAAAACATGCATGTGGAACCTAGAGTATGATCAACCATGTGATCGGGAGACGTGTTCAAATATGTGTCAGTTTTCGTACCCTGGTACTCGGGTGCAACATTCCAGATGCTTTACTAACACTCTCCCGACTTGGAGAGTCAGTCCCTTTAACCTCCTGTTTGGCCCAGTTTGCAATTTCTGCGGAAGATGAACAGGAATAGCGAGAACCAATGAGAGACTAGCTGGAGGTGTCTGGACGGGCAAATTTAACTCTCATTTCCCACCAGGAAGAGGAATTAACCAAAGGCTCAGCGTGCCGTGCCGGAACCAGATTAGGGCCTGAAGCCATCCTGCGGTGTTGCGGCCAGCTCAAAAGAAAGCGAGTTGAAGAAAGGAGCTCAGGGGCACTGTAATTCACAAACCTGCAGAGTTATAAATGACAGCTATCGTCCAAAAATATACTGAAGTAAGGCTGCCAAGAGTACTTGAAAGCGGGGCAGAATTGCAGGAAACCGATTTCAGGAGGTAGACTGGAATTGCATTGAAAGCATAGGAAAAGAGGCAGAACGTCCACAATGATGCACTTGGCCAAAAAGGGCGTATGCGTTTTTTCCTGAATATATTCAGGAAAAAACGCATACGCCCTTTTTGGCCAACCAAGCAAACTTGCAAAGGAAATCTGCACTACAATGAAGTCTCACTTCCCCCCGGTCAAAAGGGCCATCTGAAAAAAGTGTAAAATCCAGAAAGGCAGGACAGGCCATGGAGAACTGGGAGCCTTGTTATGCTGATGGGCGGGATGTAAATTGCCAACAGACACTCGGGAGAAGTGTATGGTGTTTCCTGAAACATCTAAAAAACAAAGTAACAGAGCCTAGGGCACTTCCACTTATGGTCCTATAGCTTAGGGAAATTAAAATCAAAAAGACACAGCCACCCCAAAGTTTGGGACGCCTCTGTTTACAAGAACCTCGTTTACCGTACAAGTTCAATATCACAGAAAGTGAAAAATGGATAAAGAACTTGTGGTACTTACGTACAATGCAGTATCACTCAGCAATGAAATCTATGTCATCAGGCCCGTAGCAGCATAATGAGTGGATTCAGGTATGATGATTCTAACTGAAATAAGTCACACAGAAAAAGAAACATCATAAGATATCAGTAATACACGGAATGTAAACTTGGCTACACAGGAACTGAATTACAGAACAAAACAGGGTCTCAAATTTAGAAAACCAACTTATGCTTGCTTAAGGGGAAAGGTGAGTTGGGGTGCTGCATAAAACCAGAGATTGAAATGAGCACAGACAAAGTTCCTTAAGCCAAATATGGAATAGACAAGAGCTACTCCTTGCACAACGAAATGGACTCAACACCCCATATTAACCGCCTAAGAATGTATCTGAATAGTAAGTATCTTAAAACCTATGGATTGCTATGTCTCCATAAGAGAATCAAGCGTGTGTACAGGGGCATAAACGCAGCAGTGATAGGATTGGAGAGGTTCGGTGAGCAAATGAAGACCCTTTGAAGTCATATTGCATGGTACCCATTACACGGGTCTCAACTCTCCAGGTTTAAGGTATTCTTCCTTCAGCTAAAATATGCATGTGGAACCCAGAGTATGATCAACTGTGTGAACGGGAGACGTGTTAAAAGATGTCTCAGTTTTCCTCCCCTGGTACTCAGGTGCAACATTCCACACGCTTTACTAACACTCTCCCGACTTGGAGAGTCAGTCCCTTTAACCTCCTGTTTTGCCCAGTTTGCAATTTCTGCGGAAGATGAACAGGAATAGGGAGAACCAATGAGAGACTAGCTGGAGGTGTCTGGACGGGCAAATTTAACTCTCATTTCCCACCAGGAAGAGGAATTAACCAAAGGCTCAGCGTGCCATGCCGGAACCAGATTAGGGCCTGAAGCCATCCTGCGGTGTTGCGGCCAGCTCAAAAGAAAGCGAGTTGAAGAAAGGAGCTCAGGGGCACTGTAATTCACAAACCTGCAGAGTTATAAATGACAGCTATCGTCCAAAAATATACTGAAGTAAGGCTGCCAAGAGTACTTGAAAGCGGGGCAGAATTGCAGGAAACCGATTTCAGGAGGTAGACTGGAATTGCATTGAAAGCATAGGAAAAGAGGCAGAACGTCCACAATGATGCACTTGGCCAAAAAGGGTGTATGCGTTTTTTCCTGAATATATTCAGGAAAAAACGCATACACCCTTTTTGGCCAACCAAGCAAACTTGCAAAGGAAATCTGCACTAAAATGAAGTCTGACTTCCCCCCGGACAAAAGGGCCATCTGAAAAAAGTGTAAAATCCAGAAAGGCAGGACAGGCCATGGAGAACTGGGAGCCTTGTTATGCTGATGGGCGGGATGTAAATTGCCAACAGACACTCGGGAGAAGTGTATGGTGTTTCCTGAAACATCTGAAAAACAAAGTAACAGAGCCTAGGGCACTTCCACTTATGGTCCTATAGCTTAGGGAAATTAAAATCAAAAAGACACAGCCACCCCAAAGTTTGGGACGCCTCTGTTTACAAGAACCTCGTTTACCGTACAAGTTCAATATCACAGAAAGTGAAAAATGGATAAAGAACTTGTGGTACTTACGTACAATGCAGTATCACTCAGCAATGAAATCTATGTCATCAGGCCCGTAGAAGCATAATGAGTGGATTCAGGTATGATGATTCTAACTGAAATAAGTCACACAGAAAAAGAAACATCATAAGATATCAGTAATACACGGAATATAAACTTGGCTACACAGGAACTGAATTACAGAACAGAACAGGGTCTCAAATTTAGAAAACCAACTTATGCTTGCTTAAGGGGAAAGGTGAGTTGGGGTGCTGCATAAAACCAGAGATTGAAATGAGCACAGATAAAGTTCCTTAAGCCAAATATGGAATAGACAAGAGCTACTCCTTGCTCAACGAAATGGACTCAACACCCCATATTAACCGCCTAAGAATGTATCTGAATAGTAAGTATCTTAAAACCTATGGATTGCTATGTCTCCATAAGAGAATCAAGCGTGTGTACAGGGGCATAAACGCAGCAGTGATAGGATTGGAGAGGTTCGGTGAGCAAATGAAGACCCTTTGAAGTCATATTGCATGGTACCCATTCCACGGGTCTCAACTCTCCAGGTTTACGGTATTCTTCCTTCAACTAAAACATGCATGTGGAACCCAGAGTATGATCAACCGTGTGAACGGGAGACGTGTTCAAATATGTCTCAGTTTTCCTCCCCTGGTACTCGGGTGCAACATTCCAGACGCTTTACTAACACTCTCCCCACTTGGAGAGTCAGTCCCTTTAACCTCCTGTTTGGCCCAGTTTGCAATTTCTGTGGAAGATGAACAGGAATAGGGAGAACCAATGAGAGACTAGCTGGAGGTGTCTGGACGGGCAAATTTAACTCTCATTTCCCACCAGGAAGAGGAAATAACCAAAGGCTCAGCGTGCCGTGCCCGAACCAGATTAGGGCCTGAAGCCATCCTGCGGTGTTGCGGCCAGCTCAAAAGAAAGCGAGTTGAAGAAAGGAGCTCAGGGGCACTGTAATTCACAAACCTGCAGAGTTATAAATGACAGCTATCGTCCAAAAATATACTGAAGTAAGGCTGCCAAGAGGACTTGAAAGCGGGGCGGAATTGCAGGAAACTGATTTCAGGAGGTAGACTGGAATTGCATTGAAAGCATAGGAAAAGAGGCAGAACGTCCACAATGATGCACTTGGCCAAAAAGGGCGTATGCGTTTTTTCCTGAATATATTCAGGAAAAAACGCATATGGCCTTTTTGGCCAACCAAGCAAGCTTGCAAAGGAAATCTGCACTACAATGAAGTCTCACTTCCCCCCGGTCAAAAGGGCCATCTGAAAAAAGTGTAAAATCCAGAAAGGCAGGACAGGCCATGGAGAACTGGGAACCTTGTTATGCTGATGGGCGGGATGTAAATGGCCAACAGACACTCGGGAGAAGTGTATAGTGTTTCCTGAAACATCTAAAAAACAAAGCAACAGAGCCTAGGGCACTTCCACTTATGGTCCTATAGCTTAGGGAAATTAAAATCAAAAAGACACAGCCACCCCAAAGTTTGGGACGCCTCTGTGTACAAGAACCTCGTTTACCGTACAAGTTCAATATCACAGAAAGTGAAAAATGGATAAAGAACTTGTGGTACTTACGTACAATGCAGTATCACTCAGCAATGAAATCTATGTCATCAGGCCCGTAGCAGCATAATGAGTGGATTCAGGTACGATGATTCTAACTGAAATAAGTCACACAGAAAAAGAAACATCATAAGATATCACTAATACACGGAATGTAAACTTGGCTTCACAGGAACTGAATTACAGAACAGAACAGGGTCTCAAATTTAGAAAACCAACTTATGCTTGCTTAAGGGGAAAGGTGAGTTGGGTTGCTGCATAAAACCAGAGATTGAAATGAGCACATATAAAGTTCCTTAAGCCAAATATGGAATACACAAGAGCTACTCCTTGCTCAACGAAATGGACTCAACACCCCATATTAAACGCCTACGAATGTACCTGACTAGTAAGTATCTTAAAACCTATGGATTGCTATGTCTCCAAAAGAGAATCAAGCGTGTGTACAGGGGCATAAACGCAGCAGTGATAGGATTGGAGAGGTTCGGTGAGCAAATGAAGACCCTTTGAAGTCATATTGCATGGTACCCATTCCACGGGTCTCAACTCTCCAGGTTTAAGGTATTCTTCCTTCAGCTAAAACATTCATGTGGAACCCAGAGTATGATCAACCGTGTGATCGGGAGACGTGTTCAAATATGTCTCAGTTTTCGTACCCTGGTACTCGGGTGCAACATTCCAGACGCTTTACTAACACTCTCCCGACTTGGAGAGTCAGTCCCTTTAACCTCCTGTTTGGCCCAGTTTGCAATTTCTGTGGAAGATGAATAGGAATAGGGAGAACCAATGAGAGACTAGCTGGAGGTGTCTGGACGGGCAAATTTAACTCTCATTTCCCACCAGGAAGAGGAATTAACCAAAGGCTCAGCGTGCCGTGCCAGAACCAGATTAGGGCCTGAAGCCATCCTGTGGTGTTGCGGCCAGCTCACAAGAAAGCGAGTTGAAGAAAGGAGCTCAGGGGCACTGTAATTCACAAACCTGCAGAGTTATAAATGACAGCTATCGTCCAAAAATATACTGAAGTAAGGCTGCCAAGAGGACTTGAAAGCGGGGCAGAATTGCAGGAAAGCGATTTCAGGAGGTAGACTGGAATTGCATTGAAAGCATAGGAAAAGAGGCAGAACGTCTACAATGATGCACTTGGCCAAAAAGGGCGTATGCGTTTTTTCCTGAATATATTCAGGAAAAAACGCATACGCACTTTTTGGCCAACCAAGCAAACTTGCAAAGGAAATCTACACTACAATGAAGTCTCACTTCCCGCCGGTCAAAAGGGCCATCTGAAAAAAGTGTAAAATCCAGAAAGGCATGACAGGCCATGGAGAACTGGGAGCCTTGTTATGCTGATGGGTGGGATGTAAATTGCCAACAGACACTCGGGAGAAGTGTATGGTGTTTCCTGAAACATCTAAAAAACAAAGCAACAGAGCCTAGGGCACTTCCACTTATGGTCCTATAGCTTAGGGAAATTAAAATCAAAAAGACACAGCCACCCCAAAGTATGGAACGCCTCTGTTTACAAGAACCTCGTTTACCGTACAAGTTCAATATCACAGAAAGTGAAAAATGGATAAAGAACTTGTGGTATTTACTTACAAAGCAATATCACTCAGCAATGAAATCTATGTCATCAGGCCCTTAGCAGCACAATGAGTGGTTTCAGGTATGATGATTCTAACTGAAATAAGTCACACAGAAAAAGAAACATCATAAGATATCAGTAATACACGGAATGTAAACTTGGCTACACAGGAACTGAATTACAGAAAAGAACAGGGTCTCAAATTTAGAAAACCAACTTATGCTTCCTTAAGGGGAAAGGTGAGTTGGGGTGCTGCATAAAAGCAGAGATTGAAATGAGCACAGATAAATTTCCTTAAGCCAAATATGGAATAAACAAGAGCTACTCCTTGCTCAATGAAATGGACTCAACAACGCATATTAAACGCCTAAGAATGTACCTGACTAGTAAGTATCTTAAAACCTATGGATTGCTATGTCTCCAAAAGAGAATCAAGCGTGTGTACAGGGGCATAAACGCAGCAGTGATAGGATTGGAGAGGTTCGGTGAGCAAATGAAGACCCTTTGAACTCATATTGCATGGTACCCATTCCACGGGTTTCAACTACCCAGGTTTAAGGTATTCTTCTTTCAGCTAAAACATGCATGTGGAACCTAGAGTATGATCAACCATGTGATCGGGAGACGTGTTCAAATATGTCTCAGTTTTCGTACCCTGGTACTCGGGTGCAACATTCCAGATGCTTTACTAACACTCTCCCAACTTGGACAGTCAGTCCCTTTAACCTCCTGTTTGGCCCAGTTTGCAATTTCTGCGGAAGATGAACAGGAATAGTGAGAACCAATGAGAGACTAGCTGGAGGTGTCTGGACGGGCAAATTTAACTCTCATTTCCCACCAGGAAGAGGAATTAAACAAAGGCTCAGCTTGCCATGCCAGAACCAGATTAGGGCCTGAAGCCATCCTGCGGTGTTGCGGCCAGCTCAAAAGAAAGCGAGTTGAAGAAAGGAGCTTAGGGGCACTGTAATTCACAAACCTGCAGAGTTATAAATGACAGTTATCGTCCAAAAATATACTGAAGTAAGGCTGCCAAGAGCACTTGAAAGTGGGGCAGAATTGCAGGGAACCGATTTCAGGAGGTAGACTGGAATTGCATTGAAAGCATAGGAAAAGAGGCAGAAAGTCCACAATGATGCACTTGGCCAAAAAGTGCGTATGCGTTTCTTCCTGAATATATTCAGGAAAAAACGCATATGCCCTTTTTGGCCAACCAAGCAAACTTGCAAAGGAAATCTGCACTACAATGAAGTCTGACTTCCCCCCGGTCAAAAGGGCCATCTGAAAAAAGTGTAAAATCCAGAAAGGCAGGACAGGCCATGGAGAACTGGGAGCCTTGTTATGCTGATCAGCGGGATGTAAATTGCCAACAGACACTCGGGAGAAGTGTATGGTGTTTCCTGAAACATCTAAAAAACAAAGCAACAGAGCCTAGGGCACTTCCACTTATGGTCCTATAGCTTAGGGAAATTAAAATCAAAAAGACACAGCCACCCCAAAGTATGGAACGCCTCTGTTTACAAGAACCTCGTTTACCGTACAAGTTCAATATCACAGAAAGTGAAAAATGGATAAAGAACTTGTGGTATTTACTTACAAAGCAATATCACTCAGCAATGAAATCTATGTCATCAGGCCCTTAGCAGCACAATGAGTGGTTTCAGGTATGATGATTCTAACTGAAATAAGTCACACAGAAAAAGAAACATCATAAGATATCAGTAATACACGGAATGTAAACTTGGCTACACAGGAACTGAATTACAGAAAAGAACAGGGTCTCAAATTTAGAAAACCAACTTATGCTTCCTTAAGGGGAAAGGTGAGTTGGGGTGCTGCATAAAAGCAGAGATTGAAATGAGCACAGATAAATTTCCTTAAGCCAAATATGGAATAAACAAGAGCTACTCCTTGCTCAATGAAATGGACTCAACAACGCATATTAAACGCCTAAGAATGTACCTGACTAGTAAGTATCTTAAAACCTATGGATTGCTATGTCTCCAAAAGAGAATCAAGCGTGTGTACAGGGGCATAAACGCAGCAGTGATAGGATTGGAGAGGTTCGGTGAGCAAATGAAGACCCTTTGAACTCATATTGCATGGTACCCATTCCACGGGTTTCAACTACCCAGGTTTAAGGTATTCTTCTTTCAGCTAAAACATGCATGTGGAACCTAGAGTATGATCAACCATGTGATCGGGAGACGTGTTCAAATATGTCTCAGTTTTCGTACCCTGGTACTCGGGTGCAACATTCCAGATGCTTTACTAACACTCTCCCAACTTGGACAGTCAGTCCCTTTAACCTCCTGTTTGGCCCAGTTTGCAATTTCTGCGGAAGATGAACAGGAATAGTGAGAACCAATGAGAGACTAGCTGGAGGTGTCTGGACGGGCAAATTTAACTCTCATTTCCCACCAGGAAGAGGAATTAAACAAAGGCTCAGCTTGCCATGCCAGAACCAGATTAGGGCCTGAAGCCATCCTGCGGTGTTGCGGCCAGCTCAAAAGAAAGCGAGTTGAAGAAAGGAGCTTAGGGGCACTGTAATTCACAAACCTGCAGAGTTATAAATGACAGTTATCGTCCAAAAATATACTGAAGTAAGGCTGCCAAGAGGACTTGAAAGTGGGGCAGAATTGCAGGGAACCGATTTCAGGAGGTAGACTGGAATTGCATTGAAAACATAGGAAAAGAGGCAGAAAGTCCACAATGATGCACTTGGCCAAAAAGTGCGTATGCGTTTCTTCCTGAATATATTCAGGAAAAAACGCATATGCCCTTTTTGGCCAACCAAGCAAACTTGCAAAGGAAATCTGCACTACAATGAAGTCTGACTTCCCCCCGGTCAAAAGGGCCATCTGAAAAAAGTGTAAAATCCAGAAAGGCAGGACAGGCCATGGAGAACTGGGAGCCTTGTTATGCTGATCAGCGGGATGTAAATTGCCAACAGACACTCGGGAGAAGTGTATGGTGTTTCCTGAAACATCTAAAAAACAAAGCAACAGAGCCTAGGGCACTTCCACTTATGGTCCTATAGCTTACGGAAATTAAAATCAAAAAGACACAGCCACCCCAATGTTTGGGACGCCTCTGTTTACAAGAACCTCGTTTACCGTACAACTTCAATATCACAGAAAGTGAAAAATGGATAAAGAACTTGTGGTATTTACTTACAAAGCAATATCACTCAGCAATGAAATCTATGTCATCAGGCCCTTAGCAGCACAATGAGTGGTTTCAGGTATGATGATTCTAACTGAAATAAGTCACACAGAAAAAGAAACATCATAAGATATCAGTAATACACGGAATGTAAACTTGGCTACACAGGAACTGAATTACAGAACAGAACAGGGTCTCAAATTTAGAAAACCAACTTATGCTTCCTTAAGGGGAAAGGTGAGTTGGGGTGCTGCATAAAACCAGAGATTGAAATGAGCACAGATATAGTTCCTTAAGCCAAATATGGAATAGACAAGAGCTACTCCTTGCTCAACGAAAAGGACTCAACACCCCATATTAAACGCCTAAGAATGTACCTGACTAGTAAGTATCTTAAAACCTATGGATTGCTATGTCTCCAAAAGAGAATCAAGCATGTGTACAGGGGCATAAACGCAGCAGTGATAGGATTGGAGAGGTTCGGTGAGCAAATGAAGACCCTTTGAAGTCATATTGCATGGTACCCATTCCACGGGTTTCAACTACCCAGTTTTAAGGTATTCTTCCTTCAGCTAAAACATGCATGTGGAACCTAGAGTATGATCAACCATGTTTTCGGGACACGTGTTCAAATATGTCTCAGTTTTCGTCCCCTGGTACTCGGGTGCAACATTCCAGACGCTTTACTAACACTCTCCCCACTTGGAGAGTCAGTCCCTTTAACCTCCTGTTTGGCCCAGTTTGCAATTTCTGCGGAAGATGAACAGGAATAGCGAGAACCAATGAGAGACTAGCTGGAGGTGTCTGGACGGGCAAATTTAACTCTCATTTCCCACCAGGAAGAGGAATTAACCAAAGGCTCAGCGTGCCGTGCCCGAACCAGATTAGGTCCTGAAGCCATCCTGCAGTGTTGCGGCCAGCTCAAAAGAAAGCGAGTTGAAGAAAGGAGCTTACGGGCACTGTAATTCACAAACCTGCAGAGTTATAAATGACAGCTATTGTCCAAAAATATATTGAAGTAAGTCTGCCAAGAGGACTTGAAAGCGGGGCAGAATTGCAGGAAACCGATTTCAGGAGGTAGACTGGAATTGCATTGAAAGCATAGGAAAAGAGGCAGAACGTCCACAATGATGCACTTGGCCAAAAAGGGCGTATGCGTTTTTTCCTGAATATATTCAGGAAAAAACGTATACGCCCTTTTTGGCCAACCAAGCAAACTTGCAAAGGAAATCTGCACTACAATGAAGTCTCACTTCCCCCCGGTCAAAAGGGCCATCTGAAAAAAGTGTAAAATCCAGAAAGGCAGGACAGGCCATGGAGAACTGGGAGCCTTGTTATGCTGATGGGCGGGATGTAAATGGCCAACAGACACTCGGGAGAAGTGTATAGTGTTTCCTGAAACATCTAAAAAACAAAGCAACAGAGCCTAGGGCACTTCCACTTATGGTCCTATAGCTTAGGGAAATTAAAATCAAAAAGACACAGCCACCCCAAAGTTTGGGACGCCTCTGTGTACAAGAACCTCGTTTACCGTACAAGTTCAATATCACAGAAAGTGAAAAATGGATAAAGAACTTGTGCTACTTACGTACAATGCAGTATCACTCAGCAATGAAATCTATGTCATCAGGCCCGTAGCAGCATAATGAGTGGATTCAGGTACGATGATTCTAACTGAAATAAGTCACACAGAAAAAGAAACATCATAAGATATCACTAATACACGGAATGTAAACTTGGCTTCACAGGAACTGAATTACAGAACAGAACAGGGTCTCAAATTTAGAAAACCAACTTATGCTTGCTTAAGGGGAAAGGTGAGTTGGGTTGCTGCATAAAACCAGAGATTGAAATGAGCACATATAAAGTTCCTTAAGCCAAATATGGAATACACAAGAGCTACTCCTTGCTCAACGAAATGGACTCAACACCCCATATTAAACGCCTACGAATGTACCTGACTAGTAAGTATCTTAAAACCTATGGATTGCTATGTCTCCAAAAGAGAATCAAGCGTGTGTACAGGGGCATAAACGCAGCAGTGATAGGATTGGAGAGGTTCGGTGAGCAAATGAAGACCCTTTGAAGTCATATTGCATGGTACCCATTCCACGGGTCTCAACTCTGCAGGTTTAAGGTATTCTTCCTTCAGCTAAAACATGCATGTGGAACCCAGAGTATGATCAACCGTGTGATCGGGAGACGTGTTCAAATATGTCTCAGTTTTCGTACCCTGGTACTCGGGTGCAACATTCCAGACGCTTTACTAACACTCTCCCGACTTGGAGAGTCAGTCCCTTTAACCTCCTGTTTGGCCCAGTTTGCAATTTCTGTGGAAGATGAATAGGAATAGGGAGAACCAATGAGAGACTAGCTGGAGGTGTCTGGACGGGCAAATTTAACTCTCATTTCCCACCAGGAAGAGGAATTAACCAAAGGCTCAGCGTGCCGTGCCAGAACCAGATTAGGGCCTGAAGCCATCCTGTGGTGTTGCGGCCAGCTCACAAGAAAGCGAGTTGAAGAAAGGAGCTCAGGGGCACTGTAATTCACAAACCTGCAGAGTTATAAATGACAGCTATCGTCCAAAAATATACTGAAGTAAGTCTGCCAAGAGGACTTGAAAGCGGGGCAGAATTGCAGGAAAGCGATTTCAGGAGGTAGACTGGAATTGCATTGAAAGCATAGGAAAAGAGGCAGAACGTCTACAATGATGCACTTGGCCAAAAAGGGCGTATGCGTTTTTTCCTGAATATATTCAGGAAAAAACGCATACGCACTTTTTGGCCAACCAAGCAAACTTGCAAAGGAAATCTACACTACAATGAAGTCTCACTTCCCCCCGGTCAAAAGGGCCATCTGAAAAAAGTGTAAAATCCAGAAAGGCATGACAGGCCATGGAGAACTGGGAGCCTTGTTATGCTGATGGGCGGGATGTAAATTGCCAACAGACACTCGGGAGAAGTGTATGGTGTTTCCTGAAACATCTAAAAAACAAAGCAACAGAGCCTAGGGCACTTCCACTTATGGTCCTATAGCTTAGGGAAATTAAAATCAAAAAGACACAGCCACCCCAAAGTATGGAACGCCTCTGTTTACAAGAACCTCGTTTACCGTACAAGTTCAATATCACAGAAAGTGAAAAATGGATAAAGAACTTGTGGTATTTACTTACAAAGCAATATCACTCAGCAATGAAATCTATGTCATCAGGCCCTTAGCAGCACAATGAGTGGTTTCAGGTACGATGATTCTAACTGAAATAAGTCACACAGAAAAAGAAACATCCTAAGATATCAGTAATACACGGAATGTAAACTTGGCTACACAGGAACTGAATTACAGAAAAGAACAGGGTCTCAAATTTAGAAAACCAACTTATGCTTCCTTAAGGGGAAAGGTGAGTTGGGGTGCTGCATAAAAGCAGAGATTGAAATGAGCACAGATAAAGTTCCTTAAGCCAAATATGGAATAAACAAGAGCTACTCCTTGCTCAACGAAATGGACTCAACACCGCATATTAAACGCCTAAGAATGTACCTGACTAGTAAGTATCTTAAAACCTATGGATTGCTATGTCTCCAAAAGAGAATCAAGCGTGTGTACAGGGGCATAAACGCAGCAGTGATAGGATTGGAGAGGTTCGGTGAGCAAATGAAGACCCTTTGAACTCATATTGCATGGTACCCATTCCACGGGTTTCAACTACCCAGGTTTAAGGTATTCTTCATTCAGCTAAAACATGCATGTGGAACCTAGAGTATGATCAACCATGTGATCGGGAGACGTGTTCAAATATGTCTCAGTTTTCGTACCCTGGTACTCGGGTGCAACATTCCAGATGCTTTACTAACACTCTCCCGACTTGGACAGTCAGTCCCTTTAACCTCCTGTTTGGCCCAGTTTGCAATTTCTGCGGAAGATGAACAGGAATAGTGAGAACCAATGAGAGACTAGCTGGAGGTGTCTGGACGGGCAAATTTAACTCTCATTTCCCACCAGGAAGAGGAATTAACCAAAGGCTCAGCTTGCCATGCCAGAACGAGATTAGGGCCTGAAGCCATCCTGCGGTGTTGCGGCCAGCTCAAAAGAAAGCGAGTTGAAGAAAGGAGCTTAGGGGCACTGTAATTCACAAACCTGCAGAGTTATAAATGACAGCAATCGTCCAAAAATATACTGAAGTAAGGCTGCCAAGAGGACTTGAAAGTGGGGCAGAATTGCAGGAAACCGATTTCAGGAGGTAGACTGGAATTGCATTGAAAGCATAGGAAAAGAGGCAGAACGTCCACAATGATGCACTTGGTCAAAAAGGGCGTATGCGTTTATTCCTGAATATATTCAGGAAAGAACGCATACGCCCTTTTTGGCCTCAGGAAAAAACGCATACGCCCTTTTTGGCCAAGCAAGCAAGCTTGCAAAGGAAATCTGCACTACAATGAAGTCTCACTTCCAACTGGTCAAAAGGGCCATCTGAAAAAAGTGTAAAATCCAGAAAGGCAGGACAGGCCATGGAGAACTGGGAGCCTTGTTATGCTGATGGGCGGGATGTAAATTGCCAACAGACACTCGGGAGAAGTGTATGGTGTTTCCTGAAACATCTAAAAAACAAAGCAACAGAGCCTAGGGCACTTCCACTTATGGTCCTATAGTTTAAGGAAATTAAAATCAAAAAGATACAGCCACCGCAAAGTTTGGGACGCCTCTGTTTACAAGAACCTCGTTTACCGTACAAGTTCAATATCACAGAAAGTGAAAAATGGATAAAGAACTTGTGGTACTTACATACAATGCACTATCACTCAGCAATGAAATCTATGTCATCAGGCCCGCAGCAGCATAATGAGTGGATTCAGGTACGATGATTCTAACTGAAATAAGTCACACAGAAAAAGAAACATCATAAGATATCACTAATACATGGAATGTAAACTTGGCTACACAGGAACTGAATTCCAAAACAGAACAGGGTCTCAAATTTAGAAAACCAACTTATGCTTGCTTAAGCGGAAAGGTGAGTTGGGGTGCTGCATAAAACCAGAGATTGAAATGAGCACAGATAAAGTTCCTTAAGCCAAATATGGAATAGACAAGAGCTACTCCTTGCTCAACGAAATGGACTCAACACCCCATATTAAACGCCTAAGAATGTACCTGACTAGTAAGTATCTTAAAACCTATGGATTGCTATGTCTCCAAAAGAGAATCAAGCGTGTGTACAGGGGCATAAACGCAGCAGTGATAGGATTGGAGAGGTTCGGTGAGCAAATGAAGACCCTTTGAAGTCATATTGCATGGTACCCATTCCACAGGTTTCAACTACCCACGTTTAAGGTATTCTTGCTTCAGCTAAAACATGCATGTGGAACCCAGAGTATGATCAACCGTGTGAACGGGAGACGTGTTCAAATATGTGTCAGTTTTCCTCCCCTGGTACTCGGGTGCAACATTCCAGATGCTTTACTAACACTCTCCCCACTTGGAGAGTCAGCGCCTTTAACCTCCTGTTTGGCCCAGTTTGCAATTTCTGCGGAAGATGAACAGGAATAGGGAGAACCAATGAGAGACTAGCTGGAGGTGTCTGGACGGGCAAATTTAACTCTCATTTCCCACCAGGAAGAGGAAATAACCAAAGGCTCAGCGTGCCGTGCCGGAACAAGATTAGGGCCTGAAGCCATCCTGCGGTGTTGCGGCCAGGTCACAAGAAAGCGAGTTGAAGAAAGGAGCTCAGGGGCACTGTAATTCACAAACCTGCAGAGTTATAAATGACAGCTATCGTCCAAAAATATACTGAAGTAAGGCTGCCAAGAGGACTTGAAAGCGGGACAGAATTGCAGGAAACCTATTTCAGGAGGTAGACTGGAATTGCATTGAAAGCATAGGAAAAGAGGCAGAATGTCCACAATGATGCACTTGGTCAAAAAGGGCGTATGCGTTTTTTCCTGAATATATTCAGGAAAAAACGCATACGCCCTTTTTGGCCAACCAAGCAAGCTTGCAAAGGAAATCTGCACTACAATGATGTCTCACTTCCCCCCGGTCAAAAGGGCCATCTGAAAAAAGTGTAAAATCCAGAAAGGCAGGACAGGCCATGGAGAACTGGGAGCCTTGTTATGCTGATGGGCGGGATGTAAATTGCCAACAGACACTCGGGAGAAGTGTATGGTGTTTCCTGAAACATCTAAAAAACAAAGCAACAGAGCCTAGGGCACTTCCACTTATGGTCCTATAGCTTAGGGAAATTAAAATCAAAAAGACACAGCCACCCCAAAGTTTGGGACGCCTCTGTTTACAAGACCCTTGTTTACAGTACAAGTTCAACATCGCAGAAAGTGAAAAATGGATAAAGAAGTTGTGGTATTTACTTACAAAGCAATATCACTCAGCAATGAAATCTATGTCATCAGGCCCTTAGCAGCACAATGAGTTGATTCAGGTATGATGATTCTAACTGAAATAAGTCACACAGAAAAAGAAACATCATAAGATATCAGTAATACACGGAATGTAAACTTGGCTACACAGGAACTGAATTACAGAACAGAACAGGGTCTCAAATTTAGAAAACCAACTTATGCTTGCTTAAGGGTAAAGGTGAGTTGGGGTGCTGCATAAAACCAGAGATTGAAATGAGCACAGATAAAGTTCCTTAAGCCAAATATGGAATAGACAAGATCTACTCCTTGTTCAACGAAATGGACTCAACACCGCATATTAAACGCCTAAGTATGTAGCTGACTAGTAAGTATCTTAAAACCTATGGATTGCTATGTCTCCAAAAGAGAATCAAGCGTGTGTACAGGGGCATAAACGCAGCAGTGATAGGATTGGAGAGTTTCGGTGAGCAAATGAAGACCCTTTGAAGTCATATTGCATGGTACCCATTCCACAGGTTTCAACTACCCACGTTTAAGGTATTCTTCCTTCAGCTAAAACATGCATGTGGAACCCAGAGTATGATCAACTGTGTGAACGGGACACGTGTTCAAATATGTCTCAGTTTTCCTCCCCTGGTACTCGGGTGCAACATTCCAGACGCTTTACTAACACTCTCCCCACTTGGAGAGTCAGCGCCTTTAACCTCCTGTTTGGCCCAGTTTGCAATTTCTGCGGAAGATGAACAGGAATAGGGAGAACCAATGAGAGACTAGCTGGAGGTGTCTGGACGGGCAAATTTAACTCTCATTTCCCACCAGGAAGAGGAATTAACCAAAGGCTCAGCGTGCCGTGCCGGAACCAGATTAGGACCTGAAGCCATCCTGCAGTGTTGCGGCCAGCTCAAAAGAAAGCGAGTTGAAGAAAGGAGCTCAGGGGCACTGTAATTCACAAACGTGCAGAGTTATAAATGACAGCTATCGTCCAAAAATATACTGAAGTAAGGCTGCCAAGAGGACTTGAAAGTGGGGCAGAATTGCAGGAAACCGATTTCAGGAGGTAGACTGGAATTGCATTGAAAGCATAGGAAAAGAGGCAGAACGTCCACAATGATGCACTTGGCCAAAACGGGCGTATGCGTTTATTCCTGAATATATTCAGGAAAAAACGCATACGCCCTTTTTGGCCAACCAAGCAAGCTTGCAAAGGAAATCTGAACAACAATGAAGTCTCACTTCCCCCCGGTCAAAAGGGCCATCTGAAAAAAGTGTAAAATCCAGAAAGGCAGGACAGGCCATGGAGAACTGGGAGCCTTGTTATGCTGATGGGCGGGATGTAAATTGCCAACAGACACTCGGGAGAAGTGTATGGTGTTTCCTGAAACATCTAAAAAACAAAGCAACAGAGCCTAGGGCACTTCCACTTATGGTCCTATAGCTTAGGGAAATTAAAATCAAAAAGACACAGCCACCCCAAAGTTTGGGACGCCTCTGCTTACAAGAACCTCATTTAGAATACAAGTTCAATATCACAGAAAGTGAAAAATGGATAAAGAACTTGTGGTTCTTATGTACAAAGCAGTATCACTCAGCAATGAAATCTATGACATCAGGCCCGTATCAGCATAATGAGTGGATTCAGGTACGATGATTCTAACTGAAATAAGTCACACAGAAAAAGAAACATCATAAGATATCAGTAATACACGGAATGTAAACTTGGCTACACAGGAACTGAATTACAGAACAGAACAGGGTCTCAAATTTAGAAAACCAACTTATGCTTGCTTAAGGGGAAAGGTGAGTTGGGGTGCTGCATAAAACCAGAGATTGAAATGAGCACAGATAAAGTTCCTTAAGCCAAATATGGAATAGACAAGAGCTACTCCTTGCTCAACGAAATGGACTCAACACCCCATATTAAATGCCTAAGCATGTACCTGACTAGTAAGTATCTTAAAACCTATGGATTGCTATGTCTCCAAAAGAGAATCAAGCGTGTGTACAGGTTCATAAACGCAGCAGTGATAGGATTGGAGAGGTTCGGTGAGCAAATGAAGACCCTTTGAAGTCATATAGCATGGTACCCATTCCACAGGTTTCAACTACCCACGTTTAAGGTATTCTTGCTTCAGCTAAAACATGCATGTGGAACCCAGAGTATGATCAACCGTGTGAACGGGAGACGTGTTCAAATATGTCTCAGTTTTCCTCCCCTGGTACTCGGGTGCAACATTCCAGATGCTTTACTAACACTCTCCCCACTTGGAGAGTCAGCGCCTTTAACCTCTTGTTTGGCCCTGTTTGCAATTTCTGCGGAAGATGAACAGGAATAGGGAGAACCAATGAGAGACTAGCTGGAGGTGTCTGGACGGGCAAATTTAACTCTCATTTCCCACCAGGAAGAGGAAATAAGCAAAGTCTCAGTGTGCCGTGCCCGAACCAGATTAGGGCCTGAAGCCATCCTCCGGTGTTGCGGCCAGCTCAAAAGAAAGCGAGTTGAAGAAAGGAGCTCAGGGGCACTGTAATTCACAAACCTGCAGAGGTATAAATGACAGCTATCGTCCAAAAATATACTGAAGTAAGGCTGCCAAGAGGACTTGAAAGCGGGGCAGAATTGCAGGAAACCGATTTCAGGAGGTAGACTGGAATTGCATTGAAAGCATAGGAAAAGAGGCAGAACGTCCACAATGATGCACTTGGCCAAAAAGGGCGTATGCGTTTTTTCCTGAATATATTCAGGAAAGAACGCATACGCCCTTTTTGGCCTCAGGAAAAAACGCATACGCCCTTTTTGGCCAAGCAAGCAAGCTTGCAAAGGAAATCTGCACTACAATGAAGTCTCACTTCCAACTGGTCAAAAGGGCCATCTGAAAAAAGTGTAAAATCCAGAAAGGCAGGACAGGCCATGGAGAACTGGGAGCCTTGTTATGCTGATGGGCGGGATGTAAATTGCCAACAGACACTCGGGAGAAGTGTATGGTGTTTCCTGAAACATCTAAAAAACAAAGCAACAGAGCCTAGGGCACTTCCACTTATGGTCCTATAGTTTAAGGAAATTAAAATCAAAAAGATACAGCCACCGCAAAGTTTGGGACGCCTCTGTTTACAAGAACCTCGTTTACCGTACAAGTTCAATATCACAGAAAGTGAAAAATGGATAAAGAACTTGTGGTACTTACATACAATACACTATCACTCAGCAATGAAATCTATGTCATCAGGCCCGCAGCAGCATAATGAGTGGATTCAGGTACGATGATTCTAACTGAAATAAGTCACACAGAAAAAGAAACATCATAAGATATCACTAATACATGGAATGTAAACTTGGCTACACAGGAACTGAATTCCAAAACAGAACAGGGTCTCAAATTTAGAAAACCAACTTATGCTTGCTTAAGCGGAAAGGTGAGTTGGGGTGCTGCATAAAACCAGAGATTGAAATGAGCACAGATAAAGTTCCTTAAGCCAAATATGGAATAGACAAGAGCTACTCCTTGCTCAACGAAATGGACTCAACACCCCATATTAAACGCCTAAGAATGTACCTGACTAGTAAGTATCTTAAAACCTATGGATTGCTATGTCTCCAAAAGAGAATCAAGCGTGTGTACAGGGGCATAAACGCAGCAGTGATAGGATTGGAGAGGTTCGGTGAGCAAATGAAGACCCTTTGAAGTCATATTGCATGGTACCCATTCCACAGGTTTCAACTACCCACGTTTAAGGTATTCTTGCTTCAGCTAAAACATGCATGTGGAACCCAGAGTATGATCAACCGTGTGAACGGGAGACGTGTTCAAATATGTGTCAGTTTTCCTCCCCTGGTACTCGGGTGCAACATTCCAGATGCTTTACTAACACTCTCCCCACTTGGAGAGTCAGCGCCTTTAACCTCCTGTTTGGCCCAGTTTGCAATTTCTGCGGAAGATGAACAGGAATAGGGAGAACCAATGAGAGACTAGCTGGAGGTGTCTGGACGGGCAAATTTAACTCTCATTTCCCACCAGGAAGAGGAAATAACCAAAGGCTCAGCGTGCCGTGCCGGAACAAGATTAGGGCCTGAAGCCATCCTGCGGTGTTGCGGCCAGGTCACAAGAAAGCGAGTTGAAGAAAGGAGCTCAGGGGCACTGTAATTCACAAACCTGCAGAGTTATAAATGACAGCTATCGTCCAAAAATATACTGAAGTAAGGCTGCCAAGAGGACTTGAAAGCGGGACAGAATTGCAGGAAACCTATTTCAGGAGGTAGACTGGAATTGCATTGAAAGCATAGGAAAAGAGGCAGAATGTCCACAATGATGCACTTGGTCAAAAAGGGCGTATGCGTTTTTTCCTGAATATATTCAGGAAAAAACGCATACGCCCTTTTTGGCCAACCAAGCAAGCTTGCAAAGGAAATCTGCACTACAATGATGTCTCACTTCCCCCCGGTCAAAAGGGCCATCTGAAAAAAGTGTAAAATCCAGAAAGGCAGGACAGGCCATGGAGAACTGGGAGCCTTGTTATGCTGATGGGCGGGATGTAAATTGCCAACAGACACTCGGGAGAAGTGTATGGTGTTTCCTGAAACATCTAAAAAACAAAGCAACAGAGCCTAGGGCACTTCCACTTATGGTCCTATAGCTTAGGGAAATTAAAATCAAAAAGACACAGCCACCCCAAAGTTTGGGACGCCTCTGTTTACAAGACCCTTGTTTACAGTACAAGATCAACATCGCAGAAAGTGAAAAATGGATAAAGAAGTTGTGGTATTTACTTACAAAGCAATATCACTCAGCAATGAAATCTATGTCATCAGGCCCTTAGCAGCACAATGAGTTGATTCAGGTATGATGATTCTAACTGAAATAAGTCACACAGAAAAAGAAACATCATAAGATATCAGTAATACACGGAATGTAAACTTGGCTACACAGGAACTGAATTACAGAACAGAACAGGGTCTCAAATTTAGAAAACCAACTTATGCTTGCTTAAGGGTAAAGGTGAGTTGGGGTGCTGCATAAAACCAGAGATTGAAATGAGCACAGATAAAGTTCCTTAAGCCAAATATGGAATAGACAAGATCTACTCCTTGTTCAACGAAATGGACTCAACACCGCATATTAAACGCCTAAGTATGTAGCTGACTAGTAAGTATCTTAAAACCTATGGATTGCTATGTCTCCAAAAGAGAATCAAGCGTGTGTACAGGGGCATAAACGCAGCAGTGATAGGATTGGAGAGTTTCGGTGAGCAAATGAAGACCCTTTGAAGTCATATTGCATGGTACCCATTCCACAGGTTTCAACTACCCACGTTTAAGGTATTCTTCCTTCAGCTAAAACATGCATGTGGAACCCAGAGTATGATCAACTGTGTGAACGGGACACGTGTTCAAATATGTCTCAGTTTTCCTCCCCTGGTACTCGGGTGCAACATTCCAGACGCTTTACTAACACTCTCCCCACTTGGAGAGTCAGCGCCTTTAACCTCCTGTTTGGCCCAGTTTGCAATTTCTGCGGAAGATGAACAGGAATAGGGAGAACCAATGAGAGACTAGCTGGAGGTGTCTGGACGGGCAAATTTAACTCTCATTTCCCACCAGGAAGAGGAATTAACCAAAGGCTCAGCGTGCCGTGCCGGAACCAGATTAGGACCTGAAGCCATCCTGCAGTGTTGCGGCCAGCTCAAAAGAAAGCGAGTTGAAGAAAGGAGCTCAGGGGCACTGTAATTCACAAACGTGCAGAGTTATAAATGACAGCTATCGTCCAAAAATATACTGAAGTAAGGCTGCCAAGAGGAATTGAAAGTGGGGCAGAATTGCAGGAAACCGATTTCAGGAGGTAGACTGGAATTGCATTGAAAGCATAGGAAAAGAGGCAGAACGTCCACAATGATGCACTTGGCCAAAACGGGCGTATGCGTTTATTCCTGAATATATTCAGGAAAAAACGCATACGCCCTTTTTGGCCAACCAAGCAAGCTTGCAAAGGAAATCTGAACAACAATGAAGTCTCACTTCCCCCCGGTCAAAAGGGCCATCTGAAAAAAGTGTAAAATCCAGAAAGGCAGGACAGGCCATGGAGAACTGGGAGCCTTGTTATGCTGATGGGCGGGATGTAAATTGCCAACAGACTCTCGGGAGAAGTGTATGGTGTTTCCTGAAACATCTAAAAAACAAAGCAACAGAGCCTAGGGCACTTCAACTTATGGTCCTATAGCTTAGGGAAATTAAAATCAAAAAGACACAGCCACCCCAAAGTTTGGAACGGCTCTGTTTACAAGAACCTCGTTTACAGTACAAGTTCAACATCGCAGAAAGTGAAAAATGGATAAAGAAGTTGTGGTATTTACTTACAAAGCAATATCACTCAGCAATGAAATCTATGTCATCAGGCCCTTAGCAGCACAATGAGTGGATTCAGGTATGATGATTCTAACTGAAATAAGTCACACAGAAAAAGAAACCTCATAAGATATCAGTAATACACGGAATGTAAACTTGGCTACACAGGAACTGAATTCCAAAACAGAACAGGGTCTCAAATTTAGAAAACCAACTTATGCTTGGTTAAGGGTAAAGGTGAGTTGGGGTGCTGCATAAAACCAGAGATTGAAATGAGCACAGATAAAGTTCCTTAAGCCAAATATGGAATAGACAAGAGCTACTCCTTGCTCAACGAAATGGACTCAACACTGCATATTAAATGCCTAAGAATGTGCCTGACTAGTAAGTATCTTAAAACCTATGGATTGCTATGTCTCCGAAAGAGAATCAAGCGTGTGTACAGGGGCATAAACGCAGCAGTGATAGGATTGGAGAGGTTCGGAGAGCAAACGAAGACCCTTTGAAGTCATATTGCATGGTACCCATTCCACGGGTCTCAACTCTCAAGGTTTAAGGTATTCTTCCTTCAGCTAAAACATGCATGTGGAACCCAGAGTATGATCAACCGTGTGAACGGGAGACGTGTTCAAATATGTCTCAGTTTTCCTCCCCTGGTACTCGGGTGCAACATTCCAGACGCTTTACTAACACTCTCCCCACTTGGAGAGTCAGCGCCTTTAACCTCCTGTTTGGTCCAGTTTGCAATTTCTGCGGAAGATGAACAGGAATAGGGAGAACCAATGAGAGACTAGCTGGAGGTGTCTGGACGGGCAAATTTAACTCTCATTTCCCACCAGGAAGAGGAATTAACCAAAGGCTCAGCGTGCCGTGCCGGAACCAGATTAGGGCCTGAAGCCATCCTGCGGTGTTGCGGCCAGCTCAAAAGAAAGCGAGTTGAAGAAAGGAGCTCAGGGGCACTGTAATTCACAGACCTGCAGAGTTATAAATGACAGCTATCGTCCAAAAATATAGTGAAGTAAGGCTGCCAAGAGAACTTGAAAGCGGGGCAGAATTGCAGGAAACCGATTTCAGGAGGTAGACTGGAATTGCATTGAAAGCATAGGAAAAGAGGCAGAACGTCCACAATGATGCACTTGGCCAAAAAGGGCGTATACGTTTTTTCCTGAATGTATTCAGGAAAAAACGCATACGCCCTTTTTGGCCAACGAAGCAAAGTTGCAAAGGAAATCTGGACTACAATGAAGTCTCACTTCCCCCCGGTCAAAAGGGCCATCTGAAAAAAGTGTAAAATCCAGAAAGGCAGGACAGGCCATGGAGAACTGGGAGCCTTGTTATGCTGATGGGCGGGATGTAAATTGCCAACAGACACTCGGGAGAAGTGTATGGTGTTTCCTGAAACATCTAAAAAACAAAGCAACAGAGCCTAGGGCACTTCCACTTATGGTCCTATAGCTTAGGGAAATTAAAATCAAAAAGACACAGCCACCCCAAAGTTTGGGACGCCTCTGTTTACAAGAACCTCGTTTACCGTACAAGTTCAATATCACAGAAAGTGAAAAATGGATAAAGAACTTGTGGTACTTACGTACAATGCAGTATCACTCAGCAATGAAATCTATGTCATCAGGCCCGTAGCAGCATAATGAGTGGATTCAGGTACGATGATTCTAACTGAAATAAGTCACACAGAAAAAGAAACATCATAAGATATCACTAATACACGGAATGTAAACTTGGCTACACAGGAACTGAATTCCAAAACAGAACAGGGTCTCAAATTTAGAAAACCAACTTATGCTTGCTTAAGGGGAAAGGTGAGTTGGGGTGCTGCATAAAACCAGAGATTGAAATGAGCACAGATAAAGTTCCTTAAGCCAAATATGGAATAGACAAGAGCTACTCCTTGCTCAACGAAATGGACTCAACACCGCATATTAAACGCCTAAGAATGTACCTGAGTAGTAAGTATCTTAAAACCTATGGATTGCTATGTCTCCAAAAGAGAATCAAGCGTGTGTACAGGGGCATAAACGCAGCAGTGATAGTATTGGAGAGGTTCGGTGAGCTAATGAAGACCCTTTGAAGTCATATTGCATGGTACCCATTCCACGGGTTTCAACTACCCATATTTAAGGTATTCTTCCTTCAGCTAAAACATGCATGTGGAACCTAGAGTATGATCAACCATGTGATCGGGAGACGTGTTCAAATATGTCTCAGTTTTCCTCCACTGGTACTCGGGTGCAACATTCCAGACGCTTTACTAACACTCTCCCCACTTGGAGAGTCAGCGCCTTTAACTTCCTGTTTGGTCCAGTTTGCAATTTCTGCGGAAGATGAACAGGAATAGGGAGAACCAATGAGAGACTAGCTGGAGGTGTCTAGACGGGCAAATTTAACTCTCATTTCCCACCAGGAAGAGGAAATAACCAAAGGCTCAGCGTGCCGTGCCGGAACCAGATTAGGGCCTGAAGCCATCCTGCGGTGTTGCGGCCAGCTCACAAGAAAGCGAGTTGAAGAAAGGAGCTCAGGGGCACTGTAATTCACAAACCTGCAGAGTTATAAATGACAGCTATCGTCCAAAAATATACTGAAGTAAGGCTGCCAGGAGGACTTGAAAGCGGAGCAGAATTGCAGGAAACCTATTTCAGGAGGTAGACTGGAATTGCATTGAAAGCATAGGAAAAGAGGCAGAACGTCCACAATGATGCACTTGGCCAAAAAGGGCGTATGCGTTTTTTCCTGAATATATTCAGGAAAAAACGCATACGCCCTTTTTGGCCAACCAAGCAAGCTTGCAAAGGAAATCTGCACTACAATGAAGTCTCACTTCCCCCCGGTCAAAAGGGCCATCTGAAAAAAGTGTAAAATCCAGAAAGGCAGGACAGGCCATGGAGAACTGGGAGCCTTGTTATGCTGATGGGCGGGATGTAAATTGCCAACAGACACTCGGGAGAAGTGTATGGTGTTTCCTGAAACATCTAAAAAACAAAGCAACAGAGCCTAGGGCACTTCCACTTATGGTCCTATAGCTTAGGGAAATTAAAATCAAAAAGACACAGCCACCCCAAAGTTTGGGACGCCTCTGTTTACAAGAACCTCATTTACCGTACAAGTTCAATATCACAGAAAGTGAAAAATGGATAAAGAATTTGTGGTACTTACATACAATGCAGTATCACTCAGCAATGAAATCTATGTCATCAGGCCCGTAGCAGCATAATGAGTGGATTCAGGTAGGATGATTCTAACTGAAATAAGTCACACAGAAAAAGAAACATCATAAGATATCACTAATACACGGAATGTAAACTTGGCTACACAGGAACTGAATTCCAAAACAGAACAGGGTCTCAAATGTAGAAAACCAACTTATGCTTGCTTAAGCGGAAAGGTGAGTTGGGGTGCTGCATAAAACCAGAGATTGAAATGAGCACAGATAAAGTTCCTTAAGCCAAATATGGAATACACAAGAGCTACTCCTTGCTCAACGAAATGGACTCAACACCCCATATTAAACGCCTAAGACTGTACCTGACTAGTAAGTATCTTAAAACCTATGGATTGTTATGTCTCAAAAAGAGAATCAAGCGTGTGTACAGGGGCATAAACGCAGCAGTGATAGGATTGGAGAGGTTCGGTGAGCAAATGAAGACCCTTTGAAGTCATATTGCATGGTACCCATTCCACGGGTCTCAACTCTCCAGGTTTAACGTATTCTTCCTTCAGCTAAAACATGCATGTGGAACCTAGAGTATGATCAACCATGTGATCGGGAGACGTGTTCAAATATGTCTCAGTTTTCATACCCTGGTACTCGGGAGCAACATTCCACACGCTTTACTAACACATTCCCGACTTGGAGAGTCAGTCCCTTTAACCTTTGTTTGGCCCAGTTTGCAATTTCTGCGAAAGATGAACAGGAATAGGGAGAACCAATGAGAGACTAGCTGGAGGTTTCTGGACGGGCAAATTTAACTCTCATTTCTCACAAGGAAGAGGAAATAACCAAAGGCTCAGCGTGCCGTGCCGGAACCAGATTAGGGCCTGAAGCCATCCTGCGGTGTTGCGGCCAGCTCAAAAGAAAGCGAGTTGAAGAAAGGAGCTCAGGGGCACTGCAATTCACAAACCTGCAGAGTTATAAATGACAGCTATCGTCCAAAAATATACTGAAGTAAGGCTGCCAAGAGGACTTGAAAGCGGGGCAGAATTGCAGGAAACTGATTTCAGGAGGTAGACTGGAATTGCATTGAAAGCATAGGAAAAGAGGCAGAATGTCCACAATGATGCACTTGACCGAAAAGGGCGTATGCGTTTTTTCCTGAATATATTCAGGAAAAAACGCATATGCCGTTTTTGGCCAACCAAGCAAACTTGCAAAGGAAATCTGCACTACAATGAAGTCTCACTTCCCCCCGGTCAAAAGGGCCTTCTGAGAAAAGTGTAAAATCCAGAAAGGCAGGACAGGCCATGGAGAACTGGGAGCCTTGTTATGCTGATGGGCGGGATGTAAATTGCCAACAGACACTCGGGAGAAGTGTATGGTGTTTCCTGAAACATCTAAAAAACAAAGCAACAGAGCCTAGGGCACTTCCACTTCTGGTCCTATAGTTAGGGAAATTAAAATCAAAAAGACACAGCCACCCCAAAGTTTGGAACGGCTCTGTTTACAAGAACCTCGTTTACAGTACAAGTTCAACATCGCAGAAAGTGAAAAATGGATAAAGAAGTTGTGGTATTTACTTACAAAGCAATATCACTCAGCAATGAAATCTATGTCATCAGGCCCTTAGCAGCACAATGAGTGGATTCAGGTATGATGATTCTAACTGAAATAAGTCACACAGAAAAAGAAACATCATAAGATATCACTAATACACGGAATGTAAACTTGGCTACACAGGAACTGAATTACAGAACAGAACAGGGTCTCAAATTTAGAAAACCAACTTATGCTTGCTTAAGGGGAAAGGTGAGTTGGGGTGCTGCATAAAACCAGAGATTGAAATGAGCACAGATAAAGTTCCTTAATCCAAATATGGAATAGACAAGAGCTACTCCTTGCTCAACGAAATGGACTCAACATCGCATATTAAACGCCTAAGAATGTACCTGACTAGTAAGTATCTTAAAACCTATGGATTGCTATGTCTCCGAAAGAGAATCAAGCGTGTGTACAGGGGCATAAACGCAGCAGTGATAGGATTGGAGAGGTTCGGTGAGCAAACGAAGACCCTTTGAAGTCATATTGCATGGTACCCATTCCACGGGTCTCAACTCTCCAGGTTTAAGGTATTCTTCCTTCAGCTAAAACATGCATGTGGAACCCAGAGTATGATCAACCGTGTGAACGGGAGACGTGTTCAAATATGTCTCAGTTTTCCTCCCCTGCTACTCGGGTGCAACATTCCAGATGCTTTACTAACACTCTCCCGACTTGGAGAGTCAGTCCCTTTAAACTCCTGTTTGGCCCAGTTTTCACTTTCTGCGGAACATGAACAGGAATAGCAAGAACCAATGAGAGACAAGCTGGAGGTGTCTGGACGGGCAAATTTAACTCAATTTCCCACCAGTAAGAGGAATTAACCAAAGGCTCAGCGTGCCGTGCCGGAACCAGATTAGGGCCTGAAGCCATCCTGCGGTGTTGCGGCCAGGTCACAAGAAAGCGAGTTGAAGAAAGGAGCTCAGGGGCACTGTAATTCACAAACCAGCAGAGTTATAAATGACAGCTATCGTCCAAAAATATACTGAAGTAAGGCTGCCAAGAGGCTTTGAAAGCGGGGCAGAATTGCAGGAAACCGATTTCAGGAGGTAGACTGGAATTGCATTGAAAGCATAGGAAAAGAGGCAGAACGTCCACAATGATGCACTTGGCCAAAAAGGGCGTATGCGTTTTTTCCTGAATATATTCAGGAAAAAACACATACGCCGTTTTTGGCCAACCAAGCAAACTTGCAAAGGAAATCTGCACTACAATGAAGTCTCACTTCCCCCCGGTCAAAAGGGCCATCTGAGAAAAGTGTAAAATCCAGAAAGGCAGGACAGGCCATGGAGAACTGGGAGCCTTGTTATGCTGATGGGCGGGATGTAAATTGCCAACAGACACTCGGGAGAAGTGTATGGTGTTTCCTGAAACATATAAAAAACAAAGCAACAGAGCCTAGGGCACTTCAACTTATGGTCCTATAGCTTAGGGAAATTAAAATCAAAAAGACACAGCCACCCCAAAGTTTGGAACGGCTCTGTTTACAAGAACCTCGTTTACAGTACAAGTTCAACATCGCAGAAAGTGAAAAATGGATAAAGAAGTTGTGGTATTTACTTACAAAGCAATATCACTCAGCAATGAAATCTATGTCATCAGGCCCTTAGCAGCACAATGAGTGGATTCAGGTATGATGATTCTAACTGAAATAAGTCACACAGAAAAAGAAACATCATAAGATATCAGTAATACACGGAATGTAAACTTGGCTACACAGGAACTGAATTACAGAACAGAACAGGGTCTCAAATTTAGAAAACCAACTTATGCTTGCTTAAGGGGAAAGGTGAGTTGGGGTGCTGCATAAAACCAGAGATTGAAATGAGCACAGATAAAGTTCCTTAATCCAAATATGGAATAGACAAGAGCTACTCCTTGCTCAACGAAATGGACTCAACATCGCATATTAAACGCCTAAGAATGTACCTGACTAGTAAGTATCTTAAAACCTATGGATTGCTATGTCTCCGAAAGAGAATCAAGCGTGTGTACAGGGGCATAAATGCAGCAGTGATAGGATTGGAGAGGTTCGGTGAGCAAACGAAGACCCTTTGAAGTCATATTGCATGGTACCCATTCCACGGGTCTCAACTCTCCAGGTTTAAGGTATTCTTCCTTCAGCTAAAACATGCATGTGGAACCCAGAGTATGATCAACCGTGTGAACGGGAGACGTGTTCAAATATGTCTCAGTTTTCCTCCCCTGCTACTCGGGTGCAACATTCCAGACGCTTTACTAACACTCTCCCGACTTGGAGAGTCAGTCCCTTTAAACTCCTGTTTGGCCCAGTTTTCACTTTCTGCGGAACATGAACAGGAATAGCAAGAACCAATGAGAGACAAGCTGGAGGTGTCTGGACGGGCAAATTTAACTCTCATTTCCCACCAGTAAGAGGAATTAACCAAAGGCTCAGCGTGCCGTGCCGGAACCAGATTAGGGCCTGAAGCCATCCTGCGGTGTTGCGGCCAGGTCACAAGAAAGCGAGTTGAAGAAAGGAGCTCAGGGGCACTGTAATTCACAAACCAGCAGAGTTATAAATGACAGCTATCGTCCAAAAATATACTGAAGTAAGGCTGCCAAGAGGCTTTGAAAGCGGGGCAGAATTGCAGGAAACCGATTTCAGGAGGTAGACTGGAATTGCATTGAAAGCATAGGAAAAGAGGCAGAACGTCCACAATGATGCACTTGGCCAAAAAGGGCGTATGCGTTTTTTCCTGAATATATTCAGGAAAAAACGCATACGCCGTTTTTGGCCAACCAAGCAAACTTGCAAAGGAAATCTGCACTACAATGAAGTCTCACTTCCCCCCGGTCAAAAGGGCCATCTGAGAAAAGTGTAAAATCCAGAAAGGCAGGACAGGCCATGGAGAACTGGGAGCCTTGTTATGCTGATGGGCGGGATGTAAATTGCCAACAGACACTCGGGAGAAGTGTATGGTGTTTCCTGAAACATATAAAAAACAAAGCAACAGAGCCTAGGGCACTTTAACTTATGGTCCTATAGCTTAGGGAAATTAAAATCAAAAAGACACAGCCACCCCAAAGTTTGGAACGGCTCTGTTTACAAGAACCTCGTTTACAGTACAAGTTCAACATCGCAGAAAGTGAAAAATGGATAAAGAAGTTGTGGTATTTACTTACAAAGCAATATCACTCAGCAATGATATCTATGTCATCAGGCCCTTAGCAGCACAATGAGTGGATTCAGGTATGATGATTCTAACTGAAATAAGTCACACAGAAAAAGAAACATCATAAGATATCACTAATACACGGAATGTAAACTTGGCTACACAGGAACTGAATTCCAAAACAGAACAGGGTCTCAAATTTAGAAAACCAACTTATGCTTGCTTAAGGGTAAAGGTGAGTTGGGGTGCTGCATAAAACCAGAGATTGAAATGAGCACAGATAAAGTTCCTTAATCCAAATATGGAATAGACAAGAGCTACTCCTTGCTCAACGAAATGGACTCAACACTGCATATTAAACGCCTAAGAATGTACCTGACTAGTAAGTATCTTAAAACCTATGGATTGCTATGTCTCCAAAAGAGAATCAAGCATGTGTACAGGGGCATAAACGCAGCAGTGATAGGATTGGAGAGGTTCGGTGAGCAAACGAAGACCCTTTGAAGTCATATTGCATGGTACCCATTCCACGGGTCTCAACTCTCCAGGTTTAAGGTATTCTTCCTTCAGCTAAAACATGCATGTGGAACCCAGAGTATGATCAACCGTGTGAACGGGAGACGTGTTCAAATATGTCTCAGTTTTCCTCCCCTGGTACTCGGGTGCAACATTCCAGAAGCTTTACTAACACTCTCCCCACTTGGAGAGTCAGCGCCTTTAAACTCCTGTTTGGTCCAGTTTGCAATTTCTGCGGAAGATGAACAGGAATAGGGAGAACCAATGAGAGACTAGCTGGAGGTGTCTGGACGGGCAAATTTAACTCTCATTTCCCACCAGGAAGAGGAAATAACCAAAGGCTCAGCGTGCCGTGCCGGAACCAGATTAGGGCCTGAAGCCATCCTGCGGTGTTGCGGCCAGCTCAAAAGAAAGCGAGTTGAAGAAAGGAGCTCAGGGGCACTGTAATTCACAAACCTGCAGAGTTATAAATGACAGCTATCGTCCAAAAATATACTGAAGTAAGGCTGCCAAGAGGACTTGAAAGCGGGGCAGAATTGCAGGAAACCGATTTCAGGAGGTAGACTGGAATTGCATTGAAAGCACAGGAAAAGAGGCAGAACGTCCACAATGATGCACTTGGCCATAAAGGGCGTATGCGTTTTTTCCTGAATATATTCAGGAAAAAACGCATACGCCCTTTTTGGCCAACCAAGCAAGCTTGCAAAGGAAATCTGCACTACAATGAAGTCTCACTTCCCCCCGGTCAAAAGGGCCATCTGAAAAAAGTGTAAAATCCAGAAAGCAGGACAGGCCATGGAGAACTGGGAGCCTTGTTATGCTGATGGGCGGGATGTAAATTGCCAACAGACACTTGGGAGAAGTGTATGGTGTTTCCTGAAACATCTAAAAAACAAAGCAACAGAGCCTAGGGCACTTCCACTTATGGTCCTATAGCTTAGAGAAATTAAAATCAAAAAGACATAGCCACCCCAAAGTTTGGGACGGCTCTGTTTACAAGAACCTCGTTTACCGTACAAGTTCAATATCACAGAAAGTGAAAAATGGATAAAGAACTTGTGGTACTTACGTACAATGCAGTATCACTCAGCAATGAAATCTATGTCATCAGGCCCTTAGCAGCACAATGAGTGGATTCAGGTATGATGATTCTAACTGAAATAAGTCACACAGAAAAAGAAACATCATAACATATCAGTAATACACGGAATGTAAACTTGGCTAAACAGGAACTGAATGCCAAAAGAGAACAAGGTCTCAAATTTAGAAAACCAACTTATGCTTGCTTAAGGGGAAAGGTGAGTTGGGGTGCTGCATAAAACCAGAGATTGAAATGAGCACAGATAAAGTTCCTTAAGCCAAATATGGAATAGACAAGAGCTACTCCTTGCTCAACGAAATGGACTCAACACCGCATATTAAACGCCTAAGAATGTACCTGACTAGTAAGTATCTTAAAACCTATGGATTGCTGTGTTTCCATAAGAGAATCAAGCATGTGTACAGGGGCATAAACGCAGCAGTGATAGGATTGGAGAGGTTCGGTGAGCAAATGAAGACCCTTTGAAGTCATATTGCATGGTACCCATTCCAAGGGTCTCAACTCTCCAGGTTTAAGGTATTCTTCCTTCAGCTAAAACATGCATGTGGACCCCAGAGTATGATCAACCGTGTGAATGGGAGACGTGTTCAAATATGTCTCAGTTTTCCTCCCCTGGTACTCGGGTGCAACATTGAGACGCTTTACTAACCCTCTCCCGACTTGGAGAGTCAGTCCCTTTAACCTCCTGTTTGGCCCAGTTTGCAATTTCTGCGGAAGATGAACAGGAATAGGGAGAACCAATGAGAGACTAGCTGGAGGTGTCTGGACGGGCAAATTTAACTCTCATTTCCCACCAGGAAGAGGAAATAACCAAAGGCTCAGCGTGCCGTGCCGGAACCAGATTAGGGCCTGAAGCCATCCTGTGGTGTTGCGGCCAGCTCAAAAGAAAGCGAGTTGAAGAAAGGAGCTCAGGGGCACTGTAATTCACAAACCTGCAGAGTTATAAATGACAGCTATCGTCCAAAAATATACTGAAGTAAGGCTGCCAAGAGGACTTGAAAGCGGGGCAGAATTGCAGGAAACCGATTTCAGGAGGTAGACTGGAATTGCATTGAAAGCATAGGAAAAGAGGCAGAACGTCCACAATGATGCACTTGGCCAAAAAGGGCGTATGCGTTTTTTCCTGAATATATTCAGGAAAAAACGCATACGCCCTTTTTGGCCAACCAAGCAAGCTTGCAAAGGAAATCTGCACTACAATGAAGTCTCACTTCCCCCCGGTCAAAAGGGCCATCTGAAAAAAGTGTAAAATCCAGAAAGGCAGGACAGGCCATGGAGAACTGGGAGCCTTGTTATGCTGATGGGCGGGATGTAAATTGCCAACAGACACTCGGGAGAAGTGTATGGTGTTTCCTGAAGCAACTAAGAAACAAAGCAACAGAGCCTAGGGCACTTCCACTTATGGTCCTATAGCTTAGGGAAATTAAAATCAAAAAGACACAGCCACCCCAAAGTTTGGGACGCCTCTGTTTACAAGAACCTCGTTTACCGTACAAGTTCAATATCACAGAAAGTGAAAAATGGATAAAGAACTTGTGGTACTTACGTACAATGCAGTATCACTCAGCAATGAAATCTATGTCATCAGGTCCGTCGCAGCATAATGAGTGGATTCAGGTACGATGATTCTAACTGAAATAAGTCACACAGAAATAAAAACATCATAAGATATCACTAATACACGGAATGTAAACTTGGCTACACAGGAACTGAATTCCAAAACAGAACAGGGTCTCAAATTTAGAAAACCTACTTATGCTTGCTTAAGGGGAAAGGTGAGTTGGGGGGCTGCATAAAGCCAGAGATTGAAATGAGCACAGATAAAGTTCCTTAAGCCAAATATGGAATAGACAAGAGCTACTCATTGCTCAACGAAATGGACTCAACACCCCATATTAAATGCCTAAGAATGTACCTGACTAGTAAGTATCTTAAAACCTATGGATTGCTATGTCTCCAAAAGAGAATCAAGCGTGTGTACAGGGGCACAAACGCAGCAGTGATAGGATTGGAGAGGTTCGGTGAGCAAATGAAGACCCTTTGAAGTCATATTGCATGGTACCCATTACACGGGTCTCAACTCTCCAGGTTTAAGGTATTCTTCCTTCAGCTAAAACATGCATGTGGAACCCAGAGTATGATCAACCGTGTGAACGGCAGACGTGTTCAAATATGTCTCAGTTTTCCTCCCCTGGTACTCGGGTGCAACATTCCAGACGCTTTACTAACACTCTCCCGACTTGGAGAGTCAGCGCCTTTAACCTCCT
This sequence comes from Grampus griseus, assembly GCF_964374135.1. Classification (NCBI taxonomy): domain Eukaryota; kingdom Metazoa; phylum Chordata; class Mammalia; order Artiodactyla; family Delphinidae; genus Grampus; species Grampus griseus. The sequence goes on along the minus strand of NW_028133193.1, from coordinate 278,006 downwards.
GTTTGGCCCAGTTTGCAATTTCTGCGGAAGATGAACAGGAATAGCGAGAAACACTGAGAGACTAGCTGGAGGTGTCTGGACGGGCAAATTTAACTCTCATTTCCCACCAGGAAGAGGAAATAACCAAAGGCTCAGCGTGCCGTGCCGGAACCAGATTAGGGCCTGAAGCCATCCTGCGGCGTTGCGGCCAGGTCACAAGAAAGCGAGTTGAAGAAAGGAGTTCAGGGGCACTGTAATTCACAAACCTGCAGAGTTATAAATGACAGCTATCGTCCAAAAATATACAGAAGTAAGGCTGCCAAGAGGACTTGAAAGCGGGGCAGAATTGCAGGAAACCGATTTCAGGAGGTAGACTGGAATTGCATTGAAAGTATAGGAAAAGAGGCAGAACGTCCACAATGATGCACTTGGCCAAAAAGGGCGTATGCGTTTTTTCCTGAATATATTCAGGAAAAAACGCATACGCACTTTTTGGCCAACCAAGCAAACTTGCAAAGGAAATCTGCACTACAATGAAGTCTCACTTCCCCCCTGGTCAAAAGGGCCATCTGAAAAAAGTGTAAAATCCAGAAAGGCAGGACAGGCCATGGAGAACTGGGAGCCTTGTTATGCTGATGGGCGGGATGTAAATTGCCAACAGACACTCGGGAGAAGTGTATGGTGTTTCCTGAAGCAACTAAGAAACAAAGCAACAGAGCCTAGGGCACTTCCACTTATGGTCCTATAGCTTAGGGAAATTAAAATCAAAAAGACACAGCCACCCCAAAGGTTGGAACGGCTCTGTTTACAAGAACCTCGTTTACAGTACAAGTTCAACATCGCAGAAAGTGAAAAATGGATAAAGAAGTTGTGGTATTTACATACAAAGCAATATCACTCAGCAATGAAATCTATGTCATCAGGCCCTTAGCAGCACAATGAGTGGATTCAGGTATGATGATTCTAACTGAAATAAGTCACACAGAAAAAGAAACATCCTAAGATATCAGTAATACACGGAATGTAAACTTGGCTACACAGGAACTGAATTACAGAACAGAACAGGGTCTCAAATTTAGAAAACCAACTTATGCTTGCTTAAGGGTAAAGGTGAGTTGGGGTACTGTATAAAAGCAGAGATTGAAATGAGCACAGATAAAGTTCCTTAAGCCAAATATGTAAGAGACAAGAGCTACTCCTTGCTCAACGAAATGGACTCAACACCTCATATTAAACGCCTAAGAATGTACCTGACTAGTAAGTATCTTAAAACCTATGGATTGCTATGTCTCAGAAAGAGAATCAAGCGTGTGTACAGGGGCATAAACGCAGCAGTGATAGGATTGGAGAGGTTCGGTGAGCAAACGAAGACCCTTTGAAGTCATATTGCATGGTACCCATTACACGGGTCTCAACTCTCCATGTTTAAGGTATTCTTCCTTCAGCTAAAACATGCATGTGGAACCCAGAGTATGATCAACCGTGTGAATGGGAGACGTGTTCAAATATGTCTCAGTTTTCCTCCCCTGGTACTCGGGTGCAACATTCCAGACGCTTTACTAACATTCTCCCCACTTGGAGAGTCAGCGCCTTTAACCTCCTGTTTGGCCCAGTTTGCAATTTCTGCGGAAGATGAACAGGAATAGCGAGAACCAATGAGAGACTAGCTGGAGGTGTCTGGACGGGCAAATTTAACTCTCATTTCCCACCAGGAAGAGGAAATAACCAAAGGCTCAGCGTGCCGTGCCGGAACCAGATTAGGGCCTGAAGCCATCCTGCGGTATTGCGGCCAGGTCACAAGAAAGCGAGTTGAAGAAAGGAGCTCAGGGACACTGTAATTCACAAACCTGCAGAGTTATAAATGATAGCTATCGTCCAAAAATATACTGAAGTAAGGCTGCCAAGAGGACTTGAAAGCGGGCAGAATTGCAGGAAACCGATTTCAGGAGGTAGACTGGAATTGCATTGAAAGCACAGGAAAAGAGGCAGAACGTCCCCAATGATGCACTTGGCCAAAAAGGGCGTATGTGTTTTTTCCTGAATATATTCAGGAAAAAACGCATACGCCCTTTTTGGCCAACAAAGCAAACTTAAAAAGGAAATCTGCACTACAAAGAAGTCTCACTTCCCCCCGCTCAAAAGGGCCATCTGAAAAAAGTGTAAAATCCAGAAAGGCAGGACAGGCCATGGAGAACTGGGAGCCTTGTTATGCTGATGGGCGGGATGTAAATTGCCAACAGACACTCGGGAGAAGTATATGGTGTTTCCTGAAACATCTTAAAAACAAAGCAACAGAGCCTAGGGCACTTCCACTTATGGTCCTATAGCTTAGGGAAATTAAAATCAAAAAGACACAGCCACCCCAAAGTTTGGGACGCCTCTGTTTACAAGAACCTCGTTTACAGTTCAAGTTCAAAATCGCAGAAAGTGAAAAATGGATAAAGAAGTTGTGGTATTTACTTACAAAGCAATATCACTCAGCAATGAAATCTATGTCATCAGGCCCTTAGCAGCACAATGAGTTGATTCAGGTATGATGATTCTAACTGAAATAAGTCACACAGAAAAAGAAACATCATAAGGTATCAGTAATACACGGAATGTAAGCTTGGCTACACAGGAACTGAATTACAGAACAGAAAAGGGTCTCAAATTTAGAAAACCAACTTATGCTTGCTTAAGGGTAAAGGTGAGTTGGGGTGCTACATAAAACCAAAGATTGAAATGAGCACAGTTAAAGTACCATAAGCCAAATATGGAATAGACAAGAGCTACTCCTTGCTCAACGAAATGGACTCAACACCGCATATTAAACGCCTAAGAATGTACCTGACTAGGAAGTATCTTAAAACCTATGGATTGCTATGTCTCCAAAAGAGAATCAAGCGTGTGTACAGGGGCATAAACGCAGCAGTGATAGGATTGGAGAGGTTCGGTGAGCAAATGAAGAACCTTTGAAGTCATATTGCATGGTACCCATTACACGGGTCTCAACTCTCCAGGTTTAAGGTATTCTTCCTTCAGCTAAAACATGCATGTGGAACCCAGAGTATGATCAACCGTGTGAACGGGAGACGTGTTCAAATATGTCTCAGTTTTCCTCCCCTGGTACTCGGGTGCAACATTGAGACGCTTTACTAACCCTCTCCCGACTTGGAGAGTCAGTCCCTTTAACCTCCTGTTTGGCCCAGTTTGCAATTTCTGCGGAAGATGAACAGGAATAGGGAGAACCAATGAGAGACTAGCTGGAGGTGTCTGGACGGGCAAATTTAACTCTCATTTCCCACCAGGAAGAGGAAATAACCAAAGGCTCAGAGTGCCGTGCCTGAAACAGATTAGGGCCTGAAGCCATCCGGCGGTGTTGCGGCCAGCTCAAAAGAAAGCGAGTTGAAGAAAGGAGCTCAGGGGCACTGTAATTCACAAACCTGCAGAGTTATAAATGACAGCTATCGTCCAAAAATATACTGAAGTAAGGCTGCCAAGAGGACTTGAAAGCAGGGCAGAATTGCAGGAAACCGATTTCAGGAGGTAGACTGGAATTGCATTGAAAGCATAGGAAAAGAGGCAGAACGTCCACAATGATGCACTTGGCCAAAAAGGGCGCATGCGTTTCTTCCTGAATATATTCATGAAAAAACGCATACGCCCTTTTTGGCCAACCAAGCAAGCTTGCAAAGGAAATCTGCACTACAATGAAGTCTCACTTCCCCCCGGTCAAAAGGGCCATCTGAAAAAAGTGTAAAATCCAGAAAGGCAGGACAGGCCATGGAGAACTGGGAGCCTTGTTATGCTGATGGGCGGGATGTAAATTGCCAACAGACACTCGGGAGAAGTGTATGGTGTTTCCTGAAGCAACTAAGAAACAAAGCAACAGAGCCTAGGGCACTTCCACTTATGGTCCTATAGCTTAGGGAAATTAAAATCAAAAAGACACAGCCACCCCAAAGTTTGGGACGCCTCTGTTTACAAGAACCTCGTTTACCGTACAAGTTCAATATCACAGAAAGTGAAAAATGGATAAAGAACTTGTGGTACTTACGTACAATGCAGTATCACTCAGCAATGAAATCTATGTCATCAGGCCCGTCGCAGCATAATGAGTGGATTCAGGTACGATGATTCTAACTGAAATAAGTCACACAGAAATAGAAACATCATAAGATATCACTAATACATGGAATGTAAACTTGGCTACACAGGAACTGAATTCCAAAACAGAACAGGGTCTCAAATTTAGAAAACCAACTTATGCTTGCTTAAGGGGAAAGGTGAGTTGGGGTGCTGCATAAAACCAGAGATTGAAATGAGCACAGATAAAGTTCCTTAAGCCAAATATGGAATAGACAAGAGCTACTCCTTGCTCAACGAAATGGACTCAACACCCCATATTAAACGCCTAAGAATGTACCTGACTAGTAAGTATCTTAAAACCTATGGATTGCTATGTCTCCAAAAGAGAATCAAGTGTGTGTACAGGGGCACAAACACAGCAGTGATAGGATTGGAGAGGTTCGGTGAGCAAATGAAGACCCTTTGAAGTCATATTGCATGGTACCCATTACACGGGTCTCAACTCTCCAGGTTTAAGGTATTCTTCCTTCAGCTAAAACATGCATGTGGAACCCAGAGTATGATCAACCGTGTGAACGGCAGACGTGTTCAAATATGTCTCAGTTTTCCTCCCCTGGTACTCGGGTGCAACATTCCAGACGCTTTACTAACACTCTCCCGACTTGGAGAGTCAGCGCCTTTAACCTCCTGTTTGGCCCAGTTTGCAATTTCTGCGGAAGATGAACAGGAATAGCGAGAACCAATGAGAGACTAGCTGGAGGTGTCTGGACGGGCAAATTTAACTCTCATTTCCCACCAGGAAGAGGAAATAACCAAAGGCTCAGCGTGTCGTGCCTGAAACAGATTAGGGCCTGAAGCCATCCTGCGGTATTGCGGCCAGGTCACAAGAAAGCGAGTTGAAGAAAGGAGCTCAGGGGCACTGTAATTCACAAACCTGCAGAGTTATAAATGACAGCTATCGTCCAAAAATATACTGAAGTAAGGCTGCCAAGAGGACTTGAAAGCGGGCAGAATTGCAGGAAACCGATTTCAGGAGGTAGACTGGAATTGCATTGAAAGCACAGGAAAAGAGGCAGAACGTCCACAATGATGCACTTGGCCAAAAAGGGCGTATGCGTTTTTTCCTGAATATATTCAGGAAAAAACGCATACGCCCTTTTTGGCCAACCAAGCAAGCTTGCAAAGGAAATCTGCACTACAATGAAGTCTGAATTCCCCCCGGTCAAAAGGGCCATCTGAAAAAAGTGTAAAATCCAGAAAGGCAGGACAGGCCATGGAGAACTGGGAGCCTTGTTATGCTGATGGGCGGGATGTAAATTGCCAACAGACACTCGGGAGAAGTGTATGGTGTTTCCTGAAACATCTAAAAAACAAAGCAACAGAGCCTAGGGCACTTCCACTTATGGTCCTATAGCTTAGGGAAATTAAAATCAAAAAGACACAGCCACCCCAAAGTTTGGGACGCCTCTGTTTACAAGAACCTCGTTTACAGTTCAAGTTCAAAATCGCAGAAAGTGAAAAATGGATAAAGAAGTTGTGGTATTTACTTACAAAGCAATATCACTCAGCAATGAAATCTATGTCATCAGGCCCTTAGCAGCACAATGAGTTGATTCAGGTATGATGATTCTAACTGAAATAAGTCACACAGAAAAAGAAACATCATAAGGTATCAGTAATACACGGAATGTAAGCTTGGCTACACAGGAACTGAATTACAGAACAGAAAAGGGTCTCAAATTTAGAAAACCAACTTATGCTTGCTTAAGGGTAAAGGTGAGTTGGGGTGCTACATAAAACCAAAGATTGAAATGAGCACAGTTAAAGTACCATAAGCCAAATATGGAATAGACAAGAGCTACTCCTTGCTCAACGAAATGGACTCAACACCGCATATTAAACGCCTAATAATGTACCTGACTAGGAAGTATCTTAAAACCTATGGATTGCTATGTCTCCAAAAGAGAATCAAGCGTGTGTACAGGGGCATAAACGCAGCAGTGATAGGATTGGAGAGGTTCGGTGAGCAAATGAAGACCCTTTGAAGTCATATTGCATGGTACCCATTACACGGGTCTCAACTCTCCAGGTTTAAGGTATTCTTCCTTCAGCTAAAACATGCATGTGGAACCCAGAGTATGATCAACCGTGTGAACGGGAGACGTGTTCAAATATGTCTCAGTTTTCCTCCCCTGGTACTCGGGTGCAACATTGAGACGCTTTACTAACCCTCTCCCGACTTGGAGAGTCAGTCCCTTTAACCTCCTGTTTGGCCCAGTTTGCAATTTCTGCGGAAGATGAACAGGAATAGGGAGAACCAATGAGAGACTAGCTGGAGGTGTCTGGACGGGCAAATTTAACTCTCATTTCCCACCAGGAAGAGGAAATAACCAAAGGCTCAGCGTGCCGTGCCTGAAACAGATTAGGGCCTGAAGCCATCCGGCGGTGTTGCGGCCAGCTCAAAAGAAAGCGAGTTGAAGAAAGGAGCTCAGGGGCACTGTAATTCACAAACCTGCAGAGTTATAAATGACAGCTATCGTCCAAAAATATACTGAAGTAAGGCTGCCAAGAGGACTTGAAAGCAGGGCAGAATTGCAGGAAACCGATTTCAGGAGGTAGACTGGAATTGCATTGAAAGCATAGGAAAAGAGGCAGAACGTCCACAATGATGCACTTGGCCAAAAAGGGCGCATGCGTTTCTTCCTGAATATATTCATGAAAAAACGCATACGCCCTTTTTGGCCAACCAAGCAAACTTGCAAAGGAAATCTGCACTACAATGAAGTCTCACTTCCCCCCGGTCAAAAGGGCCATCTGAAAAATGTGTAAAATCCAGAAAGGCAGGACAGGCCATGGAGAACTGGGAGCCTTGTTATGCTGATGGGCGGGATGTAAATTGCCAACAGACACTCGGGAGAAGTGTATGGTGTTTCCTGAAACATCTAAGAAACAAAGCAACAGAGCCTAGGGCACTTCCACTTATGGTCCTATAGCTTAGGGAAATTAAAATCAAAAAGACACAGCCACCCCAAAGGTTGGAACGGCTCTGTTTACAAGAACCTCGTTTACAGTACAAGTTCAACATCGCAGAAAGTGAAAAATGGATAAAGAAGTTGTGGTATTTACATACAAAGCAATATCACTCAGCAATGAAATCTATGTCATCAGGCCCTTAGCAGCACAATGAGTGGATTCAGGTATGATGATTCTAACTGACGTAAGTCACACAGAAAAAGAAACATCCTAAGATATCAGTAATACACGGAATGTAAACTTGGCTACACAGGAACTGAATTACAGAACAGAACAGGGTCTCAAATTTAGAAAACCAACTTATGCTTGCTTAAGGGTAAAGGTGAGTTGGGGTACTGTATAAAAGCAGAGATTGAAATGAGCACAGATAAAGTTCCTTAAGCCAAATATGTAATAGACAAGAGCTACTCCTTGCTCAACGAAATGGACTCAACACCTCATATTAAACGCCTAACAATGTACCTGACTAGTAAGTATCTTAAAACCTATGGATTGCTATGTCTCAGAAAGAGAATCAAGCGTGTGTACAGGGGCATAAACGCAGCAGTGATAGGATTGGAGAGGTTCGGTGAGCAAACGAAGACCCTTTGAAGTCATATTGCATGGTACCCATTACACGGGTCTCAACTCTCCAGGTTTAAGGTATTCTTCCTTCAGCTAAAACATGCATGTGGAACCCAGAGTATGATCAACCGTGTGAATGGGAGACGTGTTCAAATATGTCTCAGTTTTCCTCCCCTGGTACTCGGGTGCAACATTCGAGACGCTTTACTAACATTCTCCCCACTTGGAGAGTCAGCGCCTTTAACCTCCTGTTTGGCCCAGTTTGCAATTTCTGCGGAAGATGAACAGGAATAGCGAGAATCAATGAGAGACTAGCTGGAGGTGTCTGGACGGGCAAATTTAACTCTCATTTCCCACCAGGAAGAGGAAATAACCAAAGGCTCAGCATGCCGTGCCGGAACCAGATTAGGGCCTGAAGCCATCCGGCGGTGTTGCGGCCAGCTCAAAAGAAAGCGAGTTGAAGAAAGGAGCTCAGGGGCACTGTAATTCACAAACCTGCAGAGTTATAAATGACAGCTATCGTCCAAAAATATACTGAAGTAAGGCTGCCAAGAGGACTTGAAAGCAGGGCAGAATTGCAGGAAACCGATTTCAGGAGGTAGACTGGAATTGCATTGAAAGCATAGGAAAAGAGGCAGAACGTCCACAATGATGCACTTGGCCAAAAAGGGCGCATGCGTTTCTTCCTGAATATATTCATGAAAAAACGCATACGCCCTTTTTGGCCAACCAAGCAAACTTGCAAAGGAAATCTGCACTACAATGAAGTCTCACTTCCCCCCGGTCAAAAGGGCCATCTGAAAAAAGTGTAAAATCCAGAAAGGCAGGACAGGCCATGGAGAACTGGGAGCCTTGTTATGCTGATGGGCGGGATGTAAATTGCCAACAGACACTCGGGAGAAGTGTATGGTGTTTCCTGAAACATCTAAGAAACAAAGCAACAGAGCCTAGGGCACTTCCACTTATGGTCCTATAGCTTAGGGAAATTAAAATCAAAAAGACACAGCCACCCCAAAGGTTGGAACGGCTCTGTTTACAAGAACCTCGTTTACAGTACAAGTTCAACATCGCAGAAAGTGAAAAATGGATAAAGAAGTTGTGGTATTTACATACAAAGCAATATCACTCAGCAATGAAATCTATGTCATCAGGCCCTTAGCAGCACAATGAGTGGATTCAGGTATGATGATTCTAACTGAAGTAAGTCACACAGAAAAAGAAACATCCTAAGATATCAGTAATACACGGAATGTAAACTTGGCTACACAGGAACTGAATTACAGAACAGAACAGGGTCTCAAATTTAGAAAACCAACTTATGCTTGCTTAAGGGGAAAGGTGAGTTGGGGTACTGTATAAAAGCAGAGATTGAAATGAGCACAGATAAAGTTCCTTAAGCCAAATATGTAATAGACAAGAGCTACTCCTTGCTCAACGAAATGGACTCAACACCTCATATTAAACGCCTAACAATGTACCTGACTAGTAAGTATCTTAAAACCTATGGATTGCTATGTCTCAGAAAGAGAATCAAGCGTGTGTACAGGGGCATAAACGCAGCAGTGATAGGATTGGAGAGGTTCGGTGAGCAAACGAAGACCCTTTGAAGTCATATTGCATGGTACCCATTACACGGGTCTCAACTCTCCAGGTTTAAGGTATTCTTCCTTCAGCTAAAACATGCATGTGGAACCCAGAGTATGATCAACCGTGTGAATGGGAGACGTGTTCAAATATGTCTCAGTTTTCCTCCCCTGGTACTCGGGTGCAACATTCGAGACGCTTTACTAACATTCTCCCCACTTGGAGAGTCAGCGCCTTTAACCTCCTGTTTGGCCCAGTTTGCAATTTCTGCGGAAGATGAACAGGAATAGCGAGAATCAATGAGAGACTAGCTGGAGGTGTCTGGACGGGCAAATTTAACTCTCATTTCCCACCAGGAAGAGGAAATAACCAAAGGCTCAGCGTGCCGTGCCGGAACCAGATTAGGGCCTGAAGCCATCCTGCGGTATTGCGGCCAGGTCACAAGAAAGCGAGTTGAAGAAAGGAGCTCAGGGACACTGTAATTCACAAACCTGCAGAGTTATAAATGACAGCTATCGTCCAAAAATATACTGAAGTAAGGCTGCCAAGAGGACTTGAAAGCGGGCAGAATTGCAGGAAACCGATTTCAGGAGGTAGACTGGAATTGCATTGAAAGCACAGGAAAAGAGGCAGAACGTCCACAATGATGCACTTGGCCAAAAAGGGCGTATGCGTTTTTTCCTGAATATATTCAGGAAAAAACGCATACGCCCTTTTTGGCCAACCAAGCAAGCTTGCAAAGGAAATCTGCACTACAATGAAGTCTCACTTCCCCCCGGTCAAAAGGGCCATCTGAAAAAAGTGTAAAATCCAGAAAGGCAGGACAGGCCATGGAGAACTGGGAGCCTTGTTATGCTGATGGGCGGGATGTAAATTGCCAACAGACACTAGGGAGAAGTGTATGGTGTTTCGTGAAACATCTAAGAAACAAAGCAACAGAGCCTAGGGCACTTCCACTTATGGTCCTATAGCTTAGGGAAATTAAAATCAAAAAGACACAGCCACCCCAAAGTTTGGGACGCCTCTGTTTACAAGAACCTCATTTACCGTACAAGTTCAATATCACAGAAAGTGAAAAATGGATAAAGAACTTGTGGTACTTACGTACAATGCAGTATCACTCAGCAATGAAATCTATGTCATCAGGCCCGTAGCAGCATAATGAGTAGATTCAGGTACGATGATTCTAACTGAAATAAGTCACACAGAAAAAGAAACATCATAAGATATCACTAATACACGGAATGTAAACTTGGCTACACAGGAACTGAATTCCAAAACAGAACAGGGTCTCAAATTTAGAAAACCAACTTATGCTTGCTTAAGGGGAAAGGTGAGTTGGGGTGCTGCATAAAACCAGAGATTGAAATGAGCACAGATAAAGTTCCTTAAGCCAAATATGGAATAGACAAGAGCTACTCCTTGCTCAACGAAATGGATTCAACACCGCATATTAAACGCCTAAGAATGTACCTGACTAGTAAGTATCTTAAAACCTATGGATTGCTATGTCTCCATAAGAGAATCAAGCTTGTGTACAGGGGCATAAACGCAGCAGTGATAGGATTGGAGAGGTTCGGTGAGCAAATGAAGACCCTTTGAAGTCATATTGCATGGCACCCATTCCACGGGTCTCAACTCTCCAGGTTTAAGGTATTCTTCCTTCAGCTAAAACATGCATGTGTAACCCAGAGTATGATCAACCGTGTGAACGGGAGACGTGTTCAAATATATCTCAGTTTTCCTCTCCTGGTACTCGGGTGCAACATTCCAGACGCTTTACTAACATTCTCCCCACTTGGAGAGTCAGTCCCTTTAACCTCCTGTTTGGCCCAGTTTGCAATTTCTGCGGAAGATGAACAGGAATAGGGAGAACCAATGAGAGACTAGCTGGAGGTGTCTGGACGGGCACATTTAACTCTCATTTCCCACCAGGAAGAGGAAATAACCAAAGGCTCAGCGTGCCGTGCCGGAACCAGATTAGGGCCTGAAGCCATCCTGCGGTGTTGCGGCCAGCTCAAAAGAAAGCGAGTTGAAGAAAGGAGCTCAGGGGCACTGTAATTCACAAACCTGCAGAGTTATAAATGACAGCTATCGTCCAAAAATATACTGAAGTAAGGCTGCCAAGAGGACTTGAAAGCGGGGCAGAATTGCAGGAAACCGATTTCAGGAGGTAGACTGGAATTACATTGAAAGCATAGGAAAAGAGGCAGAACGTCCACAATGATGCACTTGGCCAAAAAGGGCGTATGCGTTTTTTCCTGAATATATTCAGGAAAAAACGCATACGCCCTTTTTGGCCAACCAAGCAAGCTTGCAAACGAAATCTGCACTACAATGAAGTCTCACTTCCCCCCGCTCAAAAGGGCCATCTGAAAAAAGTGTAAAATCCAGAAAGGCAGGACAGGCCATGGAGAACTGGGAGCCTTGTTATGCTGATGGGCGGGATGTAAATTTCCAACAGACACTGGGGAGAAGTGTATGGTGTTTCGTGAAACATCTAAAAAACAAAGCAACAGAGCCTAGGGCACTTCCACTTATGGTCCTATAGCTTAGGGAAATTAAAATCAAAAAGACACAGCCACCCCAAAGTTTGGGACGCCTCTGTTTACAAGAACCTCGTTTACCGTATAAGTTCAATATCACAGAAAGTGAAAAATGGATAAAGAACTTGTGGTACTTACGTACAATGCAGTATCACTCAGCAATGATATCTATGTCATCAGGCCCGTAGCAGCATAATGAGTGGATTCAGGTACGATGATTCTAACTGAAATAAGTCACACAGAAAAAGAAACATCATAAGATATCACTAATACACGGAATGTAAACTTGGCTACACAGGAACTGAATTCCAAAACAGAACAGGGTCTCAAATTTAGAAAACCAACTTATGCTTGCTTAAGGGAAAGGTGAGTTGGGGTGTTGCATAAAACCAGAGATTGAAATGAGCACAGATAAAGTTGCTTAAGCCAAATATGGAATAGACAAGAGCTACTCCTTGCTCAACGAAATGGACTCAACACCGCATATTAAACGCCTAAGAATGTACCTGACTAGTAAGTATCTTAAAACCTATGTATTGCTATGTCTCCATAAGAGAATCAAGCGTGTGTACAGGGGCATAAACGCAGCAGTGATAGGATTGGAGAGGTTCGGTGAGCAAATGAAGACCCTTTGAAGTCATATTGCATGGTACCCATTCCACGGGTCTCAACTCTCCAGGTTTAAGGTATTCTTCCTTCAGCTAAAACATGCATGTGGAACCCAGAGTATGATCAACCATTAGAACGGGAGACGTGTTCAAATATGTCTCAGTTTTCCTCCCCTGGTTCTCGGGTGCAACATTCCAGACGCTTTACTGACACTCTCCCCACTTGGAGAGTCAGTGCCTTTAACCTCCTGTTTGGTCCAGTTTGCAATTTCTGCAGAAGATGAACAGGAATAGGGATAACCAATGAGAGACTACCTGGAGGTGTCTGGACGGGCAAATTTAACTCTCATTTCCCACCAGGAAGAGGAAATAACCAAAGGCTCAGCGTGCCATGCCGGAACCAGATTAGGGCCTGAAGCCATCCTGCGGTGTTGCAGCCAGGTCACAAGAAAGCGAGTTGAAGAAAGGAGCTCAGGGGCACTGTAATTCACAAACCTGCAGAGTTATAAATGACAGCTATCGTCCAAAAATATACTGAAGTAAGGCTGCCAAGAGGACTTGAAAGCGGGGCAGAATTGCAGGAAAACGATTTCAGGAGGTAGACTGGAATTGCATTGAAAGCATAGGAAAAGAGGCAGAACGTCCACAATGAAGCACTTGGCCTAAAAGTGCGTATGTGTTTTTTCCTGAATATATTCAGGAAAAAACGTATACGCCCTTTTTGGCCAACCAAGCAAGCTTGCAAAGGAAATCTGCACTACAATGAAGTCTCACTTCCCCCCGGTCAAAAGGGCCATCTGAAAAAAGTGTAAAATCCAGAAAGGCAGGACAGGCCATGGAGAACTGGGAGCCTTGTTATGCTGATGGGCGGGATGTAAATTGCCAACAGACACTAGGGAGAAGTGTATGGTGTTTCGTGAAACATCTAAGAAACAAAGCAACAGAGCCTAGGGCACTTCCACTTATGGCCTATAGCTTAGGGAAATTAAAATCAAAAAGACACAGCCACCCCAAAGTTTGGGACTCCTCTGTTTACAAGAACCTCATTTACCGTACAAGTTCAATATCACAGAAAGTGAAAAATGGATAAAGAACTTGTGGTACTTACGTACAATGCAGTATCACTCAGCAATGAAATCTATGTCATCAGGCCCGTAGCAGCATAATGAGTAGATTCAGGTACGATGATTCTAACTGAAATAAGTCACACAGAAAAAGAAACATCATAAGATATCACTAATACACGGAATGTAAACTTGGCTACACAGGAACTGAATTCCAAAACAGAACAGGGTCTCAAATTTAGAAAACCAACTTATGCTTGCTTAAGGGGAAAGGTGAGTTGGGGTGCTGCATAAAACCAGAGATTGAAATGAGCACAGATAAAGTTCCTTAAGCCAAATATGGAATAGACAAGAGCTACTCCTTGCTCAACGAAATGGATGCAACACCGCATATTAAACGCCTAAGAATGTACCTGACTAGTAAGTATCTTAAAACCTATGGATTGCTATGTCTCCATAAGAGAATCAAGCGTGTGTACAGGGGCATAAACGCAGCACTGATAGGATTGGAGAGGTTCGGTGAGCAAATGAAGACCCTTTGAAGTCATATTGCATGGTACCCATTCCACGGGTCTCAACTCTCCAGGTTTAAGGTATTCTTCCTTCAGCTAAAACATGCATGTGTAACCCAGAGTATGATCAACCGTGTGAACGGGAGACATGTTCAAATATGTCTCAGTTTTCCTCTCCTGGTACTCGGGTGCAACATTCCAGACGCTTTACTAACATTCTCCCCACTTAGAGAGTCAGTCCCTTTAACCTCCTGTTTGGCCCAGTTTGCAATTTCTGCGGAAGATGAACAGGAATAGGGAGAACCAATGAGAGACTAGCTGGAGGTGTCTGGACGGGCAAATTTAACTCTCATTTCCCACCAGGAAGAGGAAATAACCAAAGGCTCAGCGTGCCGTGCCGGAACCAGATTAGGGCCTGAATCCATCCTGCGGTGTTGCGGCCAGCTCAAAAGAAAGCGAGTTGAAGAAAGGAGCTCAGGGGCACTGTAATTCACAAACCTGCAGAGATATAAATGACAACTATCGTCCAAAAATATACTGAAGTAAGGCTGCCAAGAGGACTTGAAAGCGGGGCAGAATTGCAGGAAACCGATTTCAGGAGGTAGACTGGAATTACATTGAAAGCATAGGAAAAGAGGCAGAACGTCCACAATGATGCACTTGGCCAAAAAGGGCGTATGCATTTTTTCCTGAATATATTCAGGAAAAAACGCATACGCCCTTTTTGGCCAACCAAGCAAGCTTGCAAACGAAATCTACACTACAATGAAGTCTCACTTCCCCCCGGTCAAAAGGGCCATCTGAAAAAAGTGTAAAATCCAGAAAGGCAGGACAGGCCATGGAGAACTGGGAGCCTTGTTATGCTGATGGGCGGGATGTAAATTTCCAACAGACACTCGGGAGAAGTGTATGGTGTTTCGTGAAACATCTAAAAAACAAAGCAACAGAGCCTAGGGCACTTCCACTTATGGTCCTATAGCTTAGGGAAATTAAAATCAAAAAGACACAGCCACCCCAAAGTTTGGGACGCCTCTGTTTACAAGAACCTCGTTTACCGTACAAGTTCAATATCACAGAAAGTGAAAAATGGATAAAGAACTTGTGGTACTTACGTACAATGCAGTATCACTCAGCAATGAAATCTATGTCATCAGGCCCGTAGCAGCATAATGAGTGGATTCAGGTACGATGATTCTAACTGAAATAAGTCACACAGAAAAAGAAACATCATAAGATATCACTAATACACGGAATGTAAACTTGGCTACACAGGAACTGAATTCCAAAACAGAACAGGGTCTCAAATTTAGAAAACCAACTTATGCTTGCTTAAGGGGAAAGGTGAGTTGGGGTGCTGCATAAAACCAGAGATTGAAATGAGCACAGATAACGTTCCTTAAGCCAAATATGGAATAGACAAGAGCTACTCCTTGCTCAACGAAATGGAATCAACACCCCATATTAAACGCCTAAGAATGTACCTTACTAGTAAGTATATTAAAACCTATGGATTGCTATGTCTCCATAATAGTATCAAGCATGTGTACAGGGGCATAAATGCAGCAGTGATAGGATTGGAGAGGTTCGGTGAACAAATGAAGA
Source organism: Grampus griseus (assembly GCF_964374135.1). NCBI lineage: Eukaryota > Metazoa > Chordata > Mammalia > Artiodactyla > Delphinidae > Grampus > Grampus griseus. The sequence continues at coordinate 262,443 of NW_028133193.1, read as the reverse complement.
CCCTTTGAAGTCATATTGCATGGTACCCATTCCACGGGTCTCAACTCTCCAGGTTTAAGGTATTCTTCCTTCAGCTAAAACATGCATGTGGAACCCAGAGTATGATCAACCGTGTGAACGGGAGACGTGTTCAAATATGTCTCAGTTTTCCTCCCCTTGTACTCGGGTGCAACATTCCAGATGCTTTACTAACACTCTCCCCACTTGGAGAGTCAGCGCCTTTAACCTCCTGTTTGGCCCAGTTTGCAATTTCTGCGGAAGATGAACAGGAATAGGGAGAACCAATGAGAGACTAGCTGGAGGTGTCTGGACGGGCAAATTTAACTCTCATTTCCCACCAGGAAGAGGAATTAACCAAAGGCTCAGCGTGCCGTGCCGGAACCAGATTAGGGCCTGAAACCATCCTGCGGTGTTGCGGCCTGGTCACAAGAAAGCGAGTTGAAGAAAGGAGCTCAGGGGCACTGTAATTCACAAACCTGCAGAGTTATAAATGACAACTATCGTCCAAAAATATACTGAAGTAAGGCTGCCAAGAGGACTTGAAAGCGGGGCAGAATTGCAGGAAACCGATTTCAGGAGGTAGACTGGAATTGCATTGAAAGCATAGGAAAAGAGGCAGAACGTCCACAATGATGCACTTGGCCAAAAAGGGCGTATGCGTTTTTTCCTGAATATATTCAGGAAAAAACGCATACGCCCTTTTTGGCCAACCAAGCAAACTTGCAAAGGAAATGTGCACTACAATGAAGTCTGAATTCCCCCCGGTCAAAAGGGCCATCTGAAAAAAGTGTAAAATCCAGAAAGGCAGGACAGGCCATGGAGAACTGGGAGCCTTGTTATGCTGATGGGCGGGACGTAAATTGCCAACAGACACTCGGGAGAAGTGTATGGTGTTACCTGAAACATCTAAGAAACAAAGCAACAGAGCCTAGGGCACTTCCACTTATGGTCCTATAGCTTAGGGAAATTAAAATCAAAAAGACACAGCCACCCCAAAATTTGGGACGCCTCTGTTTACAAGAACCTCGTTTACCGTACAAGTTCAATATCACAGAAAGTGAAAAATGGATAAAGAACTTGTGGTACTTACGTACAATGCAGTATCACTCAGCAAAGAAATCTATGTCATCAGGCCCGTAGCAGCATAATGAGTGGATTCAGGTACAATGATTCTAACTGAAATAAGTCACACAGAAAAAGAAACATCATAAGATATCACTAATACACGGAATGTAAACTTGGCTACACAGGAACTGAATTACAGAACAGAACAGGGTCTCAAATTTAGAAAACCAACTTATGCTTGCTTAAGGGAAAGGTGAGTTGGGGTGTTGCATAAAACCAGAGATTGAAATGAGCACAGATAAAGTTGCTTAAGCCAAATATGGAATAGACAAGAGCTACTCCTTGCTCAACGAAATGGACTCAACACCGCATATTAAACGCCTAAGAATGTACCTGACTAGGAAGTATCTTAAAACCTATGTATTGCTATGTCTCCATAAGAGAATCAAGCGTGTGTACAGGGGCATAAACGCAGCAGTGATAGGATTGGAGAGGTTCGGTGAGCAAATGAAGACCCTTTGAAGTCATATTGCATGGTACCCATTCCACGGGTCTCAACTCTCCAGGTTTAAGGTATTCTTCCTTCAGCTAAAACATGCATGTGGAACCCAGAGTATGATCAACCATTAGAACGGGAGACGTGTTCAAATATGTCTCAGTTTTCCTCCCCTGGTTCTCGGGTGCAACATTCCAGACGCTTTACTGACACTCTCCCCACTTGGAGAGTCAGTCCCTTTAACCTCCTGTTTGGCCCAGTTTGCAATTTCTGTGGAAGATGAACAGGAATAGGGAGAACCAATGAGAGACTAGCTGGAGGTGTCTGGACGGGCAAATTTAACTCTCATTTCCCACCAGGAAGAGGAAATAACCAAAGGCTCAGCGTGCCGTGCCGGAACCAGATTAGGGCCTGAATCCATCCTGCGGTGTTGCGGCCAGCTCAAAAGAAAGCGAGTTGAAGAAAGGAGCTCAGGGGCACTGTAATTCACAAACCTGCAGAGTTATAAATGACAGCTATCGTCCAAAAATATACTGAAGTAAGGCTGCCAAGAGGACTTGAAAGCAGGGCAGAATTGCAGGAAACCGATTTCAGGAGGTAGACTGGAATTGCATTGAAAGCATAGGAAAAGAGGCAGAACGTCCACAATGATGCACTTGGCCAAAAAGGGCGTATGCGTTTTTTCCTGAATATATTCAGGAAAAAACGCATACGGCCTTTTTGGCCAACCAAGCAAGCTTGCAAAGGAAATCTGCACTACAATGAAGTCTCACTTCCCCCCGGTCAAAAGGGCCATCTGAAAAAAGTGTAAAATCCAGAAAGGCAGGACAGGCCATGGAGAACTGGGAGCCTTGTTATGCTGATGGGCGGGATGTAAATTGCCAACAGACACTTGGGAGAAGTGTATGGTGTTTCCTGAAACATCTAAAAAACAAAGCAACAGAGCCTAGGGCACTTCCACTTATGGTCCTATAGCTTAGGGAAATTAAAATCAAAAAGACACAGCCACCCCAAAGTTTGGGACGCCTCTGTTTACAAGAACCTCGTTTACAGTTCAAGTTCAACATCGCAGAAAGTGAAAAATGGATAAAGAAGTTGTGGTATTTACTTACAAAGCAACATCACTCAGCAATGAAATCTATGTTATCAGGCCCTTAGCAGCACAATGAGTGGATTCAGGTACGATGATTCTAACTGAAATAAGTCACACAGAAAAAGAAACATCATAGGATATCACTAATACACGGAATGTAAACTTGGCTATACAGGAACTGAATTCCAAAACAGAACAGGGTCTCAAATTTAGAAAACCAACTTATGCTTGCTTAAGGGGAAAGGTGAGTTGGGGTGCTGCATAAAACCAGAGATTGAAATGAGCACAGATAAAGTTCCTTAAGCCAAATATGGAATAGACAAGAGCTACTCCTTGCTCAACGAAATGGACACAACACCCCAAATTAAACGCCTAAGAATGTACCTGACTAGTAAGTATCTTAAAACCTATGGATTGCTATGTCTCCATAAGAGAATCAAGCGTGTGTACAGGGGCATAAACGCAGCAGTGATAGGATTGGAGAGGTTCGGTGAGCAAATGAAGACCCTTTGAAGTCATATTGCATGGTACCCTTTACACGGGTCTCAACTCTCCAGGTTTAAGGTATTCTTCCTTCAGCTAAAACATGCATGTGGAACCCAGAGTATGACCAACCGTGTGAACGGGAGACGTGTTCAAATATGTCTCAGTTTTCCTCCCCTGGTACTCGAGTGCAACATTCCAGACGCTTTACTAACACTCTCCCGACTTGGAGAGTCAGTCCCTTTAACCTCCTGTTTGGCCCAGTTTGCAATTTCTGCGGAAGATGAACAGGAATAGCGAGAACAAATGAGAGACTAGCTGGAGGTGTCTGGATGGGCAAATTTAACTCTCATTTCCCACCAGGAAGTGGAAATAACCAAAGGGTCAGCGTGCCGTGCCGGAACCAGATTAGGGCCTGAAGCCATCCTGCGGTGTTGCGGCCAGCTCAAAAGAAAGCGAGTTGAAGAAAGGAGATCAGGGGCACTGTAATTCACAAACCTGCAGAGTTATAAATGACAGCTATCGTCCAAAAATATACTGAAGTAAGGCTGCCAAGAGGACTTGAAAGCGGGGCAGAATTGCAGGGAACCGATTTCAGGAGGTAGACTGGAATTGCATTGAAAGCATAGGAAAAGAGGCAGAAAGTCCACAATGATGCACTTGGCCAAAAAGTGCGTATGCGTTTCTTCCTGAATATATTCAGGAAAAAACGCATATGCACTTTTTGGCCAACCAAGCAAACTTGCAAAGGAAATCTGCACTACAATGAAGTCTGACTTCCCTCTGGTCAAAAGGGCCATCTGAAAAAAGTGTAAAATCCAGAAAGGCAGGACAGGCCATGGAGAACTGGGAGCCTTGTTATGCTGATCAGCGGGATGTAAATTGCCAACAGACACTCGGGAGAAGTGTATGGTGTTTCCTGAAACATCTAAAAAACAAAGCAACAGAGCCTAGGGCACTTCCACTTATGGTCCTATAGCTTAGGGAAATTAAAATCAAAAAGACACAGCCACCCCAAAGTTTGGGACGCCTCTGTTTACAAGAACCTCGTTTACCGTACAACTTCAATATCACAGAAAGTGAAAAATGGATAAAGAACTTGTGGTATTTACTTACAAAGCAATATCACTCAGCAATGAAATCTATGTCATCAGGCCCTTAGCAGCACAATGAGTGGTTTCAGGTATGATGATTCTAACTGAAATAAGTCACACAGAAAAAGAAACATCATAAGATATCAGTAATACACGGAATGTAAACTTGGCTACACAGGAACTGAATTACAGAACAGAACAGGGTCTCAAATTTAGAAAACCAACTTATGCTTCCTTAAGGGGAAAGGTGAGTTGGGGTGCTGCATAAAACCAGAGATTGAAATGAGCACAGATAAAGTTCCTTAAGCCAAATATGGAATAGACAAGAGCTACTCCTTGCTCAACGAAAAGGACTCAACACCCCATATTAAACGCCTAAGAATGTACCTGACTAGTAAGTATCTTAAAACCTATGGATTGCTATGTCTCCAAAAGAGAATCAAGCATGTGTACAGGGGCATAAACGCAGCAGTGATAGGATTGGAGAGGTTCGGTGAGCAAATGAAGACCCTTTGAAGTCATATTGCATGGTACCCATTCCACGGGTTTCAACTACCCAGTTTTAAGGTATTCTTCCTTCAGCTAAAACATGCATGTGGAACCTAGAGTATGATCAACCATGTGATCGGGACACGTGTTCAAATATGTCTCAGTTTTCGTCCCCTGGTACTCGGGTGCAACATTCCAGACGCTTTACTAACACTCTCCCCACTTGGAGAGTCAGTCCCTTTAACCTCCTGTTTGGCCCAGTTTGCAATTTCTGCGGAAGATGAACAGGAATAGCGAGAACCAATGAGAGACTAGCTGGAGGTGTCTGGACGGGCAAATTTAACTCTCATTTCCCACCAGGAAGAGGAATTAACCAAAGGCTCAGCGTGCCGTGCCCGAACCAGATTAGGTCCTGAAGCCATCCTGCAGTGTTGCGGCCAGCTCAAAAGAAAGCGAGTTTGAAGAAAGGAGCTTACGGGCACTGTAATTCACAAACCTGCAGAGTTATAAATGACAGCTATTGTCCAAAAATATATTGAAGTAAGTCTGCCAAGAGGACTTGAAAGCGGGGCAGAATTGCAGGAAACCGATTTCAGGAGGTAGACTGGAATTGCATTGAAAGCATAAGAAAAGAGGCAGAACGTCCACAATGATGCACTTGGCCAAAAAGGGCGTATGCGTTTTTTCCTGAATATATTCAGGAAAAAACGTATACGCCCTTTTTGGCCAACCAAGCAAACTTGCAAAGGAAATCTGCACTACAATGAAGTCTCACTTCCCCCCGGTCAAAAGGGCCATCTGAAAAAAGTGTAAAATCCAGAAAGGCAGGACAGGCCATGGAGAACTGGGAACCTTGTTATGCTGATGGGCGGGATGTAAATGGCCAACAGACACTCGGGAGAAGTGTATAGTGTTTCCTGAAACATCTAAAAAACAAAGCAACAGAGCCTAGGGCACTTCCACTTATGGTCCTATAGCTTAGGGAAATTAAAATCAAAAAGACACAGCCACCCCAATGTTTGGGACGCCTCTGTGTACAAGAACCTCGTTTACCGTACAAGTTCAATATCACAGAAAGTGAAAAATGGATAAAGAACTTGTGGTACTTACGTACAATGCAGTATCACTCAGCAATGAAATCTATGTCATCAGGCCCGTAGCAGCATAATGAGTGGATTCAGGTACGATGATTCTAACTGAAATAAGTCACACAGAAAAAGAAACATCATAAGATATCACTAATACACGGAATGTAAACTTGGCTTCACAGGAACTGAATTACAGAACAGAACAGGGTCTCAAATTTAGAAAACCAACTTATGCTTGCTTAAGGGGAAAGGTGAGTTGGGTTGCTGCATAAAACCAGAGATTGAAATGAGCACATATAAAGTTCCTTAAGCCAAATATGGAATACACAAGAGCTACTCCTTGCTCAACGAAATGGACTCAACACCCCATATTAAACGCCTACGAATGTACCTGACTAGTAAGTATCTTAAAACCTATGGATTGCTATGTCTCCAAAAGAGAATCAAGCGTGTGTACAGGGGCATAAACGCAGCAGTGATAGGATTGGAGAGGTTCGGTGAGCAAATGAAGACCCTTTGAAGTCATATTGCATGGTACCCATTCCACGGGTCTCAACTCTCCAGGTTTAAGGTATTCTTCCTTCAGCTAAAACATGCATGTGGAACCCAGAGTATGATCAACCGTGTGATCGGGAGACGTGTTCAAATATGTCTCAGTTTTCGTACCCTGGTACTCGGGTGCAACATTCCAGACGCTTTACTAACACTCTCCCGACTTGGAGAGTCAGTCCCTTTAACCTCCTGTTTGGCCCAGTTTGCAATTTCTGTGGAAGATGAATAGGAATAGGGAGAACCAATGAGAGACTAGCTGGAGGTGTCTGGACGGGCAAATTTAACTCTCATTTCCCACCAGGAAGAGGAATTAACCAAAGGCTCAGCGTGCCGTGCCAGAGCCAGATTAGGGCCTGAAGCCATCCTGTGGTGTTGTGGCCAGCTCACAAGAAAGCGAGTTGAAGAAAGGAGCTCAGGGGCACTGTAATTCACAAACCTGCAGAGTTATAAATGACAGCTATCGTCCAAAAATATACTGAAGTAAGGCTGCCAAGAGGACTTGAAAGCGGGGCAGAATTGCAGGAAAGCGATTTCAGGAGGTAGACTGGAATTGCATTGAAAGCATAGGAAAAGAGGCAGAACGTCTACAATGATGCACTTGGCCAAAAAGGGCGTATGCGTTTTTTCCTGAATATATTCAGGAAAAAACGCATACGCACTTTTTGGCCAACCAAGCAAACTTGCAAAGGAAATCTACACTACAATGAAGTCTCACTTCCCCCCGGTCAAAAGGGCCATCTGAAAAAAGTGTAAAATCCAGAAAGGCAGGACAGGCCATGGAGAACTGGGAGCCTTGTTATGCTGATCAGCGGGATGTAAATTGCCAACAGACACTCGGGAGAAGTGTATGGTGTTTCCTGAAACATCTAAAAAACAAAGCAACAGAGCCTAGGGCACTTCCACTTATGGTCCTATAGCTTAGGGAAATTAAAATCAAAAAGACACAGCCACCCCAAAGTTTGGGACGCCTCTGTTTACAAGAACCTCGTTTACCGTACAACTTCAATATCACAGAAAGTGAAAAATGGATAAAGAACTTGTGGTATTTACTTACAAAGCAATATCACTCAGCAATGAAATCTATGTCATCAGGCCCTTAGCAGCACAATGAGTGGTTTCAGGTATGATGATTCTAACTGAAATAAGTCACACAGAAAAAGAAACATCATAAGATATCAGTAATACACGGAATGTAAACTTGGCTACACAGGAACTGAATTACAGAACAGAACAGGGTCTCAAATTTAGAAAACCAACTTATGCTTCCTTAAGGGGAAAGGTGAGTTGGGGTGCTGCATAAAACCAGAGATTGAAATGAGCACAGATAAAGTTCCTTAAGCCAAATATGGAATAGACAAGAGCTACTCCTTGCTCAACGAAAAGGACTCAACACCCCATATTAAACGCCTAAGAATGTACCTGACTAGTAAGTATCTTAAAACCTATGGATTGCTATGTCTCCAAAAGAGAATCAAGCATGTGTACAGGGGCATAAATGCAGCAGTGATAGGATTGGAGAGGTTCGGTGAGCAAATGAAGACCCTTTGAAGTCATATTGCATGGTACCCATTCCACGGGTTTCAACTACCCAGTTTTAAGGTATTCTTCCTTCAGCTAAAACATGCATGTGGAACCTAGAGTATGATCAACCATGTGATCGGGACACGTGTTCAAATATGTCTCAGTTTTCGTCCCCTGGTACTCGGGTGCAACATTCCAGACGCTTTACTAACACTCTCCCCACTTGGAGAGTCAGTCCCTTTAACCTCCTGTTTGGCCCAGTTTGCAATTTCTGCGGAAGATGAACAGGAATAGCGAGAACCAATGAGAGACTAGCTGGAGGTGTCTGGACGGGCAAATTTAACTCTCATTTCCCACCAGGAAGAGGAATTAACCAAAGGCTCAGCGTGCCGTGCCCGAACCAGATTAGGTCCTGAAGCCATCCTGCAGTGTTGCGGCCAGCTCAAAAGAAAGCGAGTTTGAAGAAAGGAGCTTACGGGCACTGTAATTCACAAACCTGCAGAGTTATAAATGACAGCTATTGTCCAAAAATATATTGAAGTAAGTCTGCCAAGAGGACTTGAAAGCGGGGCAGAATTGCAGGAAACCGATTTCAGGAGGTAGACTGGAATTGCATTGAAAGCATAAGAAAAGAGGCAGAACGTCCACAATGATGCACTTGGCCAAAAAGGGCGTATGCGTTTTTTCCTGAATATATTCAGGAAAAAACGTATACGCCCTTTTTGGCCAACCAAGCAAACTTGCAAAGGAAATCTGCACTACAATGAAGTCTGACTTCCCCCCGGTCAAAAGGGCCATCTGAAAAAAGTGTAAAATCCAGAAAGGCAGGACAGGCCATGGAGAACTGGGAGCCTTGTTATGCTGATGGGCGGGATGTAAATGGCCAACAGACACTCCGGAGAAGTGTATAGTGTTTCCTGAAACATCTAAAAAACAAAGCAACAGAGCCTAGGGCACTTCCACTTATGGTCCTATAGCTTAGGGAAATTAAAATCAAAAAGACACAGCCACCCCAAAGTTTGGGACGCCTCTGTGTACAAGAACCTCGTTTACCGTACAAGTTCAATATCACAGAAAGTGAAAAATGGATAAAGAACTTGTGGTACTTACGTACAATGCAGTATCACTCAGCAATGAAATCTATGTCATCAGGCCCGTAGCAGCATAATGAGTGGATTCAGGTACGATGATTCTAACTGAAATAAGTCACACAGAAAAAGAAACATCATAAGATATCACTAATACACGTAATGTAAACTTGGCTTCACAGGAACTGAATTACAGAACAGAACAGGGTCTCAAATTTAGAAAACCAACTTATGCTTGCTTAAGGGGAAAGGTGAGTTGGGTTGCTGCATAAAACCAGAGATTGAAATGAGCACATATAAAGTTCCTTAAGCCAAATATGGAATACACAAGAGCTACTCCTTGCTCAACGAAAAGGACTCAACACCCCATATTAAACGCCTACGAATGTACCTGACTAGTAAGTATCTTAAAACCTATGGATTGCTATGTCTCCAAAAGAGAATCAAGCGTGTGTACAGGGGCATAAACGCAGCAGTGATAGGATTGGAGAGGTTCGGTGAGCAAATGAAGACCCTTTGAACTCATATTGCATGGTACCCATTCCACGGGTCTCAACTCTCCAGGTTTAAGGTATTCTTCCTTCAGCTAAAACATGCATGTGGAACCCAGAGTATGATCAACCGTGTGATCGGGAGACGTGTTCAAATATGTCTCAGTTTTCGTACCCTGGTACTCGGGTGCAACATTCCAGACGCTTTACTAACACTCTCCCGACTTGGAGAGTCAGTCCCTTTAACCTCCTGTTTGGCCCAGTTTGCAATTTCTGTGGAAGATGAATAGGAATAGGGAGAACCAATGAGAGACTAGCTGGAGGTGTCTGGACGGGCAAATTTAACTCTCATTTCCCACCAGGAAGAGGAATTAACCAAAGGCTCAGCGTGCCGTGCCAGAACCAGATTAGGGCCTGAAGCCATCCTGTGGTGTTGCGGCCAGCTCACAAGAAAGCGAGTTGAAGAAAGGAGCTCAGGGGCACTGTAATTCACAAACCTGCAGAGTTATAAATGACAGCTATCGTCCAAAAATATACTGAAGTAAGGCTGCCAAGAGGACTTGAAAGCGGGGCAGAATTGCAGGAAAGCGATTTCAGGAGGTAGACTGGAATTGCATTGAAAGCATAGGAAAAGAGGCAGAACATCTACAATGATGCACTTGGCCAAAAAGGGCGTATGCGTTTTTTCCTGAATATATTCAGGAAAAAACGCATACGCACTTTTTGGCCAACCAAGCAAACTTGCAAAGGAAATCTACACTACAATGAAGTCTCACTTCCCCCCGGTCAAAAGGGCCATCTGAAAAAAGTGTAAAATCCAGAAAGGCATGACAGGCCATGGAGAACTGGGAGCCTTGTTATGCTGATGGGCGGGATGTAAATTGCCAACAGACACTCGGGAGAAGTGTATGGTGTTTCCTGAAACATCTAAAAAACAAAGCAACAGAGCCTAGGGCACTTCCACTTATGGTCCTATAGCTTAGGGAAATTAAAATCAAAAAGACACAGCCACCCCAAAGTATGGAACGCCTCTGTTTACAAGAACCTCGTTTACCGTACAAGTTCAATATCACAGAAAGTGAAAAATGGATAAAGAACTTGTGGTATTTACTTACAAAGCAATATCACTCAGCAATGAAATCTATGTCATCAGGCCCTTAGCAGCACAATGAGTGGTTTCAGGTACGATGATTCTAACTGAAATAAGTCACACAGAAAAAGAAACATCCTAAGATATCAGTAATACACGGAATGTAAACTTGGCTACACAGGAACTGAATTACAGAAAAGAACAGGGTCTCAAATTTAGAAAACCAACTTATGCTTCCTTAAGGGGAAAGGTGAGTTGGGGTGCTGCATAAAAGCAGAGATTGAAATGAGCACAGATAAAGTTCCTTAAGCCAAATATGGAATAAACAAGAGCTACTCCTTGCTCAACGAAATGGACTCAACACCGCATATTAAACGCCTAAGAATGTACCTGACTAGTAAGTATCTTAAAACCTATGGATTGCTATGTCTCCAAAAGAGAATCAAGCGTGTGTACAGGGGCATAAACGCAGCAGTGATAGGATTGGAGAGGTTCGGTGAGCAAATGAAGACCCTTTGAACTCATATTGCATGGTACCCATTCCACGGGTTTCAACTACCCAGGTTTAAGGTATTCTTCATTCAGCTAAAACATGCATGTGGAACCTAGAGTATGATCAACCATGTGATCGGGAGACGTGTTCAAATATGTCTCAGTTTTCGTACCCTGGTACTCGGGTGCAACATTCCAGATGCTTTACTAACACTCTCCCGACTTGGACAGTCAGTCCCTTTAACCTCCTGTTTGGCCCAGTTTGCAATTTCTGCGGAAGATGAACAGGAATAGTGAGAACCAATGAGAGACTAGCTGGAGGTGTCTGGACGGGCAAATTTAACTCTCATTTCCCACCAGGAAGAGGAATTAACCAAAGGCTCAGCTTGCCATGCCAGAACCAGATTAGGGCCTGAAGCCATCCTGCGGTGTTGCGGCCAGCTCAAAAGAAAGCGAGTTGAAGAAAGGAGCTCAGGGGCACTGTAATTCACAAACCTGCAGAGTTATAAATGACAGCTATCGTCCAAAAATATACTGAAGTAAGGCTGCCAAGAGGACTTGAAAGTGGGGCAGAATTGCAGGAAACCGATTTCAGGAGGTAGACTGGAATTGCATTGAAAGCATAGGAAAAGAGGCAGAACGTCCACAATGATGCACTTGGTCAAAAAGGGCGTATGCGTTTATTCCTGAATATATTCAGGAAAAAACGCATACGCCCTTTTTGGCCAACCAAGCAAGCTTGCAAAGGAAATCTGAACTACAATGAAGTCTCACTTCCCCCCGGTCAAAAGGGCCATCTGAATAAAGTGTAAAATCCAGAAAGGCAGGACAGGCCATGGAGAACTGGGAGCCTTGTTATGCTGATGGGCGGGATGTAAATTGCCAACAGACACTCGGGAGAAGTGTATGGTGTTTCCTGAAACATCTAAAAAACAAAGCAACAGAGCCTAGGGCACTTCCACTTATGGTCCTATAGCTTAGGGAAATTAAAATCAAAAAGACACAGCCACCCCAAAGTTTGGGACGCCTCTGTTTACAAGACCCTTGTTTACAGTACAAGTTCAACATCGCAGAAAGTGAAAAATGGATAAAGAAGTTGTGGTATTTACTTACAAAGCAATATCACTCAGCAATGAAATCTATGTCATCAGGCCCTTAGCAGCACAATGAGTTGATTCAGGTATGATGATTCTAACTGAAATAAGTCACACAGAAAAAGAAACATCCTAAGATATCAGTAATACACGGAATGTAAACTTGGCTACACAGGAACTGAATTACAGAACAGAAGAGGGTCTCAAATTTAGAAAACCAACTTATGCTTGCTTAAGGGGAAAGGTGAGTTGGGGTGCTGCATAAAACCAGAGATTGAAATGAGCACAGATAAAGTTCCTTAAGCCAAATATGGAATAGACAAGATCTACTCCTTGTTCATCGAAATGGACTCAACACCGCATATTAAACGCCTAAGTATGTAGCTGACTAGTAAGTATCTTAAAACCTATGGATTGCTATGTCTCCAAAAGAGAATCAAGCGTGTGTACAGGGGCATAAACGCAGCAGTGATAGGATTGGAGAGTTTCGGTGAGCAAATGAAGACCCTTTGAAGTCATATTGCATGTTACCCATTCCACAGGTTTCAACTACCCACGTTTAAGGTATTCTTCCTTCAGCTAAAACATGCATGTGGAACCCAGAGTATGATCAACTGTGTGAACGGGACACGTGTTCAAATATGTCTCAGTTTTCCTCCCCTGGTACTCGGGTGCAACATTCCAGACGCTTTACTAACACTCTCCCCACTTGGAGAGTCAGCGCCTTTAACCTCCTGTTTGGCCCAGTTTGCAATTTCTGCGGAAGATGAACAGGAATAGGGAGAACCAATGAGAGACTAGCTGGAGGTGTCTGGACGGGCAAATTTAACTCTCATTTCCCACCAGGAAGAGGAATTAACCAAAGGCTCAGCGTGCCATGCCGGAACCAGATTAGGACCTGAAGCCATCCTGCAGTGTTGCGGCCAGCTCAAAAGAAAGCGAGTTGAAGAAAGGAGCTCAGGGGCACTGTAATTCACAAACGTGCAGAGTTATAAATGACAGCTATCGTCCAAAAATATACTGAAGTAAGGCTGCCAAGAGGACTTGAAAGTGGGGCAGAATTGCAGGAAACCGATTTCAGGAGGTAGACTGGAATTGCATTGAAAGCATAGGAAAAGAGGCAGAACGTCCACAATGATGCACTTGGCCAAAAAGGGCGTATGCGTTTTTTCCTGAATATATTCAGGAAAGAACGCATACGCCCTTTTTGGCCTCAGGAAAAAACGCATACGCCCTTTTTGGCCAAGCAAGCAAGCTTGCAAAGGAAATCTGCACTACAATGAAGTCTCACTTCCAACTGGTCAAAAGGGCCATCTGAAAAAAGTGTAAAATCCAGAAAGGCAGGACAGGCCATGGAGAACTGGGAGCCTTGTTATGCTGATGGGCGGGATGTAAATTGCCAACAGACACTCGGGAGAAGTGTATGGTGTTTCCTGAAACATCTAAAAAACAAAGCAACAGAGCCTAGGGCACTTCCACTTATGGTCCTATAGTTTAAGGAAATTAAAATCAAAAAGATACAGCCACCCCAAAGTTTGGGACGCCTCTGTTTACAAGAACCTCGTTTACCGTACAAGTTCAATATCACAGAAAGTGAAAAATGGATAAAGAACTTGTGGTACTTACATACAATGCACTATCACTCAGCAATGAAATCTATGTCATCAGGCCCGCAGCAGCATAATGAGTGGATTCAGGTACGATGATTCTAACTGAAATAAGTCACACAGAAAAAGAAACATCATAAGATATCACTAATACATGGAATGTAAACTTGGCTACACAGGAACTGAATTCCAAAACAGAACAGGGTCTCAAATTTAGAAAACCAACTTATGCTTGCTTAAGCGGAAAGGTGAGTTGGGGTGCTGCATAAAACCAGAGATTGAAATGAGCACAGATAAAGTTCCTTAAGCCAAATATGGAATAGACAAGAGCTACTCCTTGCTCAACGAAATGGACTCAACACCCCATATTAAACACCTAAGAATGTACCTGACTAGTAAGTATCTTAAAACCTATGGATTGCTATGTCTCCAAAAGAGAATCAAGCGTGTGTACAGGGGCATAAACGCAGCAGTGATAGGATTGGAGAGGTTCGGTGAGCAAATGAAGACCCTTTGAAGTCATATTGCATGGTACCCATTCCACAGGTTTCAACTACCCACGTTTAAGGTATTCTTGCTTCAGCTAAAACATGCATGTGGAACCCAGAGTATGATCAACCGTGTGAACGGGAGACGTGTTCAAATATGTGTCAGTTTTCCTCCCCTGGTACTCGGGTGCAACATTCCAGATGCTTTACTAACACTCTCCCCACTTGGAGAGTCAGCGCCTTTAACCTCCTGTTTGGCCCAGTTTGCAATTTCTGCGGAAGATGAACAGGAATAGGGAGAACCAATGAGAGACTAGCTGGAGGTGTCTGGACGGGCAAATTTAACTCTCATTTCCCACCAGGAAGAGGAAATAACCAAAGGCTCAGCGTGCCGTGCCGGAACAAGATTAGGGCCTGAAGCCATCCTGCGGTGTTGCGGCCAGGTCACAAGAAAGCGAGTTGAAGAAAGGAGCTCAGGGGCACTGTAATTCACAAACCTGCAGAGTTATAAATGACAGCTATCGTCCAAAAATATACTGAAGTAAGGCTGCCAAGAGGACTTGAAAGCGGGACAGAATTGCAGGAAACCTATTTCAGGAGGTAGACTGGAATTGCATTGAAAGCATAGGAAAAGAGGCAGAACGTCCACAATGATGCACTTGGTCAAAAAGGGCGTATGCGTTTTTTCCTGAATATATTCAGGAAAAAACGCATACGCCCTTTTTGGCCAACCAAGCAAGCTTGCAAAGGAAATATGCACTACAATGATGTCTCACTTCCCCCCGGTCAAAAGGGCCATCTGAAAAAAGTGTAAAATCCAGAAAGGCAGGACAGGCCATGGAGAACTGGGAGCCTTGTTATGCTGATGGGCGGGATGTAAATTGCCAACAGACACTCGGGAGAAGTGTATGGTGTTTCCTGAAACATCTAAAAAACAAAGCAACAGAGCCTAGGGCACTTCCACTTATGGTCCTATAGCTTAGGGAAATTAAAATCAAAAAGACACAGCCACCCCAAAGTTTGGGACGCCTCTGCTTACAAGAACCTCATTTACCATACAAGTTCAATATCACAGAAAGTGAAAAATGGATAAAGAACTTGTGGTACTTACGTACAAAGCAGTATCACTCAGCAATGAAATCTATTTCATCAGGCCCGTATCAGCATAATGAGTGGATTCAGGTACGATGATTCTAACTGAAATAAGTCACACAGAAAAAGAAACATCATAAGATATCAGTAATACACGGAATGTAAACTTGGCTACACAGGAACTGAATTACAGAACAGAACAGGGTCTCAAATTTAGAAAACCAACTTATGCTTGCTTAAGGGGAAAGGTGAGTTGGGGTGCTGCATAAAACCAGAGATTGAAATGAGCACAGATAAAGTTCCTTAAGCCAAATATGGAATAGACAAGATCTACTCCTTGTTCAACGAAATGGACTCAACACCGCATATTAAACGCCTACGAATGTACCTGACTAGTAAGTATCTTAAAACCTATGGATTGCTATGTCTCCAAAAGAGAATCAAGCGTGTGTACAGGGGCATAAACGCAGCAGTGATAGGATTGGAGAGGTTCGGTGAGCAAATGAAGACCCTTTGAACTCATATTGCATGGTACCCATTCCACGGGTCTCAACTCTCCAGGTTTAAGGTATTCTTCCTTCAGCTAAAACATGCATGTGGAACCCAGAGTATGATCAACCGTGTGATCGGGAGACGTGTTCAAATATGTCTCAGTTTTCGTACCCTGGTACTCGGGTGCAACATTCCAGACGCTTTACTAACACTCTCCCGACTTGGAGAGTCAGTCCCTTTAACCTCCTGTTTGGCCCAGTTTGCAATTTCTGCGGAAGATGAACAGGAATAGTGAGAACCAATGAGAGACTAGCTGGAGGTGTCTGGACGGGCAAATTTAACTCTCATTTCCCACCAGGAAGAGGAATTAACCAAAGGCTCAGCTTGCCATGCCAGAAACAGATTAGGGCCTGAAGCCATCCTGCGGTGTTGCGGCCAGCTCAAAAGAAAGCGAGTTGAAGAAAGGAGCTCAGGGGCACTGTAATTCACAAACCTGCAGAGTTATAAATGACAGCTATCGTCCAAAAATATACTGAAGTAAGGCTGCCAAGAGGACTTGAAAGTGGGGCAGAATTGCAGGAAACCGATTTCAGGAGGTAGACTGGAATTGCATTGAAAGCATAGGAAAAGAGGCAGAACGTCCACAATGATGCACTTGGTCAAAAAGGGCGTATGCGTTTATTCCTGAATATATTCAGGAAAAAACGCATACGCCCTTTTTGGCCAACCAAGCAAGCTTGCAAAGGAAATCTGAACTACAATGAAGTCTCACTTCCCCCCGGTCAAAAGGGCCATCTGAATAAAGTGTAAAATCCAGAAAGGCAGGACAGGCCATGGAGAACTGGGAGCCTTGTTATGCTGATGGGCGGGATGTAAATTGCCAACAGACACTCGGGAGAAGTGTATGGTGTTTCCTGAAACATCTAAAAAACAAAGCAACAGAGCCTAGGGCACTTCCACTTATGGTCCTATAGCTTAGGGAAATTAAAATCAAAAAGACACAGCCACCCCAAAGTTTGGGACGCCTCTGTTTACAAGACCCTTGTTTACAGTACAAGTTCAACATCGCAGAAAGTGAAAAATGGATAAAGAAGTTGTGGTATTTACTTACAAAGCAATATCACTCAGCAATGAAATCTATGTCATCAGGCCCTTAGCAGCACAATGAGTTGATTCAGGTATGATGATTCTAACTGAAATAAGTCACACAGAAAAAGAAACATCCTAAGATATCAGTAATACACGGAATGTAAACTTGGCTACACAGGAACTGAATTACAGAACAGAAGAGGGTCTCAAATTTAGAAAACCAACTTATGCTTGCTTAAGGGGAAAGGTGAGTTGGGGTGCTGCATAAAACCAGAGATTGAAATGAGCACAGATAAAGTTCCTTAAGCCAAATATGGAATAGACAAGATCTACTCCTTGTTCATCGAAATGGACTCAACACCGCATATTAAACGCCTAAGTATGTAGCTGACTAGTAAGTATCTTAAAACCTATGGATTGCTATGTCTCCAAAAGAGAATCAAGCGTGTGTACAGGGGCATAAACGCAGCAGTGATAGGATTGGAGAGTTTCGGTGAGCAAATGAAGACCCTTTGAAGTCATATTGCATGGTACCCATTCCACAGGTTTCAACTACCCACGTTTAAGGTATTCTTCCTTCAGCTAAAACATGCATGTGGAACCCAGAGTATGATCAACTGTGTGAACGGGACACGTGTTCAAATATGTCTCAGTTTTCCTCCCCTGGTACTCGGGTGCAACATTCCAGACGCTTTACTAACACTCTCCCCACTTGGAGAGTCAGCGCCTTTAACCTCCTGTTTGGCCCAGTTTGCAATTTCTGCGGAAGATGAACAGGAATAGGGAGAACCAATGAGAGACTAGCTGGAGGTGTCTGGACGGGCAAATTTAACTCTCATTTCCCACCAGGAAGAGGAATTAACCAAAGGCTCAGCGTGCCATGCCGGAACCAGATTAGGACCTGAAGCCATCCTGCAGTGTTGCGGCCAGCTCAAAAGAAAGCGAGTTGAAGAAAGGAGCTCAGGGGCACTGTAATTCACAAACGTGCAGAGTTATAAATGACAGCTATCGTCCAAAAATATACTGAAGTAAGGCTGCCAAGAGGACTTGAAAGTGGGGCAGAATTGCAGGAAACCGATTTCAGGAGGTAGACTGGAATTGCATTGAAAGCATAGGAAAAGAGGCAGAACGTCCACAATGATGCACTTGGCCAAAACGGGCGTATGCGTTTATTCCTGAATATATTCAGGAAAAAACGCATACGCCCTTTGTGGCCAACCAAGCAAGCTTGCAAAGGAAATCTGAACAACAATGAAGTCTCACTTCCCCCCGGTCAAAAGGGCCATCTGAAAAAAGTGTAAAATCCAGAAAGGCAGGACAGGCCATGGAGAACTGGGAGCCTTGTTATGCTGATGGGCGGGATGTAAATTGCCAACAGACACTCGGGAGAAGTGTATGGTGTTTCCTGAAACATCTAAAAAACAAAGCAACAGAGCCTAGGGCACTTCCACTTATGGTCCTATAGCTTAGGGAAATTAAAATCAAAAAGACACAGCCACCCCAAAGTTTGGGACGCCTCTGCTTACAAGAACCTCATTTACCATACAAGTTCAATATCACAGAAAGTGAAAAATGGATAAAGAACTTGTGGTACTTATGTACAAAGCAGTATCACTCAGCAATGAAATCTATTTCATCAGGCCCGTATCAGCATAATGAGTGGATTCAGGTACGATGATTCTAACTGAAATAAGTCACACAGAAAAAGAAACATCATAAGATATCAGTAATACACGGAATGTAAACTTGGCTACACAGGAACTGAATTACAGAACAGAACAGGGTCTCAAATTTAGAAAACCAACTTATGCTTGCTTAAGGGGAAAGGTGAGTTGGGGTGCTGCATAAAACCAGAGATTGAAATGAGCACAGATAAAGTTCCTTAAGCCAAATATGGAATAGACAAGAGCTACTCCTTGCTCAACGAAATGGACTCAACACCCCATATTAAACGCCTAAGCATGTACCTGACTAGTAAGTATCTTAAAACCTATGGATTGCTATGTCTCCAAAAGAGAATCAAGCGTGTGTACAGGTTCATAAACGCAGCAGTGATAGGATTGGAGAGGTTCGGTGAGCAAATGAAGACCCTTTGAAGTCATATAGCATGGTACCCATTCCACAGGTTTCAACTACCCACGTTTAAGGTATTCTTGCTTCAGCTAAAACATGCATGTGGAACCCAGAGTATGATCAACCGTGTGAACGGGAGACGTGTTCAAATATGTCTCAGTTTTCCTCCCCTGGTACTCGGGTGCAACATTCCAGATGCTTTACTAACACTCTCCCCACTTGGAGAGTCAGCGCCTTTAACCTCTTGTTTGGCCCTGTTTGCAATTTCTGCGGAAGATGAACAGGAATAGGGAGAACCAATGAGAGACTAGCTGGAGGTGTCTGGACGGGCAAATTTAACTCTCATTTCCCACCAGGAAGAGGAAATAAGCAAAGTCTCAGTGTGCCGTGCCCGAACCAGATTAGGGCCTGAAGCCATCCTCCGGTGTTGCGGCCAGCTCAAAAGAAAGCGAGTTGAAGAAAGGAGCTCAGGGGCACTGTAATTCACAAACCTGCAGAGGTATAAATGACAGCTATCGTCCAAAAATATACTGAAGTAAGGCTGCCAAGAGGACTTGAAAGCGGGGCAGAATTGCAGGAAACCGATTTCAGGAGGTAGACTGGAATTGCATTGAAAGCATAGGAAAAGAGGCAGAACGTCCACAATGATGCACTTGGCCAAAAAGGGCGTATGCGTTTTTTCCTGAATATATTCAGGAAAGAACGCATACGCCCTTTTTGGCCTCAGGAAAAAACGCATACGCCCTTTTTGGCCAAGCAAGCAAGCTTGCAAAGGAAATCTGCACTACAATGAAGTCTCACTTCCAACTGGTCAAAAGGGCCATCTGAAAAAAGTGTAAAATCCAGAAAGGCAGGACAGGCCATGGAGAACTGGGAGCCTTGTTATGCTGATGGGCGGGATGTAAATTGCCAACAGACACTCGGGAGAAGTGTATGGTGTTTCCTGAAACATCTAAAAAACAAAGCAACAGAGCCTAGGGCACTTCCACTTATGGTCCTATAGTTTAAGGAAATTAAAATCAAAAAGATACAGCCACCCCAAAGTTTGGGACGCCTCTGTTTACAAGAACCTCGTTTACCGTACAAGTTCAATATCACAGAAAGTGAAAAATGGATAAAGAACTTGTGGTACTTACATACAATGCACTATCACTCAGCAATGAAATCTATGTCATCAGGCCCGCAGCAGCATAATGAGTGGATTCAGGTACGATGATTCTAACTGAAATAAGTCACACAGAAAAAGAAACATCATAAGATATCACTAATACATGGAATGTAAACTTGGCTACACAGGAACTGAATTCCAAAACAGAACAGGGTCTCAAATTTAGAAAACCAACTTATGCTTGCTTAAGCGGAAAGGTGAGTTGGGGTGCTGCATAAAACCAGAGATTGAAATGAGCACAGATAAAGTTCCTTAAGCCAAATATGGAATAGACAAGAGCTACTCCTTGCTCAACGAAATGGACTCAACACCCCATATTAAACACCTAAGAATGTACCTGACTAGTAAGTATCTTAAAACCTATGGATTGCTATGTCTCCAAAAGAGAATCAAGCGTGTGTACAGGGGCATAAACGCAGCAGTGATAGGATTGGAGAGGTTCGGTGAGCAAATGAAGACCCTTTGAAGTCATATTGCATGGTACCCATTCCACAGGTTTCAACTACCCACGTTTAAGGTATTCTTGCTTCAGCTAAAACATGCATGTGGAACCCAGAGTATGATCAACCGTGTGAACGGGAGACGTGTTCAAATATGTGTCAGTTTTCCTCCCCTGGTACTCGGGTGCAACATTCCAGATGCTTTACTAACACTCTCCCCACTTGGAGAGTCAGCGCCTTTAACCTCCTGTTTGGCCCAGTTTGCAATTTCTGCGGAAGATGAACAGGAATAGGGAGAACCAATGAGAGACTAGCTGGAGGTGTCTGGACGGGCAAATTTAACTCTCATTTCCCACCAGGAAGAGGAAATAACCAAAGGCTCAGCGTGCCGTGCCGGAACAAGATTAGGGCCTGAAGCCATCCTGCGGTGTTGCGGCCAGGTCACAAGAAAGCGAGTTGAAGAAAGGAGCTCAGGGGCACTGTAATTCACAAACCTGCAGAGTTATAAATGACAGCTATCGTCCAAAAATATACTGAAGTAAGGCTGCCAAGAGGACTTGAAAGCGGGACAGAATTGCAGGAAACCTATTTCAGGAGGTAGACTGGAATTGCATTGAAAGCATAGGAAAAGAGGCAGAACGTCCACAATGATGCACTTGGTCAAAAAGGGCGTATGCGTTTTTTCCTGAATATATTCAGGAAAAAACGCATACGCCCTTTTTGGCCAACCAAGCAAGCTTGCAAAGGAAATATGCACTACAATGATGTCTCACTTCCCCCCGGTCAAAAGGGCCATCTGAAAAAAGTGTAAAATCCAGAAAGGCAGGACAGGCCATGGAGAACTGGGAGCCTTGTTATGCTGATGGGCGGGATGTAAATTGCCAACAGACACTCAGGAGAAGTGTATGGTGTTTCCTGAAACATCTAAAAAACAAAGCAACAGAGCCTAGGGCACTTCCACTTATGGTCCTATAGCTTAGGGAAATTAAAATCAAAAAGACACAGCCACCCCAAAGTTTGGGACGCCTCTGCTTACAAGAACCTCATTTACCATACAAGTTCAATATCACAGAAAGTGAAAAATGGATAAAGAACTTGTGGTACTTACGTACAAAGCAGTATCACTCAGCAATGAAATCTATTTCATCAGGCCCGTATCAGCATAATGAGTGGATTCAGGTACGATGATTCTAACTGAAATAAGTCACACAGAAAAAGAAACATCATAAGATATCAGTAATACACGGAATGTAAACTTGGCTACACAGGAACTGAATTACAGAACAGAACAGGGTCTCAAATTTAGAAAACCAACTTATGCTTGCTTAAGGGGAAAGGTGAGTTGGGGTGCTGCATAAAACCAGAGATTGAAATGAGCACAGATAAAGTTCCTTAAGCCAAATATGGAATAGACAAGATCTACTCCTTGTTCAACGAAATGGACTCAACACCGCATATTAAACGCCTAAGTATGTAGCTGACTAGTAAGTATCTTAAAACCTATGGATTGCTATGTCTCCAAAAGAGAATCAAGCGTGTGTACAGGGGCATAAACGCAGCAGTGATAGGATTGGAGAGTTTCGGTGAGCAAATGAAGACCCTTTGAAGTCATATTGCATGGTACCCACTCCACAGGTTTCAACTACCCACGTTTAAGGTATTCTTCCTTCAGCTAAAACATGCATGTGGAACCCAGAGTATGATCAACTGTGTGAACGGGACACGTGTTCAAATATGTCTCAGTTTTCCTCCCCTGGTACTCGGGTGCAACATTCCAGACGCTTTACTAACACTCTCCCCACTTGGAGAGTCAGCGCCTTTAACCTCCTGTTTGGCCCAGTTTGCAATTTCTGCGGAAGATGAACAGGAATAGGGAGAACCAATGAGAGACTAGCTGGAGGTGTCTGGACGGGCAAATTTAACTCTCATTTCCCACCAGGAAGAGGAATTAACCAAAGGCTCAGCGTGCCGTGCCGGAACCAGATTAGGACCTGAAGCCATCCTGCAGTGTTGCGGCCAGCTCAAAAGAAAGCGAGTTGAAGAAAGGAGCTCAGGGGCACTGTAATTCACAAACGTGCAGAGTTATAAATGACAGCTATCGTCCAAAAATATACTGAAGTAAGGCTGCCAAGAGGACTTGAAAGTGGGGCAGAATTGCAGGAAACCGATTTCAGGAGGTAGACTGGAATTGCATTGAAAGCATAGGAAAAGAGGCAGAACGTCCACAATGATGCACTTGGCCAAAACGGGCGTATGCGTTTATACCTGAATATATTCAGGAAAAAACGCATACGCCCTTTTTGGCCAACCAAGCAAGCTTGCAAAGGAAATCTGAACAACAATGAAGTCTCACTTCCCCCCGGTCAAAAGGGCCATCTGAAAAAAGTGTAAAATCCAGAAAGGCAGGACAGGCCATGGAGAACTGGGAGCCTTGTTATGCTGATGGGCGGGATGTAAATTGCCAACAGACACTCGGGAGAAGTGTATGGTGTTTCCTGAAACATCTAAAAAACAAAGCAACAGAGCCTAGGGCACTTCCACTTATGGTCCTATAGCTTAGGGAAATTAAAATCAAAAAGACACAGCCACCCCAAAGTTTGGGACGCCTCTGCTTACAAGAACCTCATTTACCGTACAAGTTCAATATCACAGAAAGTGAAAAATGGATAAAGAACTTGTGGTACTTATGTACAAAGCAGTATCACTCAGCAATGAAATCTATGACATCAGGCCCGTATCAGCATAATGAGTGGATTCAGGTACGATGATTCTAACTGAAATAAGTCACACAGAAAAAGAAACATCATAAGATATCAGTAATACACGGAATGTAAACTTGGCTACACAGGAACTGAATTACAGAACAGAACAGGGTCTCAAATTTAGAAAACCAACTTATGCTTGCTTAAGGGGAAAGGTGAGTTGGGGTGCTGCATAAAACCAGAGATTGAAATGAGCACAGATAAAGTTCCTTAAGCCAAATATGGAATAGACAAGAGCTACTCCTTGCTCAACGAAATGGACTCAACACCCCATATTAAACGCCTAAGAATGTACCTGACTAGTAAGTATCTTAAAACCTATGGATTGCTATGTCTCCAAAAGAGAATCAAGCGTGTGTACAGGTTCATAAACGCAGCAGTGATAGGATTGGAGAGGTTCGGTGAGCAAATGAAGACCCTTTGAAGTCATATAGCATGGTACCCATTCCACAGGTTTCAACTACCCACGTTTAAGGTATTCTTGCTTCAGCTAAAACATGCATGTGGAACCCAGAGTATGATCAACCGTGTGAATGGGAGACGTGTTCAAATATGTCTCAGTTTTCCTCCCCTGGTACTCGGGTGCAACATTCCAGATGCTTTACTAACACTCTCCCCACTTGGAGAGTCAGCGCCTTTAACCTCTTGTTTGGCCCTGTTTGCAATTTCTGCGGAAGATGAACAGGAATAGGGAGAACCAATGAGAGACTAGCTGGAGGTGTCTGGACGGGCAAATTTAACTCTCATTTCCCACCAGGAAGAGGAAATAAGCAAAGTCTCAGTGTGCCGTGCCCGAACCAGATTAGGGCCTGAAGCCATCCTCCGGTGTTGCGGCCAGCTCAAAAGAAAGCGAGTTGAAGAAAGGAGCTCAGGGGCACTGTAATTCACAAACCTGCAGAGGTATAAATGACAGCTATCGTCCAAAAATATACTGAAGTAAGGCTGCCAAGAGGACTTGAAAGCGGGGCAGAATTGCAGGAAACCGATTTCAGGAGGTAGACTGGAATTGCATTGAAAGCATAGGAAAAGAGGCAGAACGTCCACAATGATGCACTTGGCCAAAAAGGGCATATGCGTTTTTTCCTGAATATATTCAGGAAAGAACGCATACGCCCTTTTTGGCCTCAGGAAAAAACGCATACGCCCTTTTTGGCCAACCAAGCAAGCTTGCAAAGGAAATCTGCACTACAATGAAGTCTCACTTCCCCCCGGTCAAAAGGGCCATCTGAGAAAAGTGTAAAATCCAGAAAGGCAGGACAGGCCATGGAGAACTGGGAGCCTTGTTATGCTGATGGGCGGGATGTAAATTGCCAACAGACACTCGGGAGAAGTGTATGGTGTTTCCTGAAACATCTAAAAAACAAAGCAACAGAGCCTAGGGCACTTCCACTTCTGGTCCTATAGTTAGGGAAATTAAAATCAAAAAGACACAGCCACCCCAAAGTTTGGAACGGCTCTGTTTACAAGAACCTCGTTTACAGTACAAGTTCAACATCGCAGAAAGTGAAAAATGGATAAAGAAGTTGTGGTATTTACTTACAAAGCAATATCACTCAGCAATGAAATCTATGTCATCAGGCCCTTAGCAGCACAATGAGTGGATTCAGGTATGATGATTCTAACTGAAATAAGTCACACAGAAAAAGAAACATCATAAGATATCACTAATACACGGAATGTAAACTTGGCTACACAGGAACTGAATTACAGAACAGAACAGGGTCTCAAATTTAGAAAACCAACTTATGCTTGCTTAAGGGGAAAGGTGAGTTGGGGTGCTGCATAAAACCAGAGATTGAAATGAGCACAGATAAAGTTCCTTAATCCAAATATGGAATAGACAAGAGCTACTCCTTGCTCAACGAAATGGACTCAACATCGCATATTAAACGCCTAAGAATGTACCTGACTAGTAAGTATCTTAAAACCTATGGATTGCTATGTCTCCGAAAGAGAATCAAGCGTGTGTACAGGGGCATAAACGCAGCAGTGATAGGATTGGAGAGGTTCGGTGAGCAAACGAAGACCCTTTGAAGTCATATTGCATGGTACCCATTCCACGGGTCTCAACTCTCCAGGTTTAAGGTATTCTTCCTTCAGCTAAAACATGCATGTGGAACCCAGAGTATGATCAACCGTGTGAACGGGAGACGTGTTCAAATATGTCTCAGTTTTCCTCCCCTGCTACTCGGGTGCAACATTCCAGACGCTTTACTAACACTCTCCCGACTTGGAGAGTCAGTCCCTTTAAACTCCTGTTTGGCCCAGTTTTCACTTTCTGCGGAACATGAACAGAAATAGCAAGAACCAATGAGAGACAAGCTGGAGGTGTCTGGACGGGCAAATTTAACTCTCATTTCCCACCAGTAAGAGGAATTAACCAAAGGCTCAGCGTGCCGTGCCGGAACCAGATTAGGGCCTGAAGCCATCCTGCGGTGTTGCGGCCAGGTCACAAGAAAGCGAGTTGAAGAAAGGAGCTCAGGGGCACTGTAATTCACAAACCAGCAGAGTTATAAATGACAGCTATCGTCCAAAAATATACTGAAGTAAGGCTGCCAAGAGGCTTTGAGAGCGGGGCAGAATTGCAGGAAACCGAGTTCAGGAGGTAGACTGGAATTGCATTGAAAGCATAGGAAAAGAGGCAGAACGTCCACAATGATGCACTTGGCCAAAAAGGGCGTATGCGTTTTTTCCTGAATATATTCAGGAAAAAACGCATACGCCGTTTTTGGCCAACCAAGCAAACTTGCAAAGGAAATCTGCACTACAATGAAGTCTCACTTCCCCCCGGTCAAAAGGGCCATCTGAGAAAAGTGTAAAATCCAGAAAGGCAGGACAGGCCATGGAGAACTGGGAGCCTTGTTATGCTGATGGGCGGGATGTAAATTGCCAACAGACACTCGGGAGAAGTGTATGGTGTTTCCTGAAACATATAAAAAACAAAGCAACAGAGCCTAGGGCACTTTAACTTATGGTCCTATAGCTTAGGGAAATTAAAATCAAAAAGACACAGCCACCCCAAAGTTTGGAACGGCTCTGTTTACAAGAACCTCGTTTACATTACAAGTTCAACATCGCAGAAAGTGAAAAATGGATAAAGAAGTTGTGGTATTTACTTACAAAGCAATATCACTCAGCAATGATATCTATGTCATCAGGCCCTTAGCAGCACAATGAGTGGATTCAGGTATGATGATTCTAACTGAAATAAGTCACACAGAAAAAGAAACATCATAAGATATCAGTAATACACGGAATGTAAACTTGGCTACACAGGAACTGAATTCCAAAACAGAACAGGGTCTCAAATTTAGAAAACCAACTTATGCTTGCTTAAGGGTAAAGGTGAGTTGGGGTGCTGCATAAAACCAGAGATTGAAATGAGCACAGATAAAGTTCCTTAAGCCAAATATGGAATAGACAAGAGCTACTCCTTGCTCAACGAAATGGACTCAACACTGCATATTAAACGCCTAAGAATGTACCTGACTAGTAAGTATCTTAAAACCTATGGATTGCTATGTCTCCAAAAGAGAATCAAGCATGTGTACAGGGGCATAAACGCAGCAGTGATAGGATTGGAGAGGTTCGGTGAGCAAACGAAGACCCTTTGAAGTCATATTGCATGGTACCCATTCCACGGTTCTCAACTCTCCAGGTTTAAGGTATTCTTCCTTCAGCTAAAACATGCATGTGGAACCCAGAGTATGATCAACCGTGTGAACGGGAGACGTGTTCAAATATGTCTCAGTTTTCCTCCCCTGGTACTCGGGTGCAACATTCCAGAAGCTTTACTAACACTCTCCCCACTTGGAGAGTCAGCGCCTTTAAACTCCTGTTTGGTCCAGTTTGCAATTTCTGCGGAAGATGAACAGGAATAGGGAGAACCAATGAGAGACTAGCTGGAGGTGTCTGGACGGGCAAATTTAACTCTCATTTCTCACCAGGAAGAGGAATTAACCAAAGGCTCAGCGTGCCGTGCCAGAACCAGATTAGGGCCTGAAGCCATCCTGCGGTGTTGCGGCCAGCTCACAAGAAAGCGAGTTGAAGAAAGGAGCTCAGGGGCACTGTAATTCACAAACCTGCAGAGTTATAAATGACGGTTATAAATGACAGCTTTTTGACCAACCAAGCAAACTTGCAAAGGAAATATGCACTACAATGAAGTCTGACTTCCCCCCGGTCAAAAGGGCCATCTGAAAAATGTGTAAAATCCAGAAAGGCAGGACAGGCCATGGAGAACTGGGAGCCTTGTTATGCTGATGGGCGGGATGTAAATTGCCAACAGACACTCGGGAGAAGTGTATGGTGTTTCCTGAAACATCTAAAAAACAAAGCAACAGAGCCTAGGGCACTTCCACTTATGGTCGTATAGCTTAGGGAAATTAAAATCAAAAAGACACAGCCACCCCAAAGTTTGGGACGCCTCTGTTTACAAGAACCTCGTTTACAGTTCAAGTTCAAAATCGCAGAAAGTGAAAAATGGATAAAGAAGTTGTGGTATTTACTTACAAAGCAATATCACTCAGCAATGAAATCTATGTCATCAGGCCCTTAGCAGCACAATGAGTTGATTCAGGTATGATGATTCTAACTGAAATAAGTCACACAGAAAAAGAAACATCATAAGGTATCAGTAATACACGGAATGTAAGCTTGGCTACACAGGAACTGAATTACAGAACAGAAAAGGGTCTCAAATTTAGAAAACCAACTTATGCTTGCTTAAGGGTAAAGGTGAGTTGGGGTGCTACATAAAACCAAAGATTGAAATGAGCACAGTTAAAGTACCATAAGCCAAATATGGAATAGACAAGAGCTACTCCTTGCTCAACGAAATGGACTCAACACCGCATATTAAACGCCTAAGAATGTACCTGACTAGGAAGTATCTTAAAACCTATGGATTGCTATGTCTCCAAAAGAGAATCAAGCGTGTGTACAGGGGCATAAACGCAGCAGTGATAGGATTGGAGAGGTTCGGTGAGCAAATGAAGACCCTTTGAAGTCATATTGCATGGTACCCATTACACGGGTCTCAACTCTCCAGGTTTAAGGTATTCTTCCTTCAGCTAAAACATGCATGTGGACCCCAGAGTATGATCAACCGTGTGAATGGGAGACGTGTTCAAATATGTCTCAGTTTTCCTCCCCTGGTACTCGGGTGCAACATTGAGACGCTTTACTAACCCTCTCCCGACTTGGAGAGTCAGTCCCTTTAACCTCCTGTTTGGCCCAGTTTGCAATTTCTGCGGAAGATGAACAGGAATAGGGAGAACCAATGAGAGACTAGCTGGAGGTGTCTGGACGGGCAAATTTAACTCTCATTTCCCACCAGGAAGAGGAAATAACCAAAGGCTCAGCGTGCCGTGCCGGAACCAGATTAGGGCCTGAAGCCATCCGGCGGTGTTGCGGCCAGCTCAAAAGAAAGCGAGTTGAAGAAAGGAGCTCAGGGGCACTGTAATTCACAAACCTGCAGAGTTATAAATGACAGCTATCGTCCAAAAATATACTGAAGTAAGGCTGCCAAGAGGACTTGAAAGCGGGGCAGAATTGCAGGAAACCGATTTCAGGAGGTAGACTGGAATTGCATTGAAAGCATAGGAAAAGAGGCAGAACGTCCACAATGATGCACTTGGCCAAAAAGGGCGTATGCGTTTTTTCCTGAATATATTCAGGAAAAAACGCATACGCCCTTTTTGGCCAACCAAGCAAGCTTGCAAAGGAAATCTGCACTACAATGAAGTCTCACTTCCCCCCGGTCAAAAGGGCCATCTGAAAAAAGTGTAAAATCCAGAAAGGCAGGACAGGCCATGGAGAACTGGGAGCCTTGTTATGCTGATGGGCGGGATGTAAATTGCCAACAGACACTCGGGAGAAGTGTATGGTGTTTCCTGAAGCAACTAAGAAACAAAGCAACAGAGCCTAGGGCACTTCCACTTATGGTCCTATAGCTTAGGGAAATTAAAATCAAAAAGACACAGCCACCCCAAAGTTTGGGACGCCTCTGTTTACAAGAACCTCGTTTACCGTACAAGTTCAATATCACAGAAAGTGAAAAATGGATAAAGAACTTGTGGTACTTACGTACAATGCAGTATCACTCAGCAATGAAATCTATGTTATCAGGTCCGTCGCAGCATAATGAGTGGATTCAGGTACGATGATTCTAACTGAAATAAGTCACACAGAAATAAAAACATCATAAGATATCACTAATACACGGAATGTAAACTTGGCTACACAGGAACTGAATTCCAAAACAGAACAGGGTCTCAAATTTAGAAAACCAACTTATGCTTGCTTAAGGGGAAAGGTGAGTTGGGGGGCTGCATAAAGCCAGAGATTGAAATGAGCACAGATAAAGTTCCTTAAGCCAAATATGGAATAGACAAGAGCTACTCCTTGCTCAACGAAATGGACTCAACACCCCATATTAAACGCCTAAGAATGTACCTGACTAGTAAATATCTTAAAACCTATGGATTGCTATGTCTCCAAAAGAGAATCAAGCGTGTGTACAGGGGCACAAACGCAGCAGTGATAGGATTGGAGAGGTTCGGTGAGCAAATGAAGACCCTTTGAAGTCATATTGCATGGTATCCCTTACACGGGTCTCAACTCTCCAGGTTTAAGGTATTCTTCCTTCAGCTAAAACATGCATGTGGAACCCAGAGTATGATCAACCGTGTGAACGGCAGACGTGTTCAAATATGTCTCAGTTTTCGTCCCCTGGTACTCGGGTGCAACATTCCAGACGCTTTACTAACACTCTCCCCACTTGGAGAGTCAGTCCCTTTAACCTCCTGTTTGGCCCAGTTTGCAATTTCTGCGGAAGATGAACAGGAATAGCGAGAACCAATGAGAGACTAGCTGGAGGTGTCTGGACGGGCAAATTTAACTCTCATTTCCCACCAGGAAGAGGAATTAACCAAAGGCTCAGCGTGCCGTGCCCGAACCAGATTAGGTCCTGAAGCCATCCTGCAGTGTTGCGGCCAGCTCAAAAGAAAGCGAGTTTGAAGAAAGGAGCTTACGGGCACTGTAATTCACAAACCTGCAGAGTTATAAATGACAGCTATTGTCCAAAAATATATTGAAGTAAGTCTGCCAAGAGGACTTGAAAGCGGGGCAGAATTGCAGGAAACCGATTTCAGGAGGTAGACTGGAATTGCATTGAAAGCATAAGAAAAGAGGCAGAACGTCCACAATGATGCACTTGGCCAAAAAGGGCGTATGCGTTTTTTC
Source organism: Grampus griseus (assembly GCF_964374135.1). Lineage (NCBI taxonomy): Eukaryota > Metazoa > Chordata > Mammalia > Artiodactyla > Delphinidae > Grampus > Grampus griseus. Next base: position 231,851 of record NW_028133193.1, on the reverse strand, counting down.
CTGAATATATTCAGGAAAAAACGTATACGCCCTTTTTGGCCAACCAAGCAAACTTGCAAAGGAAATCTGCACTACAATGAAGTCTCACTTCCCCCCGGTCAAAAGGGCCATCTGAAAAAAGTGTAAAATCCAGAAAGGCAGGACAGGCCATGGAGAACTGGGAACCTTGTTATGCTGATGGGCGGGATGTAAATGGCCAACAGACACTCGGGAGAAGTGTATAGTGTTTCCTGAAACATCTAAAAAACAAAGCAACAGAGCCTAGGGCACTTCCACTTATGGTCCTATAGCTTAGGGAAATTAAAATCAAAAAGACACAGCCACCCCAATGTTTGGGACGCCTCTGTGTACAAGAACCTCGTTTACCGTACAAGTTCAATATCACAGAAAGTGAAAAATGGATAAAGAACTTGTGGTACTTACGTACAATGCAGTATCACTCAGCAATGAAATCTATGTCATCAGGCCCGTAGCAGCATAATGAGTGGATTCAGGTACGATGATTCTAACTGAAATAAGTCACACAGAAAAAGAAACATCATAAGATATCACTAATACACGGAATGTAAACTTGGCTTCACAGGAACTGAATTACAGAACAGAACAGGGTCTCAAATTTAGAAAACCAACTTATGCTTGCTTAAGGGGAAAGGTGAGTTGGGTTGCTGCATAAAACCAGAGATTGAAATGAGCACATATAAAGTTCCTTAAGCCAAATATGGAATACACAAGAGCTACTCCTTGCTCAACGAAATGGACTCAACACCCCATATTAAACGCCTACGAATGTACCTGACTAGTAAGTATCTTAAAACCTATGGATTGCTATGTCTCCAAAAGAGAATCAAGCGTGTGTACAGGGGCATAAACGCAGCAGTGATAGGATTGGAGAGGTTCGGTGAGCAAATGAAGACCCTTTGAAGTCATATTGCATGGTACCCATTCCACGGGTCTCAACTCTCCAGGTTTAAGGTATTCTTCCTTCAGCTAAAACATGCATGTGGAACCCAGAGTATGATCAACCGTGTGATCGGGAGACGTGTTCAAATATGTCTCAGTTTTCGTACCCTGGTACTCGGGTGCAACATTCCAGACGCTTTACTAACACTCTCCCGACTTGGAGAGTCAGTCCCTTTAACCTCCTGTTTTGCCCAGTTTGCAATTTCTGTGGAAGATGAATAGGAATAGGGAGAACCAATGAGAGACTAGCTGGAGGTGTCTGGACGGGCAAATTTAACTCTCATTTCCCACCAGGAAGAGGAATTAACCAAAGGCTCAGCGTGCCGTGCCAGAACCAGATTAGGGCCTGAAGCCATCCTGTGGTGTTGTGGCCAGCTCACAAGAAAGCGAGTTGAAGAAAGGAGCTCAGGGGCACTGTAATTCACAAACCTGCAGAGTTATAAATGACAGCTATCGTCCAAAAATATACTGAAGTAAGGCTGCCAAGAGGACTTGAAAGCGGGGCAGAATTGCAGGAAAGCGTTTTCAGGAGGTAGACTGGAATTGCATTGAAAGCATAGGAAAAGAGGCAGAACGTCTACAATGATGCACTTGGCCAAAAAGGGCGTATGCGTTTTTTCCTGAATATATTCAGGAAAAAACGCATACGCACTTTTTGGCCAACCAAGCAAACTTGCAAAGGAAATCTACACTACAATGAAGTCTCACTTCCCCCCGGTCAAAAGGGCCATCTGAAAAAAGTGTAAAATCCAGAAAGGCATGACAGGCCATGGAGAACTGGGAGCCTTGTTATGCTGATGGGCGGGATGTAAATTGCCAACAGACACTCGGGAGAAGTGTATGGTGTTTCCTGAAACATCTAAAAAACAAAGCAACAGAGCCTAGGGCACTTCCACTTATGGTCCTATAGCTTAGGGAAATTAAAATCAAAAAGACACAGCCACCCCAAAGTATGGAACGCCTCTGTTTACAAGAACCTCGTTTACCGTACAAGTTCAATATCACAGAAAGTGAAAAATGGATAAAGAACTTGTGGTATTTACTTACAAAGCAATATCACTCAGCAATGAAATCTATGTCATCAGGCCCTTAGCAGCACAATGAGTGGTTTCAGGTATGATGATTCTAACTGAAATAAGTCACACAGAAAAAGAAACATCATAAGATATCAGTAATACACGGAATGTAAACTTGGCTACACAGGAACTGAATTACAGAAAAGAACAGGGTCTCAAATTTAGAAAACCAACTTATGCTTCCTTAAGGGGAAAGGTGAGTTGGGGTGCTGCATAAAAGCAGAGATTGAAATGAGCACAGATAAATTTCCTTAAGCCAAATATGGAATAAACAAGAGCTACTCCTTGCTCAACGAAATGGACTCAACACCGCATATTAAACGCCTAAGAATGTACCTGACTAGTAAGTATCTTAAAACCTATGGATTGCTATGTCTCCAAAAGAGAATCAAGCGTGTGTACAGGGGCATAAACGCAGCAGTGATAGGATTGGAGAGGTTCGGTGAGCAAATGAAGACCCTTTGAACTCATATTGCATGGTACCCATTCCACGGGTTTCAACTACCCAGGTTTAAGGTATTCTTCATTCAGCTAAAACATGCATGTGGAACCTAGAGTATGATCAACCATGTGATCGGGAGACGTGTTCAAATATGTCTCAGTTTTCGTACCCTGGTACTCGGGTGCAACATTCCAGATGCTTTACTAACACTCTCCCGACTTGGACAGTCAGTCCCTTTAACCTCCTGTTTGGCCCAGTTTGCAATTTCTGCGGAAGATGAACAGGAATAGTGAGAACCAATGAGAGACTAGCTGGAGGTGTCTGGACGGGCAAATTTAACTCTCATTTCCCACCAGGAAGAGGAATTAACCAAAGGCTCAGCTTGCCATGCCAGAACCAGATTAGGGCCTGAAGCCATCCTGCGGTGTTGCGGCCAGCTCAAAAGAAAGCGAGTTGAAGAAAGGAGCTTAGGGGCACTGTAATTCACAAACCTGCAGAGTTATAAATGACAGCTATCGTCCAAAAATATACTGAAGTAAGGCTGCCAAGAGGACTTGAAAGTGGGGCAGAATTGCAGGGAACCGATTTCAGGAGGTAGACTGGAATTGCATTGAAAGCATAGGAAAAGAGGCAGAAAGTCCACAATGATGCACTTGGCCAAAAAGTGCGTATGCGTTTCTTCCTGAATATATTCAGGAAAAAACGCATATGCCCTTTTTGGCCAACCAAGCAAACTTGCAAAGGAAATCTGCACTACAATGAAGTCTGACTTCCCTCCGGTCAAAAGGGCCATCTGAAAAAAGTGTAAAATCCAGAAAGGCAGGACAGGCCATGGAGAACTGGGAGCCTTGTTATGCTGATCAGCGGGATGTAAATTGCCAACAGACACTCGGGAGAAGTGTATGGTGTTTCCTGAAACATCTAAAAAACAAAGCAACAGAGCCTAGGGCACTTCCACTTATGGTCCTATAGCTTAGGGAAATTAAAATCAAAAAGACACAGCCACCCCAAAGTTTGGGACGCCTCTGTTTACAAGAACCTCGTTTACCGTACAACTTCAATATCACAGAAAGTGAAAAATGGATAAAGAACTTGTGGTATTTACTTACAAAGCAATATCACTCAGCAATGAAATCTATGTCATCAGGCCCTTAGCAGCACAATGAGTGGTTTCAGGTATGATGATTCTAACTGAAATAAGTCACACAGAAAAAGAAACATCATAAGATATCAGTAATACACGGAATGTAAACTTGGCTACACAGGAACTGAATTACAGAACAGAACAGGGTCTCAAATTTAGAAAACCAACTTATGCTTCCTTAAGGGGAAAGGTGAGTTGGGGTGCTGCATAAAACCAGAGATTGAAATGAGCACAGATAAAGTTCCTTAAGCCAAATATGGAATAGACAAGAGCTACTCCTTGCTCAACGAAAAGGACTCAACACCCCATATTAAACGCCTAAGAATGTACCTGACTAGTAAGTATCTTAAAACCTATGGATTGCTATGTCTCCAAAAGAGAATCAAGCATGTGTACAGGGGCATAAATGCAGCAGTGATAGGATTGGAGAGGTTCGGTGAGCAAATGAAGACCCTTTGAAGTCATATTGCATGGTACCCATTCCACGGGTTTCAACTACCCAGTTTTAAGGTATTCTTCCTTCAGCTAAAACATGCATGTGGAACCTAGAGTATGATCAACCATGTGATCGGGACACGTGTTCAAATATGTCTCAGTTTTCGTCCCCTGGTACTCGGGTGCAACATTCCAGACGCTTTACTAACACTCTCCCCACTTGGAGAGTCAGTCCCTTTAACCTCCTGTTTGGCCCAGTTTGCAATTTCTGCGGAAGATGAACAGGAATAGCGAGAACCAATGAGAGACTAGCTGGAGGTGTCTGGACGGGCAAATTTAACTCTCATTTCCCACCAGGAAGAGGAATTAACCAAAGGCTCAGCGTGCCGTGCCCGAACCAGATTAGGTCCTGAAGCCATCCTGCAGTGTTGCGGCCAGCTCAAAAGAAAGCGAGTTGAAGAAAGGAGCTTACGGGCACTGTAATTCACAAACCTGCAGAGTTATAAATGACAGCTATTGTCCAAAAATATATTGAAGTAAGTCTGCCAAGAGGACTTGAAAGCGGGGCAGAATTGCAGGAAACCGATTTCAGGAGGTAGACTGGAATTGCATTGAAAGCATAAGAAAAGAGGCAGAACGTCCACAATGATGCACTTGGCCAAAAAGGGCATATGCGTTTTTTCCTGAATATATTCAGGAAGAAACGTATACGCCCTTTTTGGCCAACCAAGCAAACTTGCAAAGGAAATCTGCACTACAATGAAGTCTGACTTCCCCCCGGTCAAAAGGGCCATCTGAAAAAAGTGTAAAATCCAGAAAGGCAGGACAGGCCATGGAGAACTGGGAGCCTTGTTATGCTGATGGGCGGGATGTAAATGGCCAACAGACACTCGGGAGAAGTGTATAGTGTTTCCTGAAACATCTAAAAAACAAAGCAACAGAGCCTAGGGCACTTCCACTTATGGTCCTATAGCTTAGGGAAATTAAAATCAAAAAGACACAGCCACCCCAAAGTTTGGGACGCCTCTGTGTACAAGAACCTCGTTTACCGTACAAGTTCAATATCACAGAAAGTGAAAAATGGATAAAGAACTTGTGGTACTTACGTACAATGCAGTATCACTCAGCAATGAAATCTATGTCATCAGGCCCGTAGCAGCATAATGAGTGGATTCAGGTACGATGATTCTAACTGAAATAAGTCACACAGAAAAAGAAACATCATAAGATATCACTAATACACGGAATGTAAACTTGGCTTCACAGGAACTGAATTACAGAACAGAACAGGGTCTCAAATTTAGAAAACCAACTTATGCTTGCTTAAGGGGAAAGGTGAGTTGGGTTGCTGCATAAAACCAGAGATTGAAATGAGCACATATAAAGTTCCTTAAGCCAAATATGGAATACACAAGAGCTACTCCTTGCTCAACGAAAAGGACTCAACACCCCATATTAAACGCCTACGAATGTACCTGACTAGTAAGTATCTTAAAACCTATGGATTGCTATGTCTCCCAAAGAGAATCAAGCGTGTGTACAGGGGCATAAACGCAGCAGTGATAGGATTGGAGAGGTTCGGTGAGCAAATGAAGACCCTTTGAAGTCATATTGCATGGTACCCATTCCACGGGTCTCAACTCTCCAGGTTTAAGGTATTCTTCCTTCAGCTAAAACATGCATGTGGAACCCAGAGTATGATCAACCGTGTGATCGGGAGACGTGTTCAAATATGTCTCAGTTTTCGTACCCTGGTACTCGGGTGCAACATTCCAGACGCTTTACTAACACTCTCCCGACTTGGAGAGTCAGTCCCTTTAACCTCCTGTTTGGCCCAGTTTGCAATTTCTGTGGAAGATGAATAGGAATAGGGAGAACCAATGAGAGACTAGCTGGAGGTGTCTGGACGGGCAAATTTAACTCTCATTTCCCACCAGGAAGAGGAATTAACCAAAGGCTCAGCGTGCCGTGCCAGAACCAGATTAGGGCCTGAAGCCATCCTGTGGTGTTGCGGCCAGCTCACAAGAAAGCGAGTTGAAGAAAGGAGCTCAGGGGCACTGTAATTCACAAACCTGCAGAGTTATAAATGACAGCTATCGTCCAAAAATATACTGAAGTAAGGCTGCCAAGAGGACTTGAAAGCGGGGGAGAATTGCAGGAAAGCGATTTCAGGAGGTAGACTGGAATTGCATTGAAAGCATAGGAAAAGAGGCAGAACATCTACAATGATGCACTTGGCCAAAAAGGGCGTATGCGTTTTTTCCTGAATATATTCAGGAAAAAACGCATACGCACTTTTTGGCCAACCAAGCAAACTTGCAAAGGAAATCTACACTACAATGAAGTCTCACTTCCCCCCGGTCAAAAGGGCCATCTGAAAAAAGTGTAAAATCCAGAAAGGCATGACAGGCCATGGAGAACTGGGAGCCTTGTTATGCTGATGGGCGGGATGTAAATTGCCAACAGACACTCGGGAGAAGTGTATGGTGTTTCCTGAAACATCTAAAAAACAAAGCAACAGAGCCTAGGGCACTTCCACTTATGGTCCTATAGCTTAGGGAAATTAAAATCAAAAAGACACAGCCACCCCAAAGTATGGAACGCCTCTGTTTACAAGAACCTCGTTTACCGTACAAGTTCAATATCACAGAAAGTGAAAAATGGATAAAGAACTTGTGGTATTTACTTACAAAGCAATATCACTCAGCAATGAAATCTATGTCATCAGGCCCTTAGCAGCACAATGAGTGGTTTCAGGTACGATGATTCTAACTGAAATAAGTCACACAGAAAAAGAAACATCCTAAGATATCAGTAATACACGGAATGTAAACTTGGCTACACAGGAACTGAATTACAGAAAAGAACAGGGTCTCAAATTTAGAAAACCAACTTATGCTTCCTTAAGGGGAAAGGTGAGTTGGGGTGCTGCATAAAAGCAGAGATTGAAATGAGCACAGATAAAGTTCCTTAAGCCAAATATGGAATAAACAAGAGCTACTCCTTGCTCAACGAAATGGACTCAACACCGCATATTAAACGCCTAAGAATGTACATGACTAGTAAGTATCTTAAAACCTATGGATTGCTATGTCTCCAAAAGAGAATCAAGCGTGTGTACAGGGGCATAAACGCAGCAGTGATAGGATTGGAGAGGTTCGGTGAGCAAATGAAGACCCTTTGAACTCATATTGCATGGTACCCATTCCACGGGTTTCAACTACCCAGGTTTAAGGTATTCTTCATTCAGCTAAAACATGCATGTGGAACCTAGAGTATGATCAACCATGTGATCGGGAGACGTGTTCAAATATGTCTCAGTTTTCGTACCCTGGTACTCGGGTGCAACATTCCAGATGCTTTACTAACACTCTCCCGACTTGGACAGTCAGTCCCTTTAACCTCCTGTTTGGCCCAGTTTGCAATTTCTGCGGAAGATGAACAGGAATAGTGAGAACCAATGAGAGACTAGCTGGAGGTGTCTGGACGGGCAAATTTAACTCTCATTTCCCACCAGGAAGAGGAATTAACCAAAGGCTCAGCTTGCCATGCCAGAACCAGATTAGGGCCTGAAGCCATCCTGCGGTGTTGCGGCCAGCTCAAAAGAAAGCGAGTTGAAGAAAGGAGCTTAGGGGCACTGTAATTCACAAACCTGCAGAGTTATAAATGACAGCTATCGTCCAAAAATATACTGAAGTAAGGCTGCCAAGAGGACTTGAAAGTGGGGCAGAATTGCAGGAAACCGATTTCAGGAGGTAGACTGGAATTGCATTGAAAGCATAGGAAAAGAGGCAGAACGTCCACAATGATGCACTTGGTCAAAAAGGGCGTATGCGTTTATTCCTGAATATATTCAGGAAAAAACGCATACGCCCTTTTTGGCCAACCAAGCAAGCTTGCAAAGGAAATCTGAACTACAATGAAGTTTCACTTCCCCCCGGTCAAAAGGGCCATCTGAATAAAGTGTAAAATCCAGAAAGGCAGGACAGGCCATGGAGAACTGGGAGCCTTGTTATGCTGATGGGCGGGATGTAAATTGCCAACAGACACTCGGGAGAAGTGTATGGTGTTTCCTGAAACATCTAAAAAACAAAGCAACAGAGCCTAGGGCACTTCCACTTATGGTCCTATAGCTTAGGGAAATTAAAATCAAAAAGACACAGCCACCCCAAAGTTTGGGACGCCTCTGTTTACAAGACCCTTGTTTACAGTACAAGTTCAACATCGCAGAAAGTGAAAAATGGATAAAGAAGTTGTGGTATTTACTTACAAAGCAATATCACTCAGCAATGAAATCTATGTCATCAGGCCCTTAGCAGCACAATGAGTTGATTCAGGTATGATGATTCTAACTGAAATAAGTCACACAGAAAAAGAAACATCCTAAGATATCAGTAATACACGGAATGTAAACTTGGCTACACAGGAACTGAATTACAGAACAGAAGAGGGTCTCAAATTTAGAAAACCAACTTATGCTTGCTTAAGGGTAAAGGTGAGTTGGGGTGCTGCATAAAACCAGAGATTGAAATGAGCACAGATAAAGTTCCTTAAGCCAAATATGGAATAGACAAGATCTACTCCTTGTTCAACGAAATGGACTCAACACCGCATATTAAACGCCTAAGTATGTAGCTGACTAGTAAGTATCTTAAAACCTATGGATTGCTATGTCTCCAAAAGAGAATCAAGCGTGTGTACAGGGGCATAAACGCAGCAGTGATAGGATTGGAGAGTTTCGGTGAGCAAATGAAGACCCTTTGAAGTCATATTGCATGGTACCCATTCCACAGGTTTCAACTACCCACGTTTAAGGTATTCTTCCTTCAGCTAAAACATGCATGTGGAACCCAGAGTATGATCAACTGTGTGAACGGGACACGTGTTCAAATATGTCTCAGTTTTCCTCCCCTGGTACTCGGGTGCAACATTCCAGACGCTTTACTAACACTCTCCCCACTTGGAGAGTCAGCGCCTTTAACCTCCTGTTTGGCCCAGTTTGCAATTTCTGCGGAAGATGAACAGGAATAGGGAGAACCAATGAGAGACTAGCTGGAGGTGTCTGGACGGGCAAATTTAACTCTCATTTCCCACCAGGAAGAGGAATTAACCAAAGGCTCAGCGTGCCATGCCGGAACCAGATTAGGACCTGAAGCCATCCTGCAGTGTTGCGGCCAGCTCAAAAGAAAGCGAGTTGAAGAAAGGAGCTCAGGGGCACTGTAATTCACAAACGTGCAGAGTTATAAATGACAGCTATCGTCCAAAAATATACTGAAGTAAGGCTGCCAAGAGGACTTGAAAGTGGGGCAGAATTGCAGGAAACCGATTTCAGGAGGTAGACTGGAATTGCATTGAAAGCATAGGAAAAGAGGCAGAACGTCCACAATGATGCACTTGGCCAAAACGGGCGTATGCGTTTATTCCTGAATATATTCAGGAAAAAACGCATACGCCCTTTGTGGCCAACCAAGCAAGCTTGCAAAGGAAATCTGAACAACAATGAAGTCTCACTTCCCCCCGGTCAAAAGGGCCATCTGAAAAAAGTGTAAAATCCAGAAAGGCAGGACAGGCCATGGAGAACTGGGAGCCTTGTTATGCTGATGGGCGGGATGTAAATTGCCAACAGACACTCGGGAGAAGTGTATGGTGTTTCCTGAAACATCTAAAAAACAAAGCAACAGAGCCTAGGGCACTTCCACTTATGGTCCTATAGTTTAAGGAAATTAAAATCAAAAAGATACAGCCACCCCAAAGTTTGGGACGCCTCTGTTTACAAGAACCTCGTTTACCGTACAAGTTCAATATCACAGAAAGTGAAAAATGGATAAAGAACTTGTGGTACTTACATACAATGCACTATCACTCAGCAATGAAATCTATGTCATCAGGCCCGCAGCAGCATAATGAGTGGATTCAGGTACGATGATTCTAACTGAAATAAGTCACACAGAAAAAGAAACATCATAAGATATCACTAATACATGGAATGTAAACTTGGCTACACAGGAACTGAATTCCAAAACAGAACAGGGTCTCAAATTTAGAAAACCAACTTATGCTTGCTTAAGGGGAAAGGTGAGTTGGGGTGCTGCATAAAACCAGAGATTGAAATGAGCACAGATAAAGTTCCTTAAGCCAAATATGGAATAGACAAGAGCTACTCCTTGCTCAACGAAATGGACTCAACACCCCATATTAAACGCCTAAGAATGTACCTGACTAGTAAGTATCTTAAAACCTATGGATTGCTATGTCTCCAAAAGAGAATCAAGCGTGTGTACAGGTTCATAAACGCAGCAGTGATAGGATTGGAGAGGTTCGGTGAGCAAATGAAGACCCTTTGAAGTCATATTGCATGGTACCCATTCCACAGGTTTCAACTACCCACGTTTAAGGTATTCTTGCTTCAGCTAAAACATGCATGTGGAACCCAGAGTATGATCAACCGTGTGAATGGGAGACGTGTTCAAATATGTCTCAGTTTTCCTCCCCTGGTACTCGGGTGCAACATTCCAGATGCTTTACTAACACTCTCCCCACTTGGAGGGTCAGCGCCTTTAACCTCTTGTTTGGCCCTGTTTGCAATTTCTGCGGAAGATGAACAGGAATAGGGAGAACCAATGAGAGACTAGCTGGAGGTGTCTGGACGGGCAAATTTAACTCTCATTTCCCACCAGGAAGAGGAAATAAGCAAAGTCTCAGTGTGCCGTGCCCGAACCAGATTAGGGCCTGAAGCCATCCTCCGGTGTTGCGGCCAGCTCAAAAGAAAGCGAGTTGAAGAAAGGAGCTCAGGGGCACTGTAATTCACAAACCTGCAGAGGTATAAATGACAGCTATCGTCCAAAAATATACTGAAGTAAGGCTGCCAAGAGGACTTGAAAGCGGGGCAGAATTGCAGGAAACCGATTTCAGGAGGTAGACTGGAATTGCATTGAAAGCATAGGAAAAGAGGCAGAACGTCCACAATGATGCACTTGGCCAAAAAGGGCATATGCGTTTTTTCCTGAATATATTCAGGAAAGAACGCATACGACCTTTTTGGCCTCAGGAAAAAACGCATACGCCCTTTTTGGCCAACCAAGCAAGCTTGCAAAGGAAATCTGCACTACAATGAAGTCTCACTTCCCCCCAGTCAAAAGGGCCATCTGAGAAAAGTGTAAAATCCAGAAAGGCAGGACAGGCCATGGAGAACTGGGAGCCTTGTTATGCTGATGGGCGGGATGTAAATTGCCAACAGACTCTCGGGAGAAGTGTATGGTGTTTCCTGAAACATCTAAAAAACAAAGCAACAGAGCCTAGGGCACTTCCACTTATGGTCCTATAGCTTAGGGAAATTAAAATCAAAAAGACACAGCCACCCCAAAGTTTGGAACGGCTCTGTTTACAAGAACCTCGTTTACAGTACAAGTTCAACATCGCAGAAAGTGAAAAATGGATAAAGAAGTTGTGGTATTTACTTACAAAGCAATATCACTCAGCAATGAAATCTATGTCATCAGGCCCTCAGGAGCACAATGAGTGGATTCAGGTATGATGATTCTAACTGAAATAAGTCACACAGAAAAAGAAACCTCATAAGATATCAGTAATACACGGAATGTAAACTTGGCTACACAGGAACTGAATTCCAAAACAGAACAGGGTCTCAAATTTAGAAAACCAACTTATGCTTGGTTAAGGGTAAAGGTGAGTTGGGGTGCTGCATAAAACCAGAGATTGAAATGAGCACAGATAAAGTTCCTTAAGCCTAATATGGAATAGACAAGAGCTATTCCTTGCTCAACGAAATGGACTCAACACTGCATATTAAACGCCTAAGAATGTACCTGACTAGTAAGTATCTTAAAACCTATGGATTGCTATGTCTCCGAAAGAGAATCAAGCGTGTGTACAGGGGCATAAACGCAGCAGTGATAGGATTGGAGAGGTTCGGAGAGCAAACGAAGACCCTTTGAAGTCATATTGCATGGTACCCATTCCACGGGTCTCAACTCTCAAGGTTTAAGGTATTCTTCCTTCAGCTAAAACATGCATGTGGAACCCAGAGTATGATCAACCGTGTGAACGGGAGACGTGTTCAAATATGTCTCAGTTTTCCTCCCCTGGTACTCGGGTGCAACATTCCAGACGCTTTACTAACACTCTCCCCACTTGGAGAGTCAGCGCCTTTAACCTCCTGTTTGGTCCAGTTTGCAATTTCTGCGGAAGATGAACAGGAATAGGGAGAACCAATGAGAGACTAGCTGGAGGTGTCTGGACGGGCAAATTTAACTCTCATTTCCCACCAGGAAGAGGAATTAACCAAAGGCTCAGCGTGCCGTGCCGGAACGAGATTAGGGCCTGAAGCCATCCTGCGGTGTTGCGGCCAGCTCAAAAGAAAGCGAGTTGAAGAAAGGAGCTCAGGGGCACTGTAATTCACAGACCTGCAGAGTTATAAATGACAGCTATCGTCCAAAAATATAGTGAAGTAAGGCTGCCAAGAGAACTTGAAAGCGGGGCAGAATTGCAGGAAACCGATTTCAGGAGGTAGACTGGAATTGCATTGAAAGCATAGGAAAAGAGGCAGAACGTCCACAATGATGCACTTGGCCAAAAAGGGCGTATACGTTTTTTCCTGAATGTATTCAGGAAAAAACGCATACGCCCTTTTTGGCCAACGAAGCAAACTTGCAAAGGAAATCTGGACTACAATGAAGTCTCACTTCCCCCCGGTCAAAAGGGCCATCTGAAAAAAGTGTAAAATCCAGAAAGGCAGGACAGGCCATGGAGAACTGGGAGCCTTGTTATGCTGATGGGCGGGATGTAAATTGCCAACAGACACTCGGGAGAAGTGTATGGTGTTTCCTGAAACATCTAAAAAACAAAGCAACAGAGCCTAGGGCACTTCCACTTATGGTCTTATAGCTTAGGGAAATTAAAATCAAAAAGACACAGCCACCCCAAAGTTTGGGACGCCTCTGTTTACAAGAACCTCGTTTACCGTACAAGTTCAATATCACAGAAAGTGAAAAACGGATAAAGAACTTGTGGTACTTACGTACAATGCAGTATCACTCAGCAATGAAATCTATGTCATCAGGCCCGTAGCAGCATAATGAGTGGATTCAGGTACGATGATTCTAACTGAAATAAGTCACACAGAAAAAGAAACATCATAAGATATCACTAATACACGGAATGTAAACTTGGCTACACAGGAACTGAATTCCAAAACAGAACAGGGTCTCAAATTTAGAAAACCAACTTATGCTTGCTTAAGGGGAAAGGTGAGTTGGGGTGCTGCATAAAACCAGAGATTGAAATGAGCACAGATAAAGTTCCTTAAGCCAAATATGGAATAGACAAGAGCTACTCCTTGCTCAACGAAATGGACTCAACACCGCATATTAAACGCCTAAGAATGTACCTGAGTAGTAAGTATCTTAAAACCTATGGATTGCTATGTCTCCAAAAGAGAATCAAGCGTGTGTACAGGGGCATAAACGCAGCAGTGATAGTATTGGAGAGGTTCGGTGAGCTAATGAAGACCCTTTGAAGTCATATTGCATGGTACCCATTCCACGGGTTTCAACTACCCATATTTAAGGTATTCTTCCTTCAGCTAAAACATGCATGTGGAACCTAGAGTATGATCAACCATGTGATCGGGAGACGTGTTCAAATATGTCTCAGTTTTCCTCCACTGGTACTCGGGTGCAACATTCCAGACGCTTTACTAACACTCTCCCCACTTGGCGAGTCAGCGCCTTTAACTTCATGTTTGGTCCAGTTTGCAATTTCTGCGGAAGATGAACAGGAATAGGGAGAACCAATGAGAGACTAGCTGGAGGTGTCTGGACGGGCAAATTTAACTCTCATTTCCCACCAGGAAGAGGAAATAACCAAAGGCTCAGCGTGCCGTGCCGGAACCAGATTAGGGCCTGAAGCCATCCTGCGGTGTTGCGGCCAGCTCACAAGAAAGCGAGTTGAAGAAAGGAGCTCAGGGGCACTGTAATTCACAAACCTGCAGAGTTATAAATGACAGCTATCGTCCAAAAATATACTGAAGTAAGGCTGCCAGGAGGACTTGAAAGCGGAGCAGAATTGCAGGAAACCTATTTCAGGAGGTAGACTGGAATTGCATTGAAAGCATAGGAAAAGAGGCAGAACGTCCACAATGATGCACTTGGCCAAAAAGGGCGTATGCGTTTTTTCCTGAATATATTCAGGAAAAAACGCATACGCCCTTTTTGGCCAACCAAGCAAGCTTGCAAAGGAAATCTGCACTACAATGAAGTCTCACTTCCCCCCGGTCAAAAGGGCCATCTGAAAAACGTGTAAAATCCAGAAAGGCAGGACAGGCCATGGAGAACTGGGAGCCTTGTTATGCTGATGGGCGGGATGTAAATTGCCAACAGACACTCGGGAGAAGTGTATGGTGTTTCCTGAAACATCTAAAAAACAAAGCAACAGAGCCTAGGGCACTTCCACTTATGGTCCTATAGCTTAGGGAAATTAAAATCAAAAAGACACAGCCACCCCAAAGTTTGGGACGCCTCTGTTTACAAGAACCTCGTTTACCGTACAAGTTCAATATCACAGAAAGTGAAAAATGGATAAAGAACTTGTGGTACTTACGTACAATGCAGTATCACTCAGCAATGAAATCTATGTCATCAGGCCCGTAGCAGCATAATGAGTGGATTCAGGTAGGATGATTCTAACTGAAATAAGTCACACAGAAAAAGAAACATCATAAGATATCACTAATACACGGAATGTAAACTTGGCTACACAGGAACTGAATTCCAAAACAGAACAGGGTCTCAAATGTAGAAAACCAACTTATGCTTGCTTAAGCGGAAAGGTGAGTTGGGGTGCTGCATAAAACCAGAGATTGAAATGAGCACAGATAAAGTTCCTTAAGCCAAATATGGAATACACAAGAGCTACTCCTTGCTCAACGAAATGGACTCAACACCCCATATTAAACGCCTAAGACTGTACCTCACTAGTAAGTATCTTAAAACCTATGGATTGTTATGTCTCAAAAAGAGAATCAAGCGTGTGTACAGGGGCATAAACGCAGCAGTGTTAGGATTGGAGAGGTTCGGTGAGCAAATGAAGACCCTTTGAAGTCATATTGCATGGTACCCATTCCACGGGTCTCAACTCTCCAGGTTTAACGTATTCTTCCTTCAGTTAAAACATGCATGTGGAACCTAGAGTATGATCAACCATGTGATCGGGAGACGTGTTCAAATATGTCTCAGTTTTCATACCCTGGTACTCGGGAGCAACATTCCAGACGCTTTACTAACACTCTCCCGACTTGGAGAGTCAGTCCCTTTAACCTTTGTTTGGCCCAGTTTGCAATTTCTGCGAAAGATGAACAGGAATAGGGAGAACCAATGAGAGACTAGCTGGAGGTTTCTGGACGGGCAAATTTAACTCTCATTTCCCACAAGGAAGAGGAAATAACCAAAGGCTCAGCGTGCCGTGCCGGAACCAGATTAGGGCCTGAAGCCATCCTGCGGTGTTGCGGCCAGCTCAAAAGAAAGCGAGTTGAAGAAAGGAGCTCAGGGGCACTGCAATTCACAAACCTGCAGAGTTATAAATGACAGCTATCGTCCAAAAATATACTGAAGTAAGGCTGCCAAGAGGACTTGAAAGCGGGGCAGAATTGCAGGAAACTGATTTCAGGAGGTAGACTGGAATTGCATTGAAAGCATAGGAAAAGAGGCAGAATGTCCACAATGATGCACTTGACCGAAAAGGGCGTATGCGTTTTTTCCTGAATATATTCAGGAAAAAACGCATATGCCGTTTTTGGCCAACAAAGCAAACTTGCAAAGGAAATCTGCACTACAATGAAGTCTCACTTCCCCCCGGTCAAAAGGGCCATCTGAGAAAAGTGTAAAATCCAGAAAGGCAGGACAGGCCATGGAGAACTGGGAGCCTTGTTATGCTGATGGGCGGGATGTAAATTGCCAACAGACACTCGGGAGAAGTGTATGGTGTTTCCTGAAACATCTAAAAAACAAAGCAACAGAGCCTAGGGCACTTCCACTTCTGGTCCTATAGTTAGGGAAATTAAAATCAAAAAGACACAGCCACCCCAAAGTTTGGAACGGCTCTGTTTACAAGAACCTCGTTTACAGTACAAGTTCAACATCGCAGAAAGTGAAAAATGGATAAAGAAGTTGTGGTATTTACTTACAAAGCAATATCACTCAGCAATGAAATCTATGTCATCAGGCCCTTAGCAGCACAATGAGTGGATTCAGGTATGATGATTCTAACTGAAATAAGTCACACAGAAAAAGAAACATCATAAGATATCAGTAATACACGGAATGTAAACTTGGCTACACAGGAACTGAATTACAGAACAGAACAGGGTCTCAAATTTAGAAAACCAACTTATGCTTGCTTAAGGGTAAAGGTGAGTTGGGGTGCTGCATAAAACCAGAGATTGAAATGAGCACAGATAAAGTTCCTTAATCCAAATATGGAATAGACAAGAGCTACTCCTTGCTCAACGAAATGGACTCAACATCGCATATTAAACGCCTAAGAATGTACCTGACTAGTAAGTATCTTAAAACCTATGGATTGCTATGTCTCCGAAAGAGAATCAAGCGTGTGTACAGGGGCATAAACGCAGCAGTGATAGGATTGGAGAGGTTCGGTGAGCAAACGAAGACCCTTTGAAGTCATATTGCATGGTACCCATTCCACGGGTCTCAACTCTCCAGGTTTAAGGTATTCTTCCTTCAGCTAAAACATGCATGTGGAACCCAGAGTATGATCAACCGTGTGAACGGGAGACGTGTTCAAATATGTCTCAGTTTTCCTCCCCTGCTACTCGGGTGCAACATTCCAGACACTTTACTAACACTCTCCCGACTTGGAGAGTCAGTCCCTTTAAACTCCTGTTTGGCCCAGTTTTCACTTTCTGCGGAACATGAACAGGAATAGCAAGAACCAATGAGAGACAAGCTGGAGGTGTCTGGACGGGCAAATTTAACTCTCATTTCCCACCAGGAAGAGGAATTAACCAAAGGCTCAGCGTGCCGTGCCGGAACCAGATTAGGGCCTGAAGCCATCCTGCGGTGTTGCGGCCAGGTCACAAGAAAGCGAGTTGAAGAAAGGAGCTCAGGGGCACTGTAATTCACAAACCAGCAGAGTTATAAATGACAGCTATCGTCCAAAAATATACTGAAGTAAGGCTGCCAAGAGGCTTTGAGAGCGGGGCAGAATTGCAGGAAACCGATTTCAGGAGGTAGACTGGAATTGCATTGAAAGCATAGGAAAAGAGGCAGAACGTCCACAATGATGCACTTGGCCAAAAAGGGCGTATGCGTTTTTTCCTGAATATATTCAGGAAAAAACGCATACGCCGTTTTTGGCCAACCAAGCAAACTTGCAAAGGAAATCTGCACTACAATGAAGTCTCACTTCCCCCCGGTCAAAAGGGCCATCTGAGAAAAGTGTAAAATCCAGAAAGGCAGGACAGGCCATGGAGAACTGGGAGCCTTGTTATGCTGATGGGCGGGATGTAAATTGCCAACAGACACTCGGGAGAAGTGTATGGTGTTTCCTGAAACAT
Source organism: Grampus griseus (assembly GCF_964374135.1). Classification (NCBI taxonomy): domain Eukaryota; kingdom Metazoa; phylum Chordata; class Mammalia; order Artiodactyla; family Delphinidae; genus Grampus; species Grampus griseus. The sequence continues at coordinate 214,203 of NW_028133193.1, read as the reverse complement.
ATAAAAAACAAAGCAACAGAGCCTAGGGCACTTTAACTTATGGTCCTATAGCTTAGGGAAATTAAAATCAAAAAGACACAGCCACCCCAAAGTTTGGAACGGCTCTGTTTACAAGAACCTCGTTTACTTTACAAGTTCAACATCGCAGAAAGTGAAAAATGGATAAAGAAGTTGTGGTATTTACTTACAAAGCAATATCACTCAGCAATGATATCTATGTCATCAGGCCCTTAGCAGCACAATGAGTGGATTCAGGTATGATGATTCTAACTGAAATAAGTCACACAGAAAAAGAAACATCATAAGATATCAGTAATACACGGAATGTAAACTTGGCTACACAGGAACTGAATTCCAAAACAGAACAGGGTCTCAAATTTAGAAAACCAACTTATGCTTGCTTAAGGGTAAAGGTGAGTTGGGGTGCTGCATAAAACCAGAGATTGAAATGAGCACAGATAAAGTTCCTTAAGCCAAATATGGAATAGACAAGAGCTACTCCTTGCTCAACGAAATGGACTCAACACTGCATATTAAACGCCTAAGAATGTACCTGACTAGTAAGTATCTTAAAACCTATGGATTGCTATGTCTCCAAAAGAGAATCAAGCATGTGTACAGGGGCATAAACGCAGCAGTGATAGGATTGGAGAGGTTCGGTGAGCAAACGAAGACCCTTTGAAGTCATATTGCATGGTACCCATTCCACGGTTCTCAACTCTCCAGGTTTAAGGTATTCTTCCTTCAGCTAAAACATGCATGTGGAACCCAGAGTATGATCAACCGTGTGAACGGGAGACGTGTTCAAATATGTCTCAGTTTTCCTCCCCTGGTACTCGGGTGCAACATTCCAGAAGCTTTACTAACACTCTCCCCACTTGGAGAGTCAGCGCCTTTAAACTCCTGTTTGGTCCAGTTTGCAATTTCTGCGGAAGATGAACAGGAATAGGGAGAACCAATGAGAGACTAGCTGGAGGTGTCTGGACGGGCAAATTTAACTCTCATTTCTCACCAGGAAGAGGAATTAACCAAAGGCTCAGCGTGCCGTGCCAGAACCAGATTAGGGCCTGAAGCCATCCTGCGGTGTTGCGGCCAGCTCACAAGAAAGCGAGTTGAAGAAAGGAGCTCAGGGGCACTGTAATTCACAAACCTGCAGAGTTATAAATGACGGTTATAAATGACAGCTTTTTGACCAACCAAGCAAACTTGCAAAGGAAATATGCACTACAATGAAGTCTGACTTCCCCCCGGTCAAAAGGGCCATCTGAAAAATGTGTAAAATCCAGAAAGGCAGGACAGGCCATGGAGAACTGGGAGCCTTGTTATGCTGATGGGCGGGATGTAAATTGCCAACAGACACTCGGGAGAAGTGTATGGTGTTTCCTGAAACATCTAAAAAACAAAGCAACAGAGCCTAGGGCACTTCCACTTATGGTCGTATAGCTTAGGGAAATTAAAATCAAAAAGACACAGCCACCCCAAAGTTTGGGACGCCTCTGTTTACAAGAACCTCGTTTACAGTTCAAGTTCAAAATCGCAGAAAGTGAAAAATGGATAAAGAAGTTGTGGTATTTACTTACAAAGCAATATCACTCAGCAATGAAATCTATGTCATCAGGCCCTTAGCAGCACAATGAGTTGATTCAGGTATGATGATTCTAACTGAAATAAGTCACACAGAAAAAGAAACATCATAAGGTATCAGTAATACACGGAATGTAAGCTTGGCTACACAGGAACTGAATTACAGAACAGAAAAGGGTCTCAAATTTAGAAAACCAACTTATGCTTGCTTAAGGGTAAAGGTGAGTTGGGGTGCTACATAAAACCAAAGATTGAAATGAGCACAGTTAAAGTACCATAAGCCAAATATGGAATAGACAAGAGCTACTCCTTGCTCAACGAAATGGACTCAACACCGCATATTAAACGCCTAAGAATGTACCTGACTAGGAAGTATCTTAAAACCTATGGATTGCTATGTCTCCAAAAGAGAATCAAGCGTGTGTACAGGGGCATAAACGCAGCAGTGATAGGATTGGAGAGGTTCGGTGAGCAAATGAAGACCCTTTGAAGTCATATTGCATGGTACCCATTACACGGGTCTCAACTCTCCAGGTTTAAGGTATTCTTCCTTCAGCTAAAACATGCATGTGGACCCCAGAGTATGATCAACCGTGTGAATGGGAGACGTGTTCAAATATGTCTCAGTTTTCCTCCCCTGGTACTCGGGTGCAACATTGAGACGCTTTACTAACCCTCTCCCGACTTGGAGAGTCAGTCCCTTTAACCTCCTGTTTGGCCCAGTTTGCAATTTCTGCGGAAGATGAACAGGAATAGGGAGAACCAATGAGAGACTAGCTGGAGGTGTCTGGACGGGCAAATTTAACTCTCATTTCCCACCAGGAAGAGGAAATAACCAAAGGCTCAGCGTGCCGTGCCGGAACCAGATTAGGGCCTGAAGCCATCCTGCGGTGTTGCGGCCAGCTCACAAGAAAGCGAGTTGAAGAAAGGAGCTCAGGGGCACTGTAATTCACAAACCTGCAGAGTTATAAATGACAGCTATCGTCCAAAAATATACTGAAGTAAGGCTGCCAAGAGGACTTGAAAGCGGGGCAGAATTGCAGGAAACCGATTTCAGGAGGTAGACTGGAATTGCATTGAAAGCATAGGAAAAGAGGCAGAACGTCCACAATGATGCACTTGGCCAAAAAGGGCGTATGCGTTTTTTCCTGAATATATTCAGGAAAAAACGCATACGCCCTTTTTGGCCAACCAAGCAAGCTTGCAAAGGAAATCTGCACTACAATGAAGTCTCACTTCCCCCCGGTCAAAAGGGCCATCTGAAAAAAGTGTAAAATCCAGAAAGGCAGGACAGGCCATGGAGAACTGGGAGCCTTGTTATGCTGATGGGCGGGATGTAAATTGCCAACAGACACTCGGGAGAAGTGTATGGTGTTTCCTGAAGCAACTAAGAAACAAAGCAACAGAGCCTAGGGCACTTCCACTTATGGTCCTATAGCTTAGGGAAATTAAAATCAAAAAGACACAGCCACCCCAAAGTTTGGGACGCCTCTGTTTACAAGAACCTCGTTTACCGTACAAGTTCAATATCACAGAAAGTTAAAAATGGATAAAGAACTTGTGGTACTTACGTACAATGCAGTATCACTCAGCAATGAAATCTATGTTATCAGGTCCGTCGCAGCATAATGAGTGGATTCAGGTACGATGATTCTAACTGAAATAAGTCACACAGAAATAAAAACATCATAAGATATCACTAATACACGGAATGTAAACTTGGCTACACAGGAACTGAATTCCAAAACAGAACAGGGTCTCAAATTTAGAAAACCAACTTATGCTTGCTTAAGGGGAAAGGTGAGTTGGGGGGCTGCATAAAGCCAGAGATTGAAATGAGCACAGATAAAGTTCCTTAAGCCAAATATGGAATAGACAAGAGCTACTCCTTGCTCAACGAAATGGACTCAACACCCCATATTAAACGCCTAAGAATGTACCTGACTAGTAAGTATCTTAAAACCTATGGATTGCTATGTCTCCAAAAGAGAATCAAGCGTGTGTACAGGGGCACAAACGCAGCAGTGATAGGATTGGAGAGGTTCGGTGAGCAAATGAAGACCCTTTGAAGTCATATTGCATGGTACCCATTACACGGGTCTCAACTCTCCAGGTTTAAGGTATTCTTCCTTCAGCTAAAACATGCATGTGGAACCCAGAGTATGATCAACCGTGTGAACGGCAGACGTGTTCAAATATGTCTCAGTTTTCCTCCCCTGGTACTCGGGTGCAACATTCCAGACGCTTTACTAACACTCTCCCGACTTGGAGAGTCAGCGCCTTTAACCTCCTGTTTGGCCCAGTTTGCAATTTCTGCGGAAGATGAACAGGAATAGCGAGAAACACTGAGAGACTAGCTGGAGGTGTCTGGACGGGCAAATTTAACTCTCATTTCCCACCAGGAAGAGGAAATAACCAAAGGCTCAGCGTGCCGTGCCGGAACCAGATTAGGGCCTGAAGCCATCCTGCGGTGTTGCGGCCAGGTCACAAGAAAGCGAGTTGAAGAAAGGAGTTCAGGGGCACTGTAATTCACAAACCTGCAGAGTTATAAATGACAGCTATCGTCCAAAAATATACAGAAGTAAGGCTGCCAAGAGGACTTGAAAGCGGGGCAGAATTGCAGGAAACCGATTTCAGGAGGTAGACTGGAATTGCATTGAAAGTATAGGAAAAGAGGCAGAACGTCCACAATGATGCACTTGGCCAAAAAGGGCGTATGCGTTTTTTCCTGAATATATTCAGGAAAAAACGCATACGCACTTTTTGGCCAACCAAGCAAACTTGCAAAGGAAATCTGCACTACAATGAAGTCTCACTTCCCCCCTGGTCAAAAGGGCCATCTGAAAAAAGTGTAAAATCCAGAAAGGCAGGACAGGCCATGGAGAACTGGGAGCCTTGTTATGCTGATGGGCGGGATGTAAATTGCCAACAGACACTCGGGAGAAGTGTATGGTGTTTCCTGAAACATCTAAGAAACAAAGCAACTGAGCCTAGGGCACTTCCACTTATGGTCCTATAGCTTAGGGAAATTAAAATCAAAAAGACACAGCCACCCCAAAGGTTGGAACGGCTCTGTTTACAAGAACCTCGTTTACAGTACAAGTTCAACATCGCAGAAAGTGAAAAATGGATAAAGAAGTTGTGGTATTTACATACAAAGCAATATCACTCAGCAATGAAATCTATGTCATCAGGCCCTTAGCAGCACAATGAGTGGATTCAGGTATGATGATTCTAACTGAAATAAGTCACACAGAAAAAGAAACATCCTAAGATATCAGTAATACACGGAATGTAAACTTGGCTACACAGGAACTGAATTACAGAACAGAACAGGGTCTCAAATTTAGAAAACCAACTTATGCTTGCTTAAGGGGAAAGGTGAGTTGGGGTACTGTATAAAAGCAGAGATTGAAATGAGCACAGATAAAGTTCCTTAAGCCAAATATGTAATAGACAAGAGCTACTCCTTGCTCAACGAAATGGACTCAACACCTCATATTAAACGCCTAAGAATGTACCTGACTAGTAAGTATCTTAAAACCTATGGATTGCTATGTCTCAGAAAGAGAATCAAGCGTGTGTACAGGGGCATAAACGCAGCAGTGATAGGATTGGAGAGGTTCGGTGAGCAAATGAAGACCCTTTGAAGTCATATTGCATGGTACCCATTACACGGGTCTCAACTCTCCAGGTTTAAGGTATTCTTCCTTCAGCTAAAACATGCATGTGGAACCCAGAGTATGATCAACCGTGTGAACGGGAGACGTGTTCAAATATGTCTCAGTTTTCCTCCCCTGGTACTCGGGTGCAACATTGAGACGCTTTACTAACCCTCTCCCGACTTGGAGAGTCAGTCCCTTTAACCTCCTGTTTGGCCCAGTTTGCAATTTCTGCGGAAGATGAACAGGAATAGGGAGAACCAATGAGAGACTAGCTGGAGGTGTCTGGACGGGCAAATTTAACTCTCATTTCCCACCAGGAAGAGGAAATAACCAAAGGCTCAGCGTGCCGTGCCTGAAACAGATTAGGGCCTGAAGCCATCCGGCGGTGTTGCGGCCAGCTCAAAAGAAAGCGAGTTGAAGAAAGGAGCTCAGGGGCACTGTAATTCACAAACCTGCAGAGTTATAAATGACAGCTATCGTCCAAAAATATACTGAAGTAAGGCTGCCAAGAGGACTTGAAAGCAGGGCAGAATTGCAGGAAACCGATTTCAGGATGTAGACTGGAATTGCATTGAAAGCATAGGAAAAGAGGCAGAACGTCCACAATGATGCACTTGGCCAAAAAGGGCGCATGCGTTTCTTCCTGAATATATTCATGAAAAAACGCATACGCCCTTTTTGGCCAACCAAGCAAGCTTGCAAAGGAAATCTGCACTACAATGAAGTCTCACTTCCCCCCGGTCAAAAGGGCCATCTGAAAAAAGTGTAAAATCCAGAAAGGCAGGACAGGCCATGGAGAACTGGGAGCCTTGTTATGCTGATGGGCGGGATGTAAATTGCCAACAGACACTCGGGAGAAGTGTATGGTGTTTCCTGAAGCAACTAAGAAACAAAGCAACAGAGCCTAGGGCACTTCCACTTATGGTCCTATAGCTTAGGGAAATTAAAATCAAAAAGACACAGCCACCCCAAAGTTTGGGACGCCTCTGTTTACAAGAACCTCGTTTACCGTACAAGTTCAATATCACAGAAAGTGAAAAATGGATAAAGAACTTGTGGTACTTACGTACAATGCAGTATCACTCAGCAATGAAATCTATGTCATCAGGCCCGTCGCAGCATAATGAGTGGATTCAGGTACGATGATTCTAACTGAAATAAGTCACACAGAAATAGAAACATCATAAGATATCACTAATACATGGAATGTAAACTTGGCTACACAGGAACTGAATTCCAAAACAGAACAGGGTCTCAAATTTAGAAAACCAACTTATGCTTGCTTAAGGGGAAAGGTGAGTTGGGGTGCTGCATAAAACCAGAGATTGAAATGAGCACAGATAAAGTTCCTTAAGCCAAATATGGAATAGACAAGAGCTACTCCTTGCTCAACGAAATGGACTCAACACCCCATATTAAACGCCTAAGAATGTACCTGACTAGTAAGTATCTTAAAACCTATGGATTGCTATGTCTCCAAAAGAGAATCAAGTGTGTGTACAGGGGCACAAACGCAGCAGTGATAGGATTGGAGAGGTTCGGTGAGCAAATGAAGACCCTTTGAAGTCATATTGCATGGTACCCATTACACGGGTCTCAACTCTCCAGGTTTAAGGTATTCTTCCTTCAGCTAAAACATGCATGTGGAACCCAGAGTATGATCAACCGTGTGAACGGCAGACGTGTTCAAATATGTCTCAGTTTTCCTCCCCTGGTACTCGGGTGCAACATTCCAGACGCTTTACTAACACTCTCCCGACTTGGAGAGTCAGCGCCTTTAACCTCCTGTTTGGCCCAGTTTGCAATTTCTGCGGAAGATGAACAGGAATAGCGAGAACCAATGAGAGACTAGCTGGAGGTGTCTGGACGGGCAAATTTAACTCTCATTTCCCACCAGGAAGAGGAAATAACCAAAGGCTCAGCGTGCCGTGCCTGAAACAGATTAGGGCCTGAAGCCATCCTGCGGTATTGCGGCCAGGTCACAAGAAAGCGAGTTGAAGAAAGGAGCTCAGGGGCACTGTAATTCACAAACCTGCAGAGTTATAAATGACAGCTATCGTCCAAAAATATACTGAAGTAAGGCTGCCAAGAGGACTTGAAAGCGGGCAGAATTGCAGGAAACCGATTTCAGGAGGTAGACTGGAATTGCATTGAAAGCACAGGAAAAGAGGCAGAACGTCCCCAATGATGCACTTGGCCAAAAAGGGCGTATGTGTTTATTCCTGAATATATTCAGGAAAAAACGCATACGCCCTTTTTGGGCAACGAAGCAAACTTAAAAAGGAAATCTGCACTACAAAGAAGTCTCACTTCCCCCCGCTCAAAAGGGCCATCTGAAAAAAGTGTAAAATCCAGAAAGGCAGGACAGGCCATGGAGAACTGGGAGCCTTGTTATGCTGATGGGCGGGATGTAAATTGCCAACAGACACTCGGGAGAAGTGTATGGTGTTTCCTGAAACATCTAAGAAACAAAACAACAGAGCCTAGGGCACTTCCACTTATGGTCCTATAGCTTAGGGAAATTAAAATCAAAAAGACACAGCCACCCCAAAGGTTGGAACGGCTCTGTTTACAAGAACCTCGTTTACAGTACAAGTTCAACATCGCAGAAAGTGAAAAATGGATAAAGAAGTTGTGGTATTTACATACAAAGCAATATCACTCAGCAATGAAATCTATGTCATCAGGCCCTTAGCAGCACAATGAGTGGATTCAGGTATGATGATTCTAACTGAAGTAAGTCACACAGAAAAAGAAACATCCTAAGATATCAGTAATACACGGAATGTAAACTTGGCTACACAGGAACTGAATTACAGAACAGAACAGGGTCTCAAATTTAGAAAACCAACTTATGCTTGCTTAAGGGTAAAGGTGAGTTGGGGTACTGTATAAAAGCAGAGATTGAAATGAGCACAGATAAAGTTCCTTAAGCCAAATATGTAATAGACAAGAGCTACTCCTTGCTCAACGAAATGGACTCAACACCTCATATTAAACGCCTAAGAATGTACCTGACTAGTAAGTATCTTAAAACCTATGGATTGCTATGTCTCAGAAAGAGAATCAAGCGTGTGTACAGGGGCATAAACGCAGCAGTGATAGGATTGGAGAGGTTCGGTGAGCAAACGAAGACCCTTTGAAGTCATATTGCATGGTACCCATTACACGGGTCTCAACTCTCCAGGTTTAAGGTATTCTTCCTTCAGCTAAAACATGCATGTGGAACCCAGAGTATGATCAACCGTGTAAATGGGAGACGTGTTCAAATATGTCTCAGTTTTCCTCCCCTGGTACTCGGGTGCAACATTCCAGACGCTTTACTAACATTCTCCCCACTTGGAGAGTCAGCGCCTTTAACCTCCTGTTTGGCCCAGTTTGCAATTTCTGCGGAAGATGAACAGAAATAGCGAGAACCAATGAGAGACTAGCTGGAGGTGTCTGGACGGGCAAATTTAACTCTCATTTCCCACCAGGAAGAGGAAATAACCAAAGGCTCAGCGTGCCGTGCCAGAACCAGATTAGGGCCTGAAGCCATCCTGCGGTATTGCGGCCAGGTCACAAGAAAGCGAGTTGAAGAAAGGAGCTCAGGGACACTGTAATTCACAAACCTGCAGAGTTATAAATGACAGCTATCGTCCAAAAATATACTGAAGTAAGGCTGCCAAGAGGACTTGAAAGCGGGCAGAATTGCAGGAAACCGATTTCAGGAGGTAGACTGGAATTGCATTGAAAGCACAGGAAAAGAGGCAGAACGTCCCCAATGATGCACTTGGCCAAAAAGGGCGTATGTGTTTTTTCCTGAATATATTCAGGAAAAAACGCATACGCCCTTTTTGGCCAAGGAAGCAAACTTAAAAAGGAAATCTGCACTACAAAGAAGTCTCACTTCCCCCCGCTCAAAAGGGCCATCTGAAAAAAGTGTAAAATCCAGAAAGGCAGGACAGGCCATGGAGAACTGGGAGCCTTGTTATGCTGATGGGCGGGATGTAAATTGCCAACAGACACTCGGGAGAAGTGTATGGTGTTTCCTGAAACATCTAAAAAACAAAGCAACAGAGCCTAGGGCACTTCCACTTATGGTCCTATAGCTTAGGGAAATTAAAATCAAAAAGACACAGCCACCCCAAAGTTTGGGACGCCTCTGTTTACAAGAACCTCGTTTACGGTTCAAGTTCAAAATCGCAGAAAGTGAAAAATGGATAAAGAAGTTGTGGTATTTACTTACAAAGCAATATCACTCAGCAATGAAATCTATGTCATCAGGCCCTTAGCAGCACAATGAGTTGATTCAGGTATGATGATTCTAACTGAAATAAGTCACACAGAAAAAGAAACATCATAAGGTATCAGTAATACACGGAATGTAAGCTTGGCTACACAGGAACTGAATTACAGAACAGAAAAGGGTCTCAAATTTAGAAAACCAACTTATGCTTGCTTAAGGGTAAAGGTGAGTTGGGGTGCTACATAAAACCAAAGATTGAAATGAGCACAGTTAAAGTACCATAAGCCAAATATGGAATAGACAAGAGCTACTCCTTGCTCAACGAAATGGACTCAACACCGCATATTAAACGCCTAAGAATGTACCTGACTAGGAAGTATCTTAAAACCTATGGATTGCTATGTCTCCAAAAGAGAATCAAGCGTGTGTACAGGGGCATAAACGCAGCAGTGATAGGATTGGAGAGGTTCGGTGAGCAAATGAAGACCCTTTGAAGTCATATTGCATGGTACCCATTACACGGGTCTCAACTCTCCAGGTTTAAGGTATTCTTCCTTCAGCTAAAACATGCATGTGGAACCCAGAGTATGATCAACCGTGTGAACGGGAGACGTGTTCAAATATGTCTCAGTTTTCCTCCCCTGGTACTCGGGTGCAACATTGAGACGCTTTACTAACCCTCTCCCGACTTGGAGAGTCAGTCCCTTTAACCTCCTGTTTGGCCCAGTTTGCAATTTCTGCGGAAGATGAACAGGAATAGGGAGAACCAATGAGAGACTAGCTGGAGGTGTCTGGAAGGGCAAATTTAACTCTCATTTCCCACCAGGAAGAGGAAATAACCAAAGGCTCAGCGTGCCGTGCCTGAAACAGATTAGGGCCTGAAGCCATCCTGCGGTGTTGCGGCCAGCTCAAAAGAAAGCGAGTTGAAGAAAGGAGCTCAGGGGCACTGTAATTCACAAACCTGCAGAGTTATAAATGACAGCTATCGTCCGAAAATATACTGAAGTAAGGCTGCCAAGAGGACTTGAAAGCAGGGCAGAATTGCAGGAAACCGATTTCAGGAGGTAGACTGGAATTGCATTGAAAGCATAGGAAAAGAGGCAGAACGTCCACAATGATGCACTTGGCCAAAAAGGGCGCATGCGTTTCTTCCTGAATATATTCATGAAAAAACGCATACGCCCTTTTTGGCCAACCAAGCAAGCTTGCAAAGGAAATCTGCACTACAATGAAGTCTCACTTACCCCCGGTCAAAAGGGCCATCTGAAAAAAGTGTAAAATCCAGAAAGGCAGGACAGGCCATGGAGAACTGGGAGCCTTGTTATGCTGATGGGCGGGATGTAAATTGCCAACAGACACTCGGGAGAAGTGTATGGTGTTTCCTGAAGCAACTAAGAAACAAAGCAACAGAGCCTAGGGCACTTCCACTTATGGTCCTATAGCTTAGGGAAATTAAAATCAAAAAGACACAGCCACCCCAAAGTTTGGGACGCCTCTGTTTACAAGAACCTCGTTTACCGTACAAGTTCAATATCACAGAAAGTGAAAAATGGATAAAGAACTTGTGGTACTTACGTACAATGCAGTATCACTCAGCAATGAAATCTATGTCATCAGGCCCGTCGCAGCATAATGAGTGGATTCAGGTACGATGATTCTAACTGAAATAAGTCACACAGAAATAGAAACATCATAAGATATCACTAATACATGGAATGTAAACTTGGCTACACAGGAACTGAATTCCAAAACAGAACAGGGTCTCAAATTTAGAAAACCAACTTATGCTTGCTTAAGGGGAAAGGTGAGTTGGGGTGCTGCATAAAACCAGAGATTGAAATGAGCACAGATAAAGTTCCTTAAGCCAAATATGGAATAGACAAGAGCTACTCCTTGCTCAACGAAATGGACTCAACACCCCATATTAAACGCCTAAGAATGTACCTGACTAGTAAGTATCTTAAAACCTATGGATTGCTATGTCTCCAAAAGAGAATCAAGTGTGTGTACAGGGGCACAAACGCAGCAGTGATAGGATTGGAGAGGTTCGGTGAGCAAATGAAGACCCTTTGAAGTCATATTGCATGGTACCCATTACACGGGTCTCAACTCTCCAGGTTTAAGGTATTCTTCCTTCAGCTAAAACATGCATGTGGAACCCAGAGTATGATCAACCGTGTGAACGGCAGACGTGTTCAAATATGTCTCAGTTTTCCTCCCCTGGTACTCGGGTGCAACATTCCAGACGCTTTACTAACACTCTCCCGACTTGGAGAGTCAGCGCCTTTAACCTCCTGTTTGGCCCAGTTTGCAATTTCTGCGGAAGATGAACAGGAATAGCGAGAACCAATGAGAGACTAGCTGGAGGTGTCTGGACGGGCAAATTTAACTCTCATTTCCCACCAGGAAGAGGAAATAACCAAAGGCTCAGCGTGCCGTGCCTGAAACAGATTAGGGCCTGAAGCCATCCTGCGGTATTGCGGCCAGGTCACAAGAAAGCGAGTTGAAGAAAGGAGCTCAGGGGCACTGTAATTCACAAACCTGCAGAGTTATAAATGACAGCTATCGTCCAAAAATATACTGAAGTAAGGCTGCCAAGAGGACTTGAAAGCGGGCAGAATTGCAGGAAACCGATTTCAGGAGGTAGACTGGAATTGCATTGAAAGCACAGGAAAAGAGGCAGAACGTCCCCAATGATGCACTTGGCCAAAAAGGGCGTATGTGTTTTTTCCTGAATATATTCAGGAAAAAACGCATACGCCCTTTTTGGGCAACGAAGCAAACTTAAAAAGGAAATCTGCACTACAAAGAAGTCTCACTTCCCCCCGCTCAAAAGGGCCATCTGAAAAAAGTGTAAAATCCAGAAAGGCAGGACAGGCCATGGAGAACTGGGAGCCTTGTTATGCTGATGGGCGGGATGTAAATTGCCAACAGACACTCGGGAGAAGTGTATGGTGTTTCCTGAAACATCTAAGAAACAAAACAACAGAGCCTAGGGCACTTCCACTTATGGTCCTATAGCTTAGGGAAATTAAAATCAAAAAGACACAGCCACCCCAAAGGTTGGAACGGCTCTGTTTACAAGAACCTCGTTTACAGTACAAGTTCAACATCGCAGAAAGTGAAAAATGGATAAAGAAGTTGTGGTATTTACATACAAAGCAATATCACTCAGCAATGAAATCTATGTCATCAGGCCCTTAGCAGCACAATGAGTGGATTCAGGTATGATGATTCTAACTGAAGTAAGTCACACAGAAAAAGAAACATCCTAAGATATCAGTAATACACGGAATGTAAACTTGGCTACACAGGAACTGAATTACAGAACAGAACAGGGTCTCAAATTTAGAAAACCAACTTATGCTTGCTTAAGGGTAAAGGTGAGTTGGGGTACTGTATAAAAGCAGAGATTGAAATGAGCACAGATAAAGTTCCTTAAGCCAAATATGTAATAGACAAGAGCTACTCCTTGCTCAACGAAATGGACTCAACACCTCATATTAAACGCCTAAGAATGTACCTGACTAGTAAGTATCTTAAAACCTATGGATTGCTATGTCTCAGAAAGAGAATCAAGCGTGTGTACAGGGGCATAAACGCAGCAGTGATAGGATTGGAGAGGTTCGGTGAGCAAACGAAGACCCTTTGAAGTCATATTGCATGGTACCCATTACACGGGTCTCAACTCTCCAGGTTTAAGGTATTCTTCCTTCAGCTAAAACATGCATGTGGAACCCAGAGTATGATCAACCGTGTAAATGGGAGACGTGTTCAAATATGTCTCAGTTTTCCTCCCCTGGTACTCGGGTGCAACATTCCAGACGCTTTACTAACATTCTCCCCACTTGGAGAGTCAGCGCCTTTAACCTCCTGTTTGGCCCAGTTTGCAATTTCTGCGGAAGATGAACAGAAATAGCGAGAACCAATGAGAGACTAGCTGGAGGTGTCTGGACGGGCAAATTTAACTCTCATTTCCCACCAGGAAGAGGAAATAACCAAAGGCTCAGCGTGCCGTGCCAGAACCAGATTAGGGCCTGAAGCCATCCTGCGGTATTGCGGCCAGGTCACAAGAAAGCGAGTTGAAGAAAGGAGCTCAGGGACACTGTAATTCACAAACCTGCAGAGTTATAAATGACAGCTATCGTCCAAAAATATACTGAAGTAAGGCTGCCAAGAGGACTTGAAAGCGGGCAGAATTGCAGGAAACCGATTTCAGGAGGTAGACTGGAATTGCATTGAAAGCACAGGAAAAGAGGCAGAACGTCCCCAATGATGCACTTGGCCAAAAAGGGCGTATGTGTTTTTTCCTGAATATATTCAGGAAAAAACGCATACGCCCTTTTTGGCCAAGGAAGCAAACTTAAAAAGGAAATCTGCACTACAAAGAAGTCTCACTTCCCCCCGCTCAAAAGGGCCATCTGAAAAAAGTGTAAAATCCAGAAAGGCAGGACAGGCCATGGAGAACTGGGAGCCTTGTTATGCTGATGGGCGGGATGTAAATTGCCAACAGACACTCGGGAGAAGTGTATGGTGTTTCCTGAAACATCTAAAAAACAAAGCAACAGAGCCTAGGGCACTTCCACTTATGGTCCTATAGCTTAGGGAAATTAAAATCAAAAAGACACAGCCACCCCAAAGTTTGGGACGCCTCTGTTTACAAGAACCTCGTTTACAGTTCAAGTTCAAAATCGCAGAAAGTGAAAAATGGATAAAGAAGTTGTGGTATTTACTTACAAAGCAATATCACTCAGCAATGAAATCTATGTCATCAGGCCCTTAGCAGCACAATGAGTTGATTCAGGTATGATGATTCTAACTGAAATAAGTCACACAGAAAAAGAAACATCATAAGGTATCAGTAATACACGGAATGTAAGCTTGGCTACACAGGAACTGAATTACAGAACAGAAAAGGGTCTCAAATTTAGAAAACCAACTTATGCTTGCTTAAGGGTAAAGGTGAGTTGGGGTGCTACATAAAACCAAAGATTGAAATGAGCACAGTTAAAGTACCATAAGCCAAATATGGAATAGACAAGAGCTACTCCTTGCTCAACGAAATGGACTCAACACCGCATATTAAACGCCTAAGAATGTACCTGACTAGGAAGTATCTTAAAACCTATGGATTGCTATGTCTCCAAAAGAGAATCAAGCGTGTGTACAGGGGCATAAACGCAGCAGTGATAGGATTGGAGAGGTTCGGTGAGCAAATGAAGACCCTTTGAAGTCATATTGCATGGTACCCATTACACGGGTCTCAACTCTCCAGGTTTAAGGTATTCTTCCTTCAGCTAAAACATGCATGTGGAACCCAGAGTATGATCAACCGTGTGAACGGGAGACGTGTTCAAATATGTCTCAGTTTTCCTCCCCTGGTACTCGGGTGCAACATTGAGACGCTTTACTAACATTCTCCCCACTTGGAGAGTCAGCGCCTTTAACCTCCTGTTTGGCCCAGTTTGCAATTTCTGCGGAAGATGAACAGGAATAGCGAGAACCAATGAGAGACTAGCTGGAGGTGTCTGGACGGGCAAATTTAACTCTCATTTCCCACCAGGAAGAGGAAATAACCAAAGGCTCAGCGTGCCGTGCCGGAACCAGATTAGGGCCTGAAGCCATCCGGCGGTGTTGCGGCCAGCTCAAAAGAAAGCGAGTTGAAGAAAGGAGCTCAGGGGCACTGTAATTCACAAACCTGCAGAGTTATAAATGACAGCTATCGTCCAAAAATATACTGAAGTAAGGCTGCCAAGAGGACTTGAAAGCGGGGCAGAATTGCAGGAAACCGATTTCAGGAGGTAGACTGGAATTGCATTGAAAGCATAGGAAAAGAGGCAGAACGTCCACAATGATGCACTTGGCCAAAAAGGGCGTATGCGTTTTTTCCTGAATATATTCAGGAAAAAACGCATACGCCCTTTTTGGCCAACCAAGCAAGCTTGCAAAGGAAATCTGCATTACAATGAAGTCTCACTTCCCCCCGGTCAAAAGGGCCATCTGAAAAAAGTGTAAAATCCAGAAAGGCAGGACAGGCCATGGAGAACTGGGAGCCTTGTTATGCTGATGGGCGGGATGTAAATTGCCAACAGACACTAGGAAGAAGTGTATGGTGTTTCGTGAAACATCTAAGAAACAAAGCAACAGAGCCTAGGGCACTTCCACTTATGGTCCTATAGCTTAGGGAAATTAAAATCAAAAAGACACAGCCACCCCAAAGTTTGGGACGCCTCTGTTTACAAGAACCTCATTTACCGTACAAGTTCAATATCACAGAAAGTGAAAAATGGATAAAGAACTTGTGGTACTTACGTACAATGCAGTATCACTCAGCAATGAAATCTATGTCATCAGGCCCGTAGCAGCATAATGAGTAGATTCAGGTACGATGATTCTAACTGAAATAAGTCACACAGAAAAAGAAACATCATAAGTTATCACTAATACACGGAATGTAAACTTGGCTACACAGGAACTGAATTCCAAAACAGAACAGGGTCTCAAATTTAGAAAACCAACTTATGCTTGCTTAAGGGGAAAGGTGAGTTGGGGTGCTGCATAAAACCAGAGATTGAAATGAGCACAGATAAAGTTCCTTAAGCCAAATATGGAATAGACAAGAGCTACTCCTTGCTCAACGAAATGGATTCAACACCGCATATTAAACGCCTAAGAATGTACCTGACTAGTAAGTATCTTAAAACCTATGGATTGCTATGTCTCCATAAGAGAATCAAGCGTGTGTACAGGGGCATAAACGCAGCAGTGATAGGATTGGAGAGGTTCGGTGAGCAAATGAAGACCCTTTGAAGTCATATTGCATGGTACCCATTCCACGGGTCTCAACTCTCCAGGTTTAAGGTATTCTTCCTTCAGCTAAAACATGCATGTGGAACCCAGAGTATGATCAACCATGTGAACGGCAGACGTGTTCAAATATGTCTCAGTTTTCCTCTCCTGTTACTCGGGTGCAACATTCCAGACGCTTTACTAACATTCTCCCCACTTGGAGAGTCAGTCCCTTTAACCTCCTGTTTGGCCCAGTTTGCAATTTCTGCGGAAGATGAACAGGAATAGGGAGAACCAATGAGAGACTAGCTGCAGGTGTCTGGACGGGCAAATTTTACTCTCATTTCCCACCAGGAAGAGGAAATAACCAAAGGCTCAGCGTGCCGTGCCGGAACCAGATTAGGGCCTGAAGCCATCCTGCGGTGTTGCGGCCTGCTCAAAAGAAAGCGAGTTGAAGAAAGGAGCTCAGGGGCACTGTAATTCACAAACCTGCAGAGTTATAAATGACAGCTATCGTCCAAAAATATACTGAAGTAAGGCTGCCAAGAGGACTTGAAAGCGGGGCAGAATTGCAGGAAACCGATTTCAGGAGGTAGACTGGAATTACATTGAAAGCATAGGAAAAGAGGCAGAACGTCCACAATGATGCACTTGGCCAAAAAGGGCGTATGCGTTTTTTCCTGAATATATTCAGGAAAAAACGCATACGCCCTTTTTGGCCAACCAAGCAAGCTTGCAAACGAAATCTGCACTACAATGAAGTCTCACTTCCCCCCGCTCAAAAGGGCCATCTGAAAAAAGTGTAAAATCCAGAAAGGCAGGACAGGCCATGGAGAACTGGGAGCCTTGTTATGCTGATGGGCGGGATGTAAATTTCCAACAGACACTCGGGAGAAGTGTATGGTGTTTCGTGAAACATCTAAAAAACAAAGCAACAGAGCCTAGGGCACTTCCACTTATGGTCCTATAGCTTAGGGAAATTAAAATCAAAAAGACACAGCCACCCCAAAGTTTGGGACGCCTCTGTTTACAAGAACCTCGTTTACCGTACAAGTTCAATATCACAGAAAGTGAAAAATGGATAAAGAACTTGTGGTACTTACGTACAATGCAGTATCACTCAGCAATGAAATCTATGTCATCAGGCCCGTAGCAGCATAATGAGTGGATTCAGGTACGATGATTCTAACTGAAATAAGTCAAACAGAAAAAGAAACATCATAAGATATCACTAATACACGGAATGTAAACTTGGCTACACAGGAACTGAATTCCAAAACAGAACAGGGTCTCAAATTTAGAAAACCAACTTATGCTTGCTTAAGGGGAAAGGTGACTTGGGGTGCTGCATAAAACCAGAGATTGAAATGAGAACAGATAACGTTCCTTAAGCCAAATATGGAATAGACAAGAGCTACTCCTTGCTCAACGAAATGGAATCAACACCCCATATTAAACGCCTAAGAATGTACCTGACTAGTAAGTATCTTAAAACCTATGGATTGCTATGTCTCCAAAATAGTATCAAGCATGTGTACAGGGGCATAAACGCAGCAGTGATAGGATTGGAGAGGTTCGGTGAGCAAATGAAGACCCTTTGAAGTCATATTGCATGGTACCCATTCCACGGGTCTCAACTCTCCAGGTTTAAGGTATTCTTCCTTCAGCTAAAACATGCATGTGGAACCCAGAGTATGATCAACCGTGTGAATGGGAGACGTGTTCAAATATGTCTCAGTTTTCCTCCCCTGGTTCTCGGGTGCAACATTCCAGACGCTTTACTAACACTCTCCCCACTTGGAGAGTCAGCGCCTTTAACCTCCTGTTTGGCCCAGTTTGCAATTTCTGCGGAGGATGAACAGGAATAGGGAGAACCAATGAGAGACTAGCTGGAGGTGTCTGGACGGGCAAATTTAACTCTCATTTCCCACCAGGAAGAGGAAATAACCAAAGGCTCAGCGTGCCATGCCGGAACCAGATTAGGGCCTGAAGCCATCCTGCGGTGTTGCAGCCAGGTCACAAGAAAGCGAGTTGAAGAAAGGAGCTCAGGGGCACTGTAATTCACAAACCTGCAGAGTTATAAATGACAGCTATAGTCCAAAAATATACTGAAGTAAGGCTGCCAAGAGGACTTGAAAGCGGGGCAGAATTGCAGGAAAACGATTTCAGGAGGTAGACTGGAATTGCATTGAAAGCATAGGAAAAGAGGCAGAACGTCCACAATGATGCACTTGGCCTAAAAGTGCGTATGTGTTTTATCCTGAATATATTCAGGAAAAAACGCATACGCCCTTTTTGGCCAACCAAGCAAGCTTGCAAAGGAAATCTGCACTACAATGAAGTCTCACTTCCCCCCGGTCAAAAGGGCCATCTGAAAAAAGTGTAAAATCCAGAAAGGCAGGACAGGCCATGGAGAACTGGGAGCCTTGTTATGCTGATGGGCGGGATGTAAATTGCCAACAGACACTAGGGAGAAGTGTATGGTGTTTCGTGAAACATCTAAGAAACAAAGCAACAGAGCCTAGGGCACTTCCACTTATGGTCCTATAGCTTAGGGAAATTAAAATCAAAAAGACACAGCCACCCCAAAGTTTGGGACGCCTCTGTTTACAAGAACCTCATTTACCGTACAAGTTCAATATCACAGAAAGTGAAAAATGGATAAAGAACTTGTGGTACTTACGTACAATGCAGTATCACTCAGCAATGAAATCTATGTCATCAGGCCCGTAGCAGCATAATTAGTAGATTCAGGTACGATGATTCTAACTGAAATAAGTCACACAGAAAAAGAAACATCATAAGATATCACTAATACACGGAATGTAAACTTGGCTACACAGGAACTGAATTCCAAAACAGAACAGGGTCTCAAATTTAGAAAACCAACTTATGCTTGCTTAAGGGGAAAGGTGAGTTGGGGTGCTGCATAAAACCAGAGATTGAAATGAGCACAGATAAAGTTCCTTAAGCCAAATATGGAATAGACAAGAGCTACTCCTTGCTCAACGAAATGGATTCAACACCGCATATTAAACGCCTAAGAATGTACCTGACTAGTAAGTATCTGAAAACCTATGGATTGCTATGTCTCCATAAGAGAATCAAGCGTGTGTACAGGGGCATAAACGCAGCAGTGATAGGATTGGAGAGGTTCGGTGAGCAAATGAAGACCCTTTGAAGTCATATTGCATGGCACCCATTCCACGGGTCTCAACTCTCCAGGTTTAAGGTATTCTTCCTTCAGCTAAAACATGCATGTGGAACCCAGAGTATGATCAACCGTGTGAACGGGAGATGTGTTCAAATATATCTCAGTTTTCCTCTCCTGGTACTCGGGTGCAACATTCCAGACGCTTTACTAACATTCTCCCCACTTGGAGAGTCAGTCCCTTTAACCTCCTGTTTGGCCCAGTTTGCAATTTCTGCGGAAGATGAACAGGAATAGGGAGAACCAATGAGAGACTAGCTGGAGGTGTCTGGACGGGCACATTTAACTCTCATTTCCCACCAGGAAGAGGAAATAACCAAAGGCTCAGCGTGCCGTGCCGGAACCAGATTAGGGCCTGAAGCCATCCTGCGGTGTTGCGGCCAGCTCAAAAGAAAGCGAGTTGAAGAAAGGAGCTCAGGGGCACTGTAATTCACAAACCTGCAGAGTTATAAATGACAGCTATCGTCCAAAAATATACTGAAGTAAGGCTGCCAAGAGGACTTGAAAGCGGGGCAGAATTGCAGGAAACCGATTTCAGGAGGTAGACTGGAATTACATTGAAAGCATAGGAAAAGAGGCAGAACGTCCACAATGATGCACTTGGCCAAAAAGGGCGTATGCGTTTTTTCCTGAATATATTCAGGAAAAAACGCATACGCCCTTTTTGGCCAACCAAGCAAGCTTGCAAACGAAATCTGCACTACAATGAAGTCTCACTTCCCCCCGCTCAAAAGGGCCATCTGAAAAAAGTGTAAAATCCAGAAAGGCAGGACAGGCCATGGAGAACTGGGAGCCTTGTTATGCTGATGGGCGGGATGTAAATTTCCAACAGACACTCGGGAGAAGTGTATGGTGTTTCGTGAAACATCTAAAAAACAAAGCAACAGAGCCTAGGGCACTTCCACTTATGGTCCTATAGCTTAGGGAAATTAAAATCATAAAGACACAGCCACCCCAAAGTTTGGGACGCCTCTGTTTACAAGAACCTCGTTTACCGTACAAGTTCAATATCACAGAAAGTGAAAAATGGATAAAGAACTTGTGGTACTTACGTACAATGCAGTATCACTCAGCAATGATATCTATGTCATCAGGCCCGTAGCAGCATAATGAGTGGATTCAGGTACGATGATTCTAACTGAAATAAGTCACACAGAAAAAGAAACATCATAAGATATCACTAATACACGGAATGTAAACTTGGCTACACAGGAACTGAATTCCAAAACAGAACAGGGTCTCAAATTTAGAAAACCAACTTATGCTTGTTTAAGGGGAAAGGTGACTTGGGGTGCTGCATAAAACCAGAGATTGAAATGAGCACAGATAACGTTCCTTAAGCCAAATATGGAATAGACAAGAGCTACTCCTTGCTCAACGAAATGGAATCAACACCCCATATTAAACGCCTAAGAATGTACCTGACTAGTAAGTATCTTAAAACCTATGGATTGCTATGTCTCCATAATAGTATCAAGCATGTGTACCGGGGCATAAACGCAGCAGTGATAGGATTGGAGAGGTTCGGTGAGCAAATGAAGACCCTTTGAAATCATATTGCATGGTACCCATTCCACGGGTCTCAACTCTCCAGGTTTAAGGTATTCTTCCTTCAGCTAAAACATGCATGTGGAACCCAGAGTATGATCAACCGTGTGAATGGGAGACGTGTTCAAATATGTCTCAGTTTTCCTCCCCTGGTACTCGGGTGCAACATTCCAGACGCTTTACTAACACTCTCCCCACTTGGAGAGTCAGCGCCTTTAACCTCCTGTTTGGCCCAGTTTGCAATTTCTGCGGAAGATGAACAGGAATAGGGAGAACCAATGAGAGACTAGCTGGAGGTGTCTGGACGGGCAAATTTAACTCTCATTTCCCACCAGGAAGAGGAATTAACCAAAGGCTCAGCATGCCGTGCCGGAACCAGATTAGGGCCTGAAGCCATCCTGTGGTGTTGCGGCCTGGTCACAAGAAAGCGAGTTGAAGAAAGGAGCTCAGGGGCACTGTAATTCACAAACCTGCAGAGTTATAAATGACAACTATCGTCCAAAAATATACTGAAGTAAGGCTGCCAAGAGGACTTGTAAGCGGGGCAGAATTGCAGGAAACCGATTTCAGGAGGTAGACTGGAATTGCATTAAAAGCATAGGAAAAGAGGCAGAACGTCCACAATGATGCACTTGGCCAAAAAGGGCGTATGCGTTTTTTCCTGAATATATTCAGGAAAAAACGCATATGCCCTTTTTGGCCAACCAAGCAAACTTGCAAAGGAAATCTGCACTACAATGAAGTCTCACTTCCCCCCGGTCAAAAGGGCCATCTGAAAAAAGTGTAAAATCCAGAAAGGCAGGACAGGCCATGGAGAACTGGGAGCCTTGTTATGCTGATGGGCGGGATGTAAATTGCCAACAGACACTCGGGAGAAGTGTATGGTGTTTCCTGAAACATCTAAAAAACAAAGCAACAGAGCCTAGGGCACTTCCACTTATGGCCTATAGCTTAGGGAAATTAAAATCAAAAAGACACAGCCACCCCAAAGTTTGGGACGCCTCTGTTTACAAGAACCTCGTTTACCGTACAAGTTCAATATCACAGAAAGTGAAAAATGGATAAAGAACTTGTGGTACTTACGTACAATGCAGTATCACTCAGCAATGAAATCTATGTCATCAGGCCCGTAGCAGCATAATGAGTGGATTCAGGTACGATGATTCTAACTGAAATAAGTCACACAGAAAAAGAAACATCATAAGATATCACTAATACACGGAATGTAAACTTGGCTACACAGGAACTGAATTACAGAACAGAACAGGGTCTCAAATTTAGAAAACCAACTTATGCTTGCTTAAGGGAAAGGTGAGTTGGGGTGTTGCATAAAACCAGAGATTGAAATGAGCACAGATAAAGTTGCTTAAGCCAAATATGGAATAGACAAGAGATACTCCTTGCTCAACGAAATGGACTCAACACCGCATATTAAACGCCTAAGAATGTACCTGACTAGTAAGTATCTTAAAACCTATGTATTGCTATGTCTCCATAAGAGAATCAAGCGTGTGTACAGGGGCATAAACGCAGCAGTGATAGGATTGGAGAGGTTCGGTGAGCAAATGAAGACCCTTTGAAGTCATATTGCATGGTACCCATTCCACGGGTCTCAACTCTCCAGGTTTAAGGTATTCTTCCTTCAGCTAAAACATGCATGTGGAACCCAGAGTATGATCAACCGTGTGAACGGGAGACGTGTTCAAATATGTCTCAGTTTTCCTCCCCTGGTACTCGGGTGCAACATTCCAGACGCTTTACTAACACTCTCCCCACTTGGAGAGTCAGCGCCTTTAACCTCCTGTTTGGCCCAGTTTGCAATTTCTGCGGAAGATGAACAGGAATAGGGAGAACCAATGAGAGACTAGCTGGAGGTGTCTGGACGGGCAAATTTAACTCTCATTTCCCACCAGGAAGAGGAATTAACCAAAGGCTCAGCGTGCCGTGCCGGAACCAGATTAGGGCCTGAAACCATCCTGCGGTGTTGCGGCCTGGTCACAAGAAAGCGAGTTGAAGAAAGGAGCTCAGGGGCACTGTAATTCACAAACCTGCAGAGTTATAAATGACAACTATCGTCCAAAAATATACTGAAGTAAGGCTGCCAAGAGGACTTGAAAGCGGGGCAGAATTGCAGGAAACCGATTTCAGGAGGTAGACTGGAATTGCATTGAAAGCATAGGAAAAGAGGCAGAACGTCCACAATGATGCACTTGGCCAAAAAGGGCGTATGCGTTTTTTCCTGAATATATTCAGGAAAAAACGCATACGCCCTTTTTGGCCAACCAAGCAAACTTGCAAAGGAAATCTGCACTACAATGAAGTCTGAATTCCCCCCGGTCAAAAGGGCCATCTGAAAAAAGTGTAAAATCCAGAAAGGCAGGAAAGGCCATGGAGAACTGGGAGCCTTGTTATGCTGATGGGCGGGATGTAAATTGCCAACAGACACTCGGGAGAAGTGTATGGTGTTACCTGAAACATCTAAGAAACAAAGCAACAGAGCCTAGGGCACTTCCACTTATGGTCCTATAGCTTAGGGAAATTAAAATCAAAAAGACACAGCCACCCCAAAATTTGGGACGCCTCTGTTTACAAGAACCTCGTTTACCGTACAAGTTCAATATCACAGAAAGTGAAAAATGGATAAAGAACTTGTGGTACTTACGTACAATGCAGTATCACTCAGCAATGAAATCTATGTCATCAGGCCCGTAGCAGCATAATGAGTGGATTCAGGTACAATGATTCTAACTGAAATAAGTCACACAGAAAAAGAAACATCATAAGATATCACTAATACACGGAATGTAAACTTGGCTACACAGGAACTGAATTCCAAAACAGAACAGTGTCTCAAATTTAGAAAACCAACTTATGCTTGCTTAAGGGTAAAGGTGAGTTGGGGTGGTGCATAAAACCAGAGATTGAAATGAGCACAGATAAAGTTCCTTAAGCCAAATATGGAATAGACAAGAGCTACTCCTTGCTCAACGAAATGGACTCAACACCCCATATTAAACGCCTAAGAATGTACCTGACTAGTAAGTATCTTAAAACCTATGGATTGCTATGTCTCCAAAAGAGAATCAAGCGTGTGTACAGGGGCATAAACGCAGCAGTGATAGGATTGGAGAGGTTCGGTGAGCAAATGAAGACCCTTTGAAGTCATATTGCATGGTACCCATTCCACGGGTCTCAACTCTCCAGGTTTAAGGTATTCTTCCTTCAGCTAAAACATGCATGTGGAACCCAGAGTATGATCAACCGTGTGAACGGGAGACATGTTCAAATATGTCTCAGTTTTCCTCCCCTGGTACTCGGGTGCAACATTCCAGACGCTTTACTAACACTCTCCCGACTTGGAGAGTCAGTCCCTTTAACCTCCTGTTTGGCCCAGTTTGCAATTTCTGCGGAAGATGAACAGGAATAGGGAGAACCAATGAGAGACTAGCTGGAGGTGTCTGGACGGGCAAATTTAACTCTCATTTCCCACCAGGAAGAGGAAATAACCAAAGGCTCAGCGTGCCGTGCCGGAACCAGATTAGGGCCTGAAGCCATCCTGCGGTGTTGCGGCCAGCTCAAAAGAAAGCGAGTTGAAGAAAGGAGCTCAGGGGCACTGTAATTCACAAACCTGCAGAGTTATAAATGACAGCTATCATCCAAAAATATACTGAAGTAAGGCTGCCAAGAGGACTTGAAAGCGGGGCAGAATTGCAGGAAACCGATTTCAGGAGGTAGACTGGAATTGCATTGAAAGCATAGGAAAAGAGGCAGAACGTCCACAATGATGCACTTGGCCAAAAAGGGCGTATGCGTTTCTTCCTGAATATATTCAGGAAAAAACGCATATGCCCTTTTTGTCCAACCAAGCAAACTTGCAAAGGAAATCTGCACTACAATGAAGTCTGACTTCCCCCCGGTCAAAAGGGCCATCTGAAAAAAGTGTAAAATCCAGAAAGGCAGGACAGGCCATGGAGAACTGGGAGCCTTGTTATGCTGATGGGCGGGATGTAAATTGCCAACAGACACTCGGGAGAAGTGTATGGTGTTTCCTGAAACATCTAAAAAACAAAGCAACAGAGCCTAGGGCACTTCCACTTATGGTCCTATAGCTTAGGGAAATTAAAATCAAAAAGACACAGCCACCCCAAAGTTTGGGACGCCTCTGTTTACAAGAACCTCGTTTACCGTACAAGTTCAATATCACAGAAAGTGAAAAATGGATAAAGAACTTGTGGTACTTACGTACAATGCAGTATCACTCAGCAAAGAAATCTATGTCATCAGGCCCGTAGCAGCATAATGAGTGGATTCAGGTACAATGATTCTAACTGAAATAAGTCACACAGAAAAAGAAACATCATAAGATATCACTAATACACGGAATGTAAACTTGGCTACACAGGAACTGAATTACAGAACAGAACAGGGTCTCAAATTTAGAAAACCAACTTATGCTTGCTTAAGGGAAAGGTGAGTTGGGGTGTTGCATAAAACCAGAGATTGAAATGAGCACAGATAAAGTTGCTTAAGCCAAATATGGAATAGACAAGAGCTACTCCTTGCTCAACGAAATGGACTCAACACCGCATATTAAACGCCTAAGAATGTACCTGACTAGTAAGTATCTTAAAACCTATGTATTGCTATGTCTCCATAAGAGAATCAAGCGTGTGTACAGGGGCATAAACGCAGCAGTGATAGGATTGGAGAGGTTCGGTGAGCAAATGAAGACCCTTTGAAGTCATATTGCATGGTACCCATTCCACGGGTCTCAACTCTCCAGGTTTAAGGTATTCTTCCTTCAGCTAAAACATGCATGTGGAACCCAGAGTATGATCAACCATTAGAACGGGAGATGTGTTCAAATATGTCTCAGTTTTCCTCCCCTGGTTCTCGGGTGCAACATTCCAGACGCTTTACTGACACTCTCCCCACTTGGAGAGTCAGTGCCTTTAACCTCCTGTTTGGTCCAGTTTGCAATTTCTGCAGAAGATGAACAGGAATAGGGATAACCAATGAGAGACTAGCTGGAGGTGTCTGGACGGGCAAATTTAACTCTCATTTCCCACCAGGAAGAGGAAATAACCAAAGGCTCAGCGTGCCATGCCGGAACCAGATTAGGGCCTGAAGCCATCCTGCGGTGTTGCGGCCAGCTCAAAAGAAAGCGAGTTGAAGAAAGGAGCTCAGGGGCACTGTAATTCACAAACCTGCAGAGTTATAAATGACAGCTATCGTCCAAAAATATACTGAAGTAAGGCTGCCAAGAGGACTTGAAAGCGGGGCAGAATTGCAGGAAAACGATTTCAGGAGGTAGACTGGAATTGCATTGAAAGCATAGGAAAAGAGGCAGAACGTCCACAATGATGCACTTGGCCAAAAAGGGCGTATGCGTTTTTTCCTGAATATATTCAGGAAAAAACGCATACGCCCTTTTTGGCCAACCAAGCAAACTTGCAAAGGAAATCTGCACTACAATGAAGTCTCACTTCCCCCCAGTCAAAAGGGCCATCTGAGAAAAGTGTAAAATCCAGAAAGGCAGGACAGGCCATGGAGAACTGGGAGCCTTGTTATGCTGATGTGCGGGATGTAAATTGCCAACAGACACTCGGGAGAAGTGTATGGTGTTTCCTGAAACATATAAAAAACAAAGCAACAGAGCCTAGGGCACTTCAACTTATGGTCCTATAGCTTAGGGAAATTAAAATCAAAAAGACACAGCCACCCCAAAGTTTGGAACGGCTCTGTTTACAAGAACCTCGTTTACAGTACAAGTTCAACATCGCAGAAAGTGAAAAATGGATAAAGAACTTGTGGTACTTACGTACAATGCAGTATCACTCAGCAATGAAATCTATGTCATCAGGCCCGTAGCAGCATAATGAGTGGATTCAGGTACGATGATTCTAACTGAAATAAGTCACACAGAAAAAGAAACATCATAAGATATCACTAATACACGGAATGTAAACTTGGCTACACAGGAACTGAATTCCAAAACAGAACAGGGTCTCAAATTTAGAAAACCAACTTATGCTTGCTTAAGGGGAAAGGTGAGTTGGGGTGCTGCATAAAACCAGAGATTGAAATGAGCACAGATAAAGTTCCTTAAGACAAATATGGAATAGACAAGAGCTACTCCTTGCTCAACGAAATGGATGCAACACCGCATATTAAACGCCTAAGAATGTACCTGACTAGTAAGTATCTTAAAACCTATGGATTGCTATGTCTCCATAAGAGAATCAAGCGTGTGTACAGGGGCATAAACGCAGCACTGATAGGATTGGAGAGGTTCGGTGAGCAAATGAAGACCCTTTGAAGTCATATTGCATGGTACCCATTCCACGGGTCTCAACTCTCCAGGTTTAAGGTATTCTTCCTTCAGCTAAAACATGCATGTGTAACCCAGAGTATGATCAACCGTGTGAACGGGAGACATGTTCAAATATGTCTCAGTTTTCCTCTCCTGGTACTCGGGTGCAACATTCCAGACGCTTTACTAACATTCTCCCAACTTGGAGAGTCAGTCCCTTTAACCTCCTGTTTGGCCCAGTTTGCAATTTCTGCGGAAGATGAACAGGAATAGGGAGAACCAATGAGAGACTAGCTGAAGGTGTCTGGACGGGCAAATTTAACTCTCATTTCCCACCAGGAAGAGGAAATAACCAAAGGCTCAGCGTGCCGTGCCGGAACCAGATTAGGGCCTGAATCCATCCTGCGGTGTTGCGGCCAGCTCAAAAGAAAGCGAGTTGAAGAAAGGAGCTCAGGGGCACTGTAATTCACAAACCTGAAGAGTTATAAATGACAGCTATCGTCCAAAAATATACTGAAGTAAGGCTGCCAAGAGGACTTGAAAGCGGGGCAGAATTGCAGGAAACCGATTTCAGGAGGTAGACTGGAATTACATTGAAAGCATAGGAAAAGAGGCAGAACGTCCACAATGATGCACTTGGCCAAAAAGGGCGTATGCGTTTTTTCCTGAATATATTCAGGAAAAAACGCATACGCCCTTTTTGGCCAACCAAGCAAGCTTGCAAACGAAATCTGCACTACAATGAAGTCTCACTTCCCCCCGGTCAAAAGGGCCATCTGCAAAAAGTGTAAAATCCAGAAAGGCAGGACAGGCCATGGAGAACTGGGAGCCTTGTTATGCTGATGGGCGGGATGTAAATTGCCAACAGACACTCGGGAGAAGTGTATGGTGTTTCGTGAAACATCTAAAAAACAAAGCAACAGAGCCTAGGGCACTTCCACTTATGGTCCTATAGCTTAGGGAAATTAAAATCAAAAAGACACAGCCACCCCAAAGTTTGGGACGCCTCTGTTTACAAGAACCTCGTTTACCGTACAAGTTCAATATCACAGAAAGTGAAAAATGGATAAAGAACTTGTGGTACTTACGTACAATGCAGTATCACTCAGCAATGAAATCTATGTCATCAGGCCCGTAGCAGCATAATGAGTGGATTCAGGTACGATGATTCTAACTGAAGTAAGTCACACAGAAAAAGAAACATCATAAGATATCACTAATACACGGAATGTAAACTTGGCTACACAGGAACTGAATTCCAAAACAGAACAGGGTCTCAAATTTAGAAAACCAACTTATGCTTGCTTAAGGGGAAAGGTGACTTGGGGTGCTGCATAAAACCAGAGATTGAAATGAGCACAGATAACGTTCCTTAAGCCAAATATGGAATAGACAAGAGCTACTCCTTGCTCAACGAAATGGAATCAACACCCCATATTAAACGCCTAAGAATGTACCTGACTAGTAAGTATCTTAAAACCTATGGATTGCTATGTCTCCATAATAGTATCAAGCATGTGTACAGGGGCATAAATGCAGCAGTGATAGGATTGGAGAGGTTCGGTGAGCAAATGAAGACCCTTTGAAGTCATATTGCATGGTACCCATTCCACGGGT
Organism: Grampus griseus; assembly: GCF_964374135.1. Lineage (NCBI taxonomy): Eukaryota > Metazoa > Chordata > Mammalia > Artiodactyla > Delphinidae > Grampus > Grampus griseus. The sequence continues at coordinate 185,248 of NW_028133193.1, read as the reverse complement.
CTCAACTCTCCAGGTTTAAGGTATTCTTCCTTCAGCTAAAACATGCATGTGGAACCCAGACTATGATCAACCGTGTGAACGGGAGACGTGTTCAAATATGTCTCAGTTTTCCTCCCCTGGTACTCGGGTGCAACATTCCAGACGCTTTACTAACACTCTCCCCACTTGGAGAGTCAGCGCCTTTAACCTCCTGTTTGGCCCAGTTTGCAATTTCTGCGGAAGATGAACAGGAATAGGGAGAACCAATGAGAGACTAGCTGGAGGTGTCTGGACGGGCAAATTTACCTCTCATTTCCCACCAGGAAGAGGAAATAACCAAAGGCTCAGCGTGCCGTGCCGGAACCAGATTAGGGCCTGAAGCCATCCTGCGGTGTTGCGGCCAGCTCAAAAGAAAGCGAGTTGAAGAAAGGAGCTCAGGGACACTGTAATTCACAAACCTGCAGAGTTATAAATGACAGCTATCGTCCAAAAATATACTGAAGTAAGGCTGCCAAGAGGACTTGAAAGCGGGGCAGAATTGCAGGAAACCGATTTCAGGAGGTAGACTGGAATTGCATTGAAAGCATAGGAAAAGAGGCAGAACGTCCACAATGATGCACTTGGCCAAAAAGGGCGCATGCATTTCTTCCTGAATATATTCAGGAAAAAACGCATATGCCCTTTTTGTCCAACCAAGCAAACTTGCAAAGGAAATCTGCACTACAATGAAGTCTGACTTCCCCCCGGTCAAAAGGGCCATCTGAAAAAAGTGTAAAATCCAGAAAGGCAGGACAGGCCATGGAGAACTGGGAGCCTTGTTATGCTGATGGGCGGGATGTAAATTGCCAACAGACACTCGGGAGAAGTGTATGGTGTTACCTGAAACATCTAAGAAACAAAGCAACAGAGCCTAGGGCACTTCCACTTATGGTCCTATAGCTTAGGGAAATTAAAATCAAAAAGACACAGCCACCCCAAAGTTTGGGACGCCTCTGTTTACAAGAACCTCGTTTACCGTACAAGTTCAATATCACAGAAAGTGAAAAATGGATAAAGAAGTTGTGGTACTTACGTACAATGCAGTATCACTCAGCAATGAAATCTATGTCATCAGGCCCGTAGCAGCATAATGAGTGGATTCAGGTACAATGATTCTAACTGAAATAAGTCACACAGAAAAAGAAACATCATAAGATATCACTAATACACGGAATGTAAACTTGGCTACACAGGAACTGAATTCCAAAACAGAACAGGGTCTCAAATTTAGAAAACCAACTTATGCTTGCTTAAGGGGAAAGGTGTGTTGGGGTGGTGCATAAAACCAGAGATTGAAATGAGCACAGATAAAGTTCCTTAAGCCAAATATGGAATAGACAAGAGCTACTCCTTGCTCAACGAAATGGACTCAACACCCCATATAAAACGCCTAAGAATGTACCTGACTAGTAAGTACTTTAAAACCTATGGATTGCTATGTCTCCAAAAGAGAATCAAGCGTGTGTACAGGGGCATAAACGCAGCAGTGATAGGATTGGAGAGGTTCGGGGAGCAAATGAAGACCCTTTGAAGTCATATTGCATGGTACCCATTCCACGGGTCTCAACTCTCCAGGTTTAAGGTATTCTTCCTTCAGCTAAAACATGCATGTGGACCCCAGAGTATGATCAACCGTGTGAACGGGAGACATGTTCAAATATGTCTCAGTTTTCCTCCCCTGGTACTCGAGTGCAACATTCCAGACGCTTTACTAACACTCTCCCGACTTGGAGAGTCAGTCCCTTTAACCTCCTGTTTGGCCCAGTTTGCAATTTCTGCGGAAGATGAACAGGAATAGGGAGAACCAATGAGAGACTAGCTGGAGGTGTCTGGACGGGCAAATTTAACTCTCATTTCCCACCAGGAAGAGGAAATAACCAAAGGCTCAGCGTGCCGTGCCGGAACCAGATTAGGGCCTGAAGCCATCCTGCGGTGTTGCGGCCAGCTCAAAAGAAAGCGAGTTGAAGAAAGGAGCTCAGGGGCACTGTAATTCACAAACCTGCAGAGTTATAAATGACAGCTATCGTCCAAAAATATACTGAAGTAAGGCTGCCAAGAGGACTTGAAAGCGGGGCAGAATTGCAGGAAAACGATTTCAGGAGGTAGACTGGAATTGCATTGAAAGCATAGGAAAAGAGGCAGAACGTCCACAATGATGCACTTGGCCAAAAAGGGCGCATGCGTTTCTTCCTGAATATATTCAGGAAAAAACGCATATGCCCTTTTTGTCCAACCAAGCAAACTTGCAAAGGAAATCTGCACTACAATGAAGTCTGACTTCCCCCCGGTCAAAAGGGCCATCTGAAAAAAGTGTAAAATCCAGAAAGGCAGGACAGGCCATGGAGAACTGGGAGCCTTGTTATGCTGATGGGCGGGATGTAAATTGCCAACAGACACTCGGGAGAAGTGTATGGTGTTTCCTGAAACATCTAAAAAACAAAGCAACAGAGCCTAGGGCACTTCCACTTATGGTCCTATAGCTTAGGGAAATTAAAATCAAAAAGACACAGCCACCCCAAAGTTTGGGACGCCTCTGTTTACAAGAACTTCGTTTACCGTACAAGTTCAATATCACAGAAAGTGAAAAATGGATAAAGAACTTGTGGTACTTACGTACAATGCAGTATCACTCAGCAATGAAATCTATGTCATCAGGCCCGTAGCAGCATAATGAGTGGATTCAGGTACGATGATTCTAACTGAAATAAGTCACACAGAAAAAGAAACATCATAAGATATCACTAATACACGGAATGTAAACTTGGCTACACAGGAACTGAATTCCAAAACAGAACAGGGTCTCAAATGTAGAAAACCAACTTATGCTTGCTTAAGGGGAAAGGTGAGTTGGGGTACTGCATAAAAGCAGAGATTGAAATGAGCACAGATAAAGTTCCTTAAGCCAAATATGGAATAGACAAGAGCTACTCCTTGCTCAACGAAATGGACTCAACACCGCATATTAAACGCCTAAGAATGTACCTGACTAGTAAGTATCTTAAAACCTATGGATTGCTATGTCTCCAAAAGAGAATCAAGCGTGTGTACAGGGGCATAAACGCAGCAGTGATAGGATTGGAGAGGTTCGGTGAGCAAATGAAGACCCTTTGAAGTCATATTGCATGGTACCCATTCCACGGGTTTCAACTACCCAGGTTTAAGGTATTCTTCCTTCAGCTAAAACATGCATGTGGAACCTAGAGTATGATCAACCATGTGATCGGGAGACGTGTTCAAATGTGTCTCAGTTTTCCTCCCCTGGTACTCGGGTGCAACATTCCAGACGCTTTACTAACACTCTCCCGACTTGGAGAGTCAGTCCCTTTAACCTCCTGTTTGGCCCAGTTTGCAATTTCTGCGGAAGATGAAAAGGAATAGGGAGAACCAATGAGAGACTAGCTGGAGGTGTCTGGACGGGCAAATTTAACTCTCATTTCCCACCAGGAAGAGGAAATAACCAAAGGCTCAGCGTGCCGTGCCGGAACCAGATTAGGGCCTGAAGCCATCCTGTGGTGTTGCGGCCAGGTCACAAGAAATCGAGTTGAAGAAAGGAGCTCAGGGGCACTGTAATTCACAAACCTGCAGAGTTATAAATGACAGCTATCGTCCAAAAATATACTGAAGTAAGGCTGCCAAGAGGACTTGAAAGCGGGGCAGAATTGCAGGAAACCGATTTCAGGAGGTAGACTGGAATTGCATTGAAAGCATAGGAAAAGAGGCAGAACGTCCACAATGATGCACTTGGCCAAAAAGGGCGTATGCGTTTTTTCCTGAATATATTCAGGAAAAAACGCATACGCCGTTTTTGGCCAACCAAGCAAGCTTGCAAAGGAAATCTGCACTACAATGAAGTCTCACTTCCCCCCGGTCAAAAGGGCCATCTGAAAAAAGTGTAAAATCCAGAAAGGCAGCACAGGCCATGGAGAACTGGGAGCCTTGTTATGCTGATGGGCGGGATGTAATTTGCCAACAGCCACTCGGGACAAGTGTATGGTGTTTCCTGAAACATCTAAAAAACAAAGCAACAGAGCCTAGGGCACTTCCACTTATGGTCCTATAGCTTAGGGAAATTAAAATCAAAAAGACACAGCCACCCCAAAGTTTGGGAAGCCTCTGTTTACAAGAACCTCGTTTACCGTACAAGTTCAATATCACAGAAAGTGAAAAATGGATAAAGAACTTGTGGTACTTACGTACAATGCAGTATCACTCAGCAATGAAATCTATGTCATCAGGCCCGTAGCAGCATAATGAGTGGATTCAGGTACGATGATTCTAACTGAAATAAGTCACACAGAAAAAGAAACATCATAAGATATCACTAATACATGGAATGTAAACTTGGCTACACAGGAACTGAATTCCAAAACAGAACAGGGTCTCAAATTTAGAAAACCAACTTATGCTTGCTTAAGGGTAAAGGTGACTTGGGGTGCTGCGTAAAACCAGAGATTGAAATGAGCACAGATAAAGTTCCTTAAGCCAAATATGGAATAGACAAGAGCTACTCCTTGCTCAACGAAATGGACTCAACACCCCATATTAAACGCCTAAGAATGTACCTGACTAGTAAGTATCTTAAAACCTATGGATTGCTATGTCTCCGAAAGAGAATCAAGCATGTTTACAGGGGCATAAACGCAGCAGTGATAGGATTGGAGAGGTTCGGTGAGCAAATGAAAACCCTTTGAAGTCATATTGCATGGTACCCATTCCACGGGTCTGAACTCTCCAGGTTTAAGGTATTCTTCCCTCAGCTAAAACATGCATGTGGAACCTAGAGTATGATCAACCATGTGATCGGGAGACGTGTTCAAATATGTCTCAGTTTTCGTACCCTGGTACTCGGGTGCAACATTCTAGACGCTTTACTAGCACTCTCCCGACTTGGAGAGTCAGTCCCTTTAACCTCCTGTTTGGCCCAGTTTGCAATTTCTGCGGAAGATGAACAGGAATAGCGAGAAACACTGAGAGACTAGCTGGAGGTGTCTGGACGGGCAAATTTAACTCTCATTTCCCAACAGGAAGAGGAATTAACCAAAGGCTCAGCGTGCCATGCCGGAACCAGATTAGGGCCTGAAGCCATCCTGTGGTGTTGCGGCCAGGTCACAATAAAGCGAGTTGAAGAAAGGAGCTCAGGGGCACTGTAATTCACAAACCTACAGAGTTATAAATGACAACTATCGTCCAAAAATATACTGAAGTAAGGCTGCCAAGAGGACTTGAAAGCGGGGCAGAATTGCAGGAAACCGATTTCAGGAGGTAGACTGGAATTGCATTGAAAGCATAGGAAAAGAGGCAGAACGTCCACAATGATGCACTTGGTCAAAAAGGGCGTATGCGTTTTTTCCTGAATATATTCAGGAAAAAACGCATACGCCCTTTTTGACCAACCAAGCAAACTTGCAAAGGAAATCTGCACTACAATGAAGTCTCACTTCCCCCCGGTCAAAAGGGCCATCTGAAAAAAGTGTAAAATCCAGAAAGGCAGGACAGGCCATGGAGAACTGGGAGCCTTGTTATGCTGATGGGCGGGATGTAAATTGCCAACAGACACTCGGGAGAAGTGTATGGTGTTTCCTGAAACATCTAAAAAACAAAGCAACAGAGCCTAGGGCACTTCCACTTATGGTCCTATAGCTTAGGGAAATTAAAATCAAAAAGACACAGCCATCCCAAAGTTTGGGACGCCTCTGTTTACAAGAACCTCGTTTACCGTACAAGTTCAATATCACAGAAAGTGAAAAATGGATAAAGAACTTGTGGTACTTACGTACAATGCAGTATCACTCAGCAATGAAATCTATGTCATCAGGCCCGTAGCAGCATAATGAGTGGATTCAGTTACGATGATTCTAACTGAAATAAGTCACACAGAAAATGAAACATCATAAGATATCACTAATACACGGAATGTAAACTTGTCTTCACAGGAACTGAATTCCAAAACAGAACAGGGTCTCAAATTTAGAAAACCAACTTATGCTTGCTTAAGGGGAAAGGTGAGTTGGGTTACTGCATAAAACCAGAGATTGAAATGAGCACAGATAAAGTTCCTTAAGCCAAATATGGAATAGACAAGAGCTACTCCTTGCTCAATGAAATGGACTCAACACCCCATATTCAACGCCTAAGAATGTACCTGACTAGTAAGTATCTTAAAACCTATGGATTGCTATGTCTCCATAAGAGAATCAAGCGTGTGTACAGGGGCATAAACGCAGCAGTGATAGGATTGGAGAGGTTCGGTGAGCAAACGAAGACCCTTTGAAGTCATATTGCATGGTACCCATTCCACGGGTCTCAACTCTCCAGGTTTAAGGTATTCTTCCTTCAGCTAAAACATGCATGTGGAACCCAGACTATGATCAACCGTGTGAACGGGAGACGTGTTCTAATATGTCTCAGTTTTCGTCCCCTGGTACTCGGGTGCAACATTCCAGACGCTTTACTAACATTCTCCCCACTTGGAGAGTCAGCGCCTTTAACCTCCTGTTTGGCCCAGTTTGCAATTTCTGCGGAAGATGAACAGGAATAGGGAGAACCAATGAGAGACTAGCTGGAGGTGTCTGGACGGGCAAATTTAACTCTCATTTCCCACCAGGAAGAGGAAATAACCAAAGGCTCAGCGTGCCGTGCCGGAACCAGATTAGGGCCTGAAGCCATCCTGCGGTGTTGCGGCCAGCTCAAAAGAAAGCGAGTTGAAGAAAGGAGCTCAGGGGCACTGTAATTCACAAACCTGCAGAGTTATAAATGACAGCTATCGTCCAAAAATATACTGAAGTAAGGCTGCCAAGAGGACTTGAAAGCGGGGCAGAATTGCAGGAAACCGATTTCAGGAGGTAGACTGGAATTGCATTGAAAGCATAGGAAAAGAGGCAGAACGTCCACAATGATGCACTTGGCCAAAAAGGGCGCATGCGTTTCTTCCTGAATATATTCAGGAAAAAACGCATATGCCCTTTTTGTCCAACCAAGCAAACTTGCAAAGGAAATCTGCACTACAATGAAGTCTGACTTCCCCCCGGTCAAAAGGGCCATCTGAAAAAAGTGTAAAATCCAGAAAGGCAGGACAGGCCATGGAGAACTGGGAGCCTTGTTATGCTGATGGGCGGGATGTAAATTGCCAACAGACACTCGGGAGAAGTGTATGGTGTTACCTGAAACATCTAAGAAACAAAGCAACAGAGCCTAGGGCACTTCCACTTATGGTCCTATATCTTAGGGAAATTAAAATCAAAAAGACACAGCCACCCCAAAGTTTGGGACGCCTCTGTTTACAAGAACCTCGTTTACCGTACAAGTTCAATATCACAGAAAGTGAAAAATGGATAAAGAACTTGTGGTACTTACGTACAATGCAGTATCACTCAGCAATGAAATCTATGTCATCAGGCCCGTAGCAGCATAATGAGTGGATTCAGGTACAATGATTCTAACTGAAATAAGTCACACAGAAAAAGAAACATCATAAGATATCACTAATACACGGAATGTAAACTTGGCTACACAGGAACTGAATTCCAAAACAGAACAGGGTCTCAAATTTAGAAAACCAACTTATGCTTGCTTAAGGGGAAAGGTGTGTTGGGGTGGTGCATAAAACCAGAGATTGAAATGAGCACAGATAAAGTTCCTTAAGCCAAATATGGAATAGACAAGAGCTACTCCTTGCTCAACGAAATGGACTCAACACCCCATATAAAACGCCTAAGAATGTACCTGACTAGTAAGTATCTTAAAACCTATGGATTGCTATGTCTCCAAAAGAGAATCAAGCGTGTGTACAGGGGCATAAACGCAGCAGTGATAGGATTGGAGAGGTTCGGGGAGCAAATGAAGACCCTTTGAAGTCATATTGCATGGTACCCATTCCACGGGTCTCAACTCTCCAGGTTTAAGGTATTCTTCCTTCAGCTAAAACATGCATGTGGACCCCAGAGTATGATCAACCGTGTGAACGGGAGACATGTTCAAATATGTCTCAGTTTTCCTCCCCTGGTACTCGAGTGCAACATTCCAGACGCTTTACTAACACTCTCCCGACTTGGAGAGTCAGTCCCTTTAACCTCCTGTTTGGCCCAGTTTGCAATTTCTGCGGAAGATGAACAGGAATAGGGAGAACCAATGAGAGACTAGCTGGAGGTGTCTGGACGGGCAAATTTAACTCTCATTTCCCACCAGGAAGAGGAAATAACCAAAGGCTCAGCGTGCCGTGCCGGAACCAGATTAGGGCCTGAAGCCATCCTGCGGTGTTGCGGCCAGCTCAAAAGAAAGCGAGTTGAAGAAAGGAGCTCAGGGGCACTGTAATTCACAAACCTGCAGAGTTATAAATGACAGCTATCGTCCAAAAATATACTGAAGTAAGGCTGCCAAGAGGACTTGAAAGCGGGGCAGAATTGCAGGAAAACGATTTCAGGAGGTAGACTGGAATTGCATTGAAAGCATAGGAAAAGAGGCAGAACGTCCACAATGATGCACTTGGCCAAAAAGGGCGCATGCGTTTCTTCCTGAATATATTCAGGAAAAAACGCATATGCCCTTTTTGTCCAACCAAGCAAACTTGCAAAGGAAATCTGCACTACAATGAAGTCTGACTTCCCCCCGGTCAAAAGGGCCATCTGAAAAAAGTGTAAAATCCAGAAAGGCAGGACAGGCCATGGAGAACTGGGAGCCTTGTTATGCTGATGGGCGGGATGTAAATTGCCAACAGACACTCGGGAGAAGTGTATGGTGTTTCCTGAAACATCTAAAAAACAAAGCAACAGAGCCTAGGGCACTTCCACTTATGGTCCTATAGCTTAGGGAAATTAAAATCAAAAAGACACAGCCACCCCAAAGTTTGGGACGCCTCTGTTTACAAGAACCTCGTTTACCGTACAAGTTCAATATCACAGAAAGTGAAAAATGGATAAAGAACTTGTGGTACTTACGTACAATGCAGTATCACTCAGCAATGAAATCTATGTCATCAGGCCCGTAGCAGCATAATGAGTGGATTCAGGTACGATGATTCTAACTGAAATAAGTCACACAGAAAAAGAAACATCATAAGATATCACTAATACACGGAATGTAAACTTGGCTACACAGGAACTGAATTCCAAAACAGAACAGGGTCTCAAATGTAGAAAACCAACTTATGCTTGCTTAAGGGGAAAGGTGAGTTTGGGTACTGCATAAAAGCAGAGATTGAAATGAGCACAGATAAAGTTCCTTAAGCCAAATATGGAATAGACAAGAGCTACTCCTTGCTCAACGAAATGGACTCAACACCGCATATTAAACGCCTAAGAATGTACCTGACTAGTAAGTATCTTAAAACCTATGGATTGCTATGTCTCCAAAAGAGAATCAAGCGTGTGTACAGGGGCATAAACGCAGCAGTGATAGGATTGGAGAGGTTCGGTGAGCAAATGAAGACCCTTTGAAGTCATATTGCATGGTACCCATTCCACGGGTTTCAACTACCCAGGTTTAAGGTATTCTTCCTTCAGCTAAAACATGCATGTGGAACCTAGAGTATGATCAACCATGTGATCGGGAGACGTGTTCAAATGTGTCTCAGTTTTCCTCCCCTGGTACTCGGGTGCAACATTCCAGACGCTTTACTAACACTCTCCCGACTTGGAGAGTCAGTCCCTTTAACCTCCTGTTTGGCCCAGTTTGCAATTTCTGCGGAAGATGAACAGGAATAGGGAGAACCAATGAGAGACTAGCTGAAGGTGTCTGGACGGGCAAATTTAACTCTCATTTCCCACCAGGAAGAGGAAATAACCAAAGGCTCAGCGTGCCGTGCCGGAACCAGATTAGGGCCTGAAGCCATCCTGTGGTGTTGCGGCCAGGTCACAAGAAATCGAGTTGAAGAAAGGAGCTCAGGGGCACTGTAATTCACAAACCTGCAGAGTTATAAATGACAGCTATCGTCCAAAAATATACTGAAGTAAGGCTGCCAAGAGGACTTGAAAGCGGGGCAGAATTGCAGGAAACCGATTTCAGGAGGTAGACTGGAATTGCATTGAAAGCATAGGAAAAGAGGCAGAACGTCCACAATGATGCACTTGGCCAAAAAGGGCATATGCGTTTTTTCCTGAATATATTCAGGAAAAAACGCATACGCCCTTTTTGGCCAACCAAGCAAGCTTGCAAAGGAAATCTGCACTACAATGAAGTCTCACTTCCCCCCGGTCAAAAGGGCCATCTGAAAAAAGTGTAAAATCCAGAAAGGCAGCACAGGCCATGGAGAACTGGGAGCCTTGTTATGCTGATGGGCGGGATGTAATTTGCCAACAGCCACTCGGGACAAGTGTATGGTGTTTCCTGAAACATCTAAAAAACAAAGCAACAGAGCCTAGGGCACTTCCACTTATGGTCCTATAGCTTAGGGAAATTAAAATCAAAAAGACACAGCCACCCCAAAGTTTGGGAAGCCTCTGTTTACAAGAACCTCGTTTACCGTACAAGTTCAATATCACAGAAAGTGAAAAATGGATAAAGAACTTGTGGTACTTACGTACAATGCAGTATCACTCAGCAATGAAATCTATGTCATCAGGCCTGTAGCAGCATAATGAGTGGATTCAGGTACGATGATTCTAACTGAAATAAGTCACACAGAAAAAGAAACATCATAAGATATCACTAATACATGGAATGTAAACTTGGCTACACAGGAACTGAATTCCAAAACAGAACAGGGTCTCAAATTTAGAAAACCAACTTATGCTTGCTTAAGGGTAAAGGTGACTTGGGGTGCTGCGTAAAACCAGAGATTGAAATGAGCACAGATAAAGTTCCTTAAGCCAAATATGGAATAGACAAGAGCTACTCCTTGCTCAACGAAATGGACTCAACACCCCATATTAAACGCCTAAGAATGTACCTGACTAGTAAGTATCTTAAAACCTATGGATTGCTATGTCTCCGAAAGAGAATCAAGCATGTTTACAGGGGCATAAACGCAGCAGTGATAGGATTGGAGAGGTTCGGTGAGCAAATGAAAACCCTTTGAAGTCATATTGCATGGTACCCATTCCACGGGTCTCAACTCTCCAGGTTTAAGGTATTCTTCCCTCAGCTAAAACATGCATGTGGAACCTAGAGTATGATCAACCATGTGATCGGGAGACGTGTTCAAATATGTCTCAGTTTTCGTACCCTGGTACTCGGGTGCAACATTCTAGACGCTTTACTAACACTCTCCCGACTTGGAGAGTCAGTCCCTTTAACCTCCTGTTTGGCCCAGTTTGCAATTTCTGCGGAAGATGAACAGGAATAGCGAGAAACACTGAGAGACTAGCTGGAGGTGTCTGGACGGGCAAATTTAACTCTCATTTCCCACCAGGAAGAGGAATTAACCAAAGGCTCAGCGTGCCATGCCGGAACCAGATTAGGGCCTGAAGCCATCCTGTGGTGTTGCGGCCAGGTCACAATAAAGCGAGTTGAAGAAAGGAGCTCAGGGGCACTGTAATTCACAAACCTACAGAGTTATAAATGACAACTATCGTCCAAAAATATACTGAAGTAAGGCTGCCAAGAGGACTTGAAAGCGGGGCAGAATTGCAGGAAACCGATTTCAGGAGGTAGACTGGAATTGCATTGAAAGCATAGGAAAAGAGGCAGAACGTCCACAATGATGCACTTGGTCAAAAAGGGCGTATGCGTTTTTTCCTGAATATATTCAGGAAAAAACGCATACGCCCTTTTTGACCAACCAAGCAAACTTGCAAAGGAAATCTGCACTACAATGAAGTCTCACTTCCCCCCGGTCAAAAGGGCCATCTGAAAAAAGTGTAAAATCCAGAAAGGCAGAACAGGCCATGGAGAACTGGGAGCCTTGTTATGCTGATGGGCGGGATGTAAATTGCCAACAGACACTCGGGAGAAGTGTATGGTGTTTCCTGAAACATCTAAAAAACAAAGCAACAGAGCCTAGGGCACTTCCACTTATGGTCCTATAGCTTAGGGAAATTAAAATCAAAAAGACACAGCCATCCCAAAGTTTGGGACGCCTCTGTTTACAAGAACCTCGTTTACCGTACAAGTTCAATATCACAGAAAGTGAAAAATGGATAAAGAACTTGTGGTACTTACGTACAATGCAGTATCACTCAGCAATGAAATCTATGTCATCAGGCCCGTAGCAGCATAATGAGTGGATTCAGTTACGATGATTCTAACTGAAATAAGTCACACAGAAAATGAAACATCATAAGATATCACTAATACACGGAATGTAAACTTGTCTTCACAGGAACTGAATTCCAAAACAGAACAGGGTCTCAAATTTAGAAAACCAACTTATGCTTGCTTAAGGGGAAAGGTGAGTTGGGGTACTGCATAAAACCAGAGATTGAAATGAGCACAGATAAAGTTCCTTAAGCCAAATATGGAATAGACAAGAGCTACTCCTTGCTCAACGAAATGGACTCAACACCCCATATTCAACGCCTAAGAATGTACCTGACTAGTAAGTATCTTAAAACCTATGGATTGCTATGTCTCCATAAGAGAATCAAGCGTGTGTACAGGGGCATAAACGCAGCAGTGATAGGATTGGAGAGGTTCGGTGAGCAAACGAAGACCCTTTGAAGTCATATTGCATGGTACCCATTCCACGGGTCTCAACTCTCCAGGTTTAAGGTATTCTTCCCTCAGCTAAAACATGCATGTGGAACCTAGAGTATGATCAACCATGTGATCGGGAGACGTGTTCTAATATGTCTCAGTTTTCGTCCCCTGGTACTCGGGTGCAACATTCCAGACGCTTTACTAACATTCTCCCCACTTGGAGAGTCAGCGCCTTTAACCTCCTGTTTGTCCCAGTTTGCAATTTCTGCGGAAGATGAACAGGAATAGCGAGAACCAATGAGAGACTAGCTGGAGGTGTCTGGACGGGCAAATTTAACTCTCATTTCCCACCAGGAAGAGGAAATAACCAAAGGCTCAGCGTGCCGTGCCAGAACCAGATTAGGGCCTGAAGCCATCCTGCGGTGTTGCGGCCAGCTCAAAAGAAAGCGAGTTGAAGAAAGGAGCTCAGGGGCACTGTAATTCACAAACCTGCAGAGTTATAAATGACAGCTATCGTCCAAAAATATACTGAAGTAAGGCTGCCAAGAGGACTTGAAAGCGGGCAGAATTGCAGGAAACCGATTTCAGGAGGTAGACTGGAATTGCATTGAAAGCATAGGAAAAGAGGCAGAACGTCCCCAATGATGCACTTGGCCAAAAAGGGCGTATGTGTATTTTCCTGAATATATTCAGGAAAAAACGCATACGCACTTTTTGGCCAACCAAGCAAACTTGCCAAGGAAATCTGCACTACAATGAAGTCTCACTTCCCCCCGGTCAAAAGGGCCATCTGAAAAAAGTGTAAAATCCAGAAAGGCAGGACAGGCCATGGAGAACTGGGAGCCTTGTTATGCTGATGGGCGGGATGTAAATTGCCAACAGACACTCGGGAGAAGTGTATGGTGTTTCCTGAAACATCTAAAAAACAAAGCAACAGAGCCTAGGGCACTTCCACTTCTGGTCCTATAGTTAGGGAAATTAAAATCAAAAAGACACAGCCACCCCAAAGTTTGGAACGGCTCTGTTTACAAGAACCTCGTTTACAGTACAAGTTCAACATCGCAGAAAGTGAAAAATGGATAAAGAAGTTGTGGTACTTACGTACAATGCAGTATCACTCAGCAATGAAATCTATGTCATCAGGCCCGTAGCAGCATAATGAGTGGATTCAGGTACGATGATTCTAACTGAAATAAGTCACACAGAAATAGAAACATCATAAGATATCACTAATACACGGAATGTAAACTTGGCTACACAGGAACTGAATTCCAAAACAGAACAGGGTCTCAAATTTAGAAAACCAACTTATGCTTGCTTAAGGGGAAAGGTGAGTTGTGGTGCTGCATAAAACCAGAGATTGAAATGAGCACAGATAAAGTTCCTTAAGCCAAATATGGAATAGACAAGAGCTACTCTTTGCTCAACGAAATGGACTCAACACCCCATATTAAACGCCTAAGAATGTACCTGACTAGTAAGTATCTTAAAACCTATGGATTGCTATGTCTCCAAAAGAGAATCAAGCGTGTGTACAGGGGCATCAACGCAGCAGTGATAGGATTGGAGAGGTTCGGTGAGCAAATGAAGACCCTTTGAAGTCATATTGCATGGTACCCATTCCACGGGTCTCAACTCTCCAGGTTTAAGGTATTCTTCCTTCAGCTAAAACATGCATGTGGAACCCAGAGTATGATCAACCGTGTGAACGGGAGACGTGTTCAAATATGTCTCAGTTTTCCTCCCCTGGTACTCGGGTGCAACATTCCAGACGCTTTACTAACACTCTCCCGACTTGGAGACTCAGCGCCCTTAACCTCCGGTTTGGCCCAGTTTTCAATTTCTGTGGAAGATGAACAGGAATAGAGAGAACCAATGAGAGACTAGCTGGAGGTGTCTGGACGGGCAAATTTAACTCTCATTTCCCACCAGGAAGAGGAAATAACCAAAGGCTCAGCGTGCCGTGCCGGAACCAGATTAGGGCCTGAAGCCATCCTGCGGTGTTGCGGCCAGGTCACAAGAAAGCGAGTTGAAGAAAGGAGTTCAGGGGCACTGTAATTCACAAACCTGCAGAGTTATAAATGACAGCTATCGTCCAAAAATATACTGAAGTAAGGCTGCCAAGAGGACTTGAAAGCGGGGCAGAATTGCAGGAAACCGATTTCAGGAGGTAGACTGGAATTGCATTGAAAGCATAGGAAAAGAGGCAGAACGTCCACAATGATGCACTTGGCCAAAAAGGGCGTATTCGTTTGTTCCTGAATATATTCAGGAAAAAACGCATATGCACTTTTTGGCCAACCAAGCAAGCTTGCAAAGGAAATCTGCACTACAATGAAGTCTCACTTCCCCCCGGTCAAAAGGGCCATCTGAAAAAAGTGTAAAATCCAGAAAGGCAGGACAGGCCATGGAGAACTGGGAGCCTTGTTATGCTGATGGGCGGGATGTAAATTGCCAACAGACACTCGGGAGAAGTGTATGGTGTTTCCTGAAACATCTAAGAAACAAAGCAACAGAGCCTAGGGCACTTCCACTTATGGTCCTATAGCTTAGGGAAATTAAAATCAAAAAGACACAGCCACCCCAAAGTTTGGGACGCCTCTGTTTACAAGAACCTCATTTACCGTACAAGTTCAACATCACAGAAAGTGAAAAATGGATAAAGAACTTGTGGTACTTACGTACAATGCAGTATCACTCAGCAATGAAATCTATGTCATCAGGCCCGTAGCAGCATAATGAGTGGATTCAGGTACGATGATTCTAACTGAAATAAGTCACACAGAAAAAGAAACATCATAAGATATCACTAATACACAGAATGTAAACTTGGCAACACAGGAACTGAATTCCAAAACAGAACAGGGTCTCAAATTTAGAAAACCAACTTATGCTTGCTTAAGGGGAAAGGTGAGTTGGGGTGCTGCATAAAACCAGAGATTGAAATGAGCACAGATAATGTTCCTTAAGCCAAATATGGAATAGACAAGAGCTACTCCTTGCTCAACGAAATGGACTCAACACCCAATATTAAACGCCTAAGAATGTACCTGACTAGAAAGTATCTTAAAACCTATGGATTGCTATGTCTCCATAAGAGAATCAAGCGTGTGTACAGGGGCATAAACGCAGCAGTGATAGGATTGGAGAGGTTTGGTGAGCAAATGAAGACCCTTTGAAGTCATATTGCATGGTACCCATTCCACGGGTCTCAACTCTCCAGGTTTAAGGTATTCTTCCTTCAGCTAAAACATGCATGTGGAACCCAGAGTATGATCAACCGTGTGAATGGGAGACGTGTTCAAATATGTCTCAGTTTTCCTCCCCTGGTACTCGGGTGCAACATTCCAGACGCTTTACTAACATTCTCCCCACTTGGAGAGTCAGTCCCTTTAACCTCCTGTTTGTCCCAGTTTGCAATTTCTGCGGAAGATGAACAGGAATAGCGCGAACCAATGAGAGACTAGCTGGAGGTGTCTGGACGGGCAAATTTAACTCTCATTTCCCACCAGGAAGAGGAAATAACCAAAGGCTCAGCGTGCCATGCCGGAACCAGATTAGGGCCTGAAGCCATCCTGCGGTGTTGCGGCCAGCTCAAAAGAAAGCGAGTTGAAGAAAGGAGCTCAGGGGCACTGTAATTCACAAACCTGCAGAGTTATAAATGACAGCTATCGTCCAAAAATATACTGAAGTAAGGCTGCCAAGAGGACTTGAAAGCGGGCAGAATTGCAGGAAACCGATTTCAGGAGGTAGACTGGAATTGCATTGAAAGCACAGGAAAAGAGGCAGAACGTCCCCAATGATGCACTTGGCCAAAAAGGGCGTATGTGTATTTTCCTGAATATATTCAGGAAAAAACGCATACGCCCTTTTTGGCCAACCAAGCAAACTTGCAAAGGAAATCTGCACTACAATGAAGTCTCACTTCCCCCCGGTCAAAAGGGCCATCTGAAAAAAGTGTAAAATCCAGAAAGGCAGGACAGGCCATGGAGAACTGGGAGCCTTGTTATGCTGATGGGCGGGATGTAAATTGCCAACAGACACTAGGGAGAAGTGTATGGTGTTTCGTGAAACATCTAAGAAACAAAGCAACAGAGCCTAGGGCACTTCCACTTATGGTCCTATAGCTTAGGGAAATTAAAATCAAAAAGACACAGCCACCCCAAAGTTTGGGACGCCTCTGTTTACAAGAACCTCATTTACCGTACAAGTTCAATATCACAGAAAGTGAAAAATGGATAAAGAACTTGTGGTACTTACGTACAATGCAGTATCACTCAGCAATGAAATCTATGTCATCAGGCCCGTAGCAGCATAATGAGTGGATTCAGGTACGATGATTCTAACTGAAATAAGTCACACAGAAATAGAAACATCATAAGATATCACTAATACACGGAATGTAAACTTGGCTACACAGGAACTGAATTCCAAAACAGAACAGGGTCTCAAATTTAGAAAACCAACTTATGCTTGCTTAAGGGGAAAGGTGACTTGGGGTGCTGCATAAAACCAGAGATTGAAATGAGCACAGATAACGTTCCTTAAGCCAAATATGGAATAGACAAGAGCTACTCCTTGCTCAACGAAATGGAATCAACACCCCATATTAAACGCCTAAGAATGTACCTGACTAGTAAGTATCTTAAAACCTATGGATTGCTATGTCTCCATAATAGTATCAAGCATGTGTACAGGGGCATAAATGCAGCAGTGATAGGATTGGAGAGGTTCGGTGAGCAAATGAAGACCCTTTGAAGTCATATTGCATGGTACCCATTCCACGGGTCTCAACTCTCCAGGTTTAAGGTATTCTTCCTTCAGCTAAAACATGCATGTGGAACCCAGAGTATGATCAACCGTGTGAACGGGAGACGTGTTCAAATATGTCTCAGTTTTCCTCCCCTGGTACTCGGGTGCAACATTCCAGACGCTTTACTAACACTCTCCCCACTTGGAGAGTCAGCGCCTTTAACCTCCTGTTTGGCCCAGTTTGCAATTTCTGCGGAAGATGAACAGGAATAGGGAGAACCAATGAGAGACTAGCTGGAGGTGTCTGGACGGGCAAATTTAACTCTCATTTCCCACCAGGAAGAGGAATTAACCAAAGGCTCAGCGTGCCGTGCCGGAACCAGATTAGGGCCTGAAACCATCCTGCGGTGTTGCGGCCTGGTCACAAGAAAGCGAGTTGAAGAAAGGAGCTCAGGGGCACTGTAATTCACAAACCTGCAGAGTTATAAATGACAACTATCGTCCAAAAATATACTGAAGTAAGGCTGCCAAGAGGACTTGAAAGCGGGGCAGAATTGCAGGAAACCGATTTCAGGAGGTAGACTGGAATTGCATTGAAAGCATAGGAAAAGAGGCAGAACGTCCACAATGATGCACTTGGCCAAAAAGGGTGTATGCGTTTTTTCCTGAATATATTCAGGAAAAAACGCATACGCCCTTTTTGGCCAACCAAGCAAACTTGCAAAGGAAATCTGCACTACAATGAAGTCTGAATTCCCCCCGGTCAAAAGGGCCATCTGAAAAAAGTGTAAAATCCAGAAAGGCAGGACAGGCCATGGAGAACTGGGAGCCTTGTTATGCTGATGGGCGGGATGTAAATTGCCAACAGACACTCGGGAGAAGTGTATGGTGTTACCTGAAACATCTAAGAAACAAAGCAACAGAGCCTAGGGCACTTCCACTTATGGTCCTATAGCTTAGGGAAATTAAAATCAAAAAGACACAGCCACCCCAAAGTTTGGGACGCCTCTGTTTACAAGAACCTCGTTTACCGTACAAGTTCAATATCACAGAAAGTGAAAAATGGATAAAGAACTTGTGGTACTTACGTACAATGCAGTATCACTCAGCAATGAAATCTATGTCATCAGGCCCGTAGCAGCATAATGAGTGGATTCAGGTACAATGATTCTAACTGAAATAAGTCACACAGAAAAAGAAACATCATAAGATATGACTAATACACGGAATGTAAACTTGGCTACACAGGAACTGAATTCCAAAACAGAACAGGGTCTCAAATTTAGAAAACCAACTTATGCTTGCTTAAGGGTAAAGGTGAGTTGGGGTGGTGCATAAAACCAGAGATTGAAATGAGCACAGATAAAGTTCCTTAAGCCAAATATGGAATAGACAAGAGCTACTCCTTGCTCAACGAAATGGACTCAACACCCCATATAAAACGCCTAAGAATGTACCTGACTAGTAAGTATCTTAAAACCTATGGATTGCTATGTCTCCAAAAGAGAATCAAGCGTGTGTACAGGGGCATAAACGCAGCAGTGATAGGATTGGAGAGGTTCGGTGAGCAAATGAAGACCCTTTGAAGTCATATTGCATGGTACTCATTCCACGGGTCTCAACTCTCCAGGTTTAAGGTATTCTTCCTTCAGCTAAAACATGCATGTGGAACCCAGAGTATGATCAACCGTGTGAACGGGAGACATGTTCAAATATGTCTCAGTTTTCCTCCCCTGGTACTCGGGTGCAACATTCCAGACGCTTTACTAACACTCTCCCGACTTGGAGAGTCAGTCCCTTTAACCTCCTGTTTGGCCCAGTTTGCAATTTCTGCGGAAGATGAACAGGAATAGGGAGAACCAATGAGAGACTAGCTGGAGGTGTCTGGACGGGCAAATTTAACTCTCATTTCCCACCAGGAAGAGGAAATAACCAAAG
This sequence comes from Grampus griseus, assembly GCF_964374135.1. Classification (NCBI taxonomy): domain Eukaryota; kingdom Metazoa; phylum Chordata; class Mammalia; order Artiodactyla; family Delphinidae; genus Grampus; species Grampus griseus. Next base: position 165,970 of record NW_028133193.1, on the reverse strand, counting down.
GCTCAGCGTGCCGTGCCGGAACCAGATTAGGGCCTGAAGCCGTCGTGCGGTGTTGCGGCCAGCTCAAAAGAAAGCGAGTTGAAGAAAGGAGCTCAGGGGCACTGTAATTCACAAACCTGCAGAGTTATAAATGACAGCTATCGTCCAAAAATATACTGAAGTAAGGCTGCCAAGAGAACTTGAAAGCGGGGCAGAATTGCAGGAAACCGATTTCAGGAGGTAGACTGGAATTGCATTGAAAGCATAGGAAAAGAGGCAGAACGTCCACAATGATGCACTTGGCCAAAAAGGGCGTATGCGTTTGTTCCTGAATATATTCAGGAAAAAACGCATATGCACTTTTTGGCCAACCAAGCAAGCTTGCAAAGGAAATCTGCACTACAATGAAGTCTCACTTCCCCCCGGTCAAAAGGGCCATCTGAAAAAAGTGTAAAATCCAGAAAGGCAGGACAGGCCATGGAGAACTGGGAGCCTTGTTATGCTGATGGGCGGGATGTAAATTGCCAACAGACACTCGGGAGAAGTGTATGGTGTTTCCTGAAACATCTAAGAAACAAAGCAACAGAGCCTAGGGCACTTCCACTTATGGTCCTATAGCTTAGGGAAATTAAAATCAAAAAGACACAGCCACCCCAAAATTTGGGACGCCTCTGTTTACAAGAACCTCATTTACCGTACAAGTTCAACATCACAGAAAGTGAAAAATGGATAAAGAACTTGTGGTACTTACGTACAATGCAGTATCACTCAGCAATGAAATCTATGTCATCAGGCCCGTAGCAGCATAATGAGTGGATTCAGGTACGATGATTCTAACTGAAATAAGTCACACAGAAAAAGAAACATCATAAGATATCACTAATACACAGAATGTAAACTTGGCAACACAGGAACTGAATTCCAAAACAGAACAGGGTCTCAAATTTAGAAAACCAACTTATGCTTGCTTAAGGGGAAAGGTGAGTTGGGGTGCTGCATAAAACCAGAGATTGAAATGAGCACAGATAATGTTCCTTAAGCCAAATATGGAATAGACAAGAGCTACTCCTTGCTCAACGAAATGGACTCAACACCCCATATTAAACGCCTAAGAATGTACCTGACTAGAAAGTATCTTAAAACCTATGGATTGCTATGTCTCCATAAGAGAATCAAGCGTGTGTACAGGGGCATAAACGCAGCAGTGATAGGATTGGAGAGGTTTGGTGAGCAAATGAAGACCCTTTGAAGTCATATTGCATGGTACCCATTCCACGGGTCTCAACTCTCCAGGTTTAAGGTATTCTTCCTTCAGCTAAAACATGCATGTGGAACCCAGAGTATGATCAACCGTGTGAACGGGAGACGTGTTCAAATATGTCTCAGTTTTCCTCCCCTGGTACTCGGGTGCAACATTCCAGACGCTTTACTAACATTCTCCCCACTTGGAGAGTCAGTCCCTTTAACCTCCTGTTTGTCCCAGTTTGCAATTTCTGCGGAAGATGAACAGGAATAGCGCGAACCAATGAGAGACTAGCTGGAGGTGTCTGGACGGGCAAATTTAACTCTCATTTCCCACCAGGAAGAGGAATTAACCAAAGGCTCAGCGTGCCGTGCCGGAACCAGATTAGGGCCTGAAACCATCCTGCGGTGTTGCGGCCTGGTCACAAGAAAGCGAGTTGAAGAAAGGAGCTCAGGGGCACTGTAATTCACAAACCTGCAGAGTTATAAATGACAACTATCGTCCAAAAATATACTGAAGTAAGGCTGCCAAGAGGACTTGAAAGCGGGGCAGAATTGCAGGAAACCGATTTCAGGAGGTAGACTGGAATTGCATTGAAAGCATAGGAAAAGAGGCAGAACGTCCACAATGATGCACTTGGCCAAAAAGGGTGTATGCGTTTTTTCCTGAATATATTCAGGAAAAAACGCATACGCCCTTTTTGGCCAACCAAGCAAACTTGCAAAGGAAATCTGCACTACAATGAAGTCTGAATTCCCCCCGGTCAAAAGGGCCATCTGAAAAAAGTGTAAAATCCAGAAAGGCAGGACAGGCCATGGAGAACTGGGAGCCTTGTTATGCTGATGGGCGGGATGTAAATTGCCAACAGACACTCGGGAGAAGTGTATGGTGTTACCTGAAACATCTAAGAAACAAAGCAACAGAGCCTAGGGCACTTCCACTTATGGTCCTATAGCTTAGGGAAATTAAAATCAAAAAGACACAGCCACCCCAAAGTTTGGGACGCCTCTGTTTACAAGAACCTCGTTTACCGTACAAGTTCAATATCACAGAAAGTGAAAAATGGATAAAGAACTTGTGGTACTTACGTACAATGCAGTATCACTCAGCAATGAAATCTATGTCATCAGGCCCGTAGCAGCATAATGAGTGGATTCAGGTACAATGATTCTAACTGAAATAAGTCACACAGAAAAAGAAACATCATAAGATATGACTAATACACGGAATGTAAACTTGGCTACACAGGAACTGAATTCCAAAACAGAACAGGGTCTCAAATTTAGAAAACCAACTTATGCTTGCTTAAGGATAAAGGTGAGTTGGGGTGGTGCATAAAACCAGAGATTGAAATGAGCACAGATATAGTTCCTTAAGCCAAATATGGAATAGACAAGAGCTACTCCTTGCTCAACGAAATGGACTCAACACCCCATATAAAACGCCTAAGAATGTACCTGACTAGTAAGTATCTTAAAACCTATGGATTGCTATGTCTCCAAAAGAGAATCAAGCGTGTGTACAGGGGCATAAACGCAGCAGTGATAGGATTGGAGAGGTTCGGTGAGCAAATGAAGACCCTTTGAAGTCATATTGCATGGTACCCATTCCACGGGTCTCAACTCTCCAGGTTTAAGGTATTCTTCCTTCAGCTAAAACATGCATGTGGAACCCAGAGTATGATCAACCATTAGAACGGGAGACGTGTTCAAATATGTCTCAGTTTTCCTCCCCTGGTTCTCGGGTGCAACATTCCAGACGCTTTACTGACACTCTCCCCACTTGGAGAGTCAGTGCCTTTAACCTCCTGTTTGGTCCAGTTTGCAATTTCTGCAGAAGATGAACAGGAATAGGGATAACCAATGAGAGACTAGCTGGAGGTGTCTGGACGGGCAAATTTAACTCTCATTTCCCACCAGGAAGAGGAAATAACCAAAGGCTCAGCGTGCCATGCCGGAACCAGATTAGGGCCTGAAGCCATCCTGCGGTGTTGCAGCCAGGTCACAAGAAAGTGAGTTGAAGAAAGGAGCTCAGGGGCACTGTAATTCACAAACCTGCAGAGTTATAAATGACAGCTATCGTCCAAAAATATACTGAAGTAAGGCTGCCAAGAGGACTTGAAAGCGGGGCAGAATTGCAGGAAAACGATTTCAGGAGGTAGACTGGAATTGCATTGAAAGCATAGGAAAAGAGGCAGAACGTCCACAATGAAGCACTTGGCCTAAAAGTGCGTATGCGTTTTTTCCTGAATATATTCAGGAAAAAACGCATACGCCCTTTTTGGCCAACCAAGCAAGCTTGCAAAGGAAATCTGCACTACAATGAAGTCTCACTTCCCCCCGGTCAAAAGGGCCATCTGAAAAAAGTGTAAAATCCAGAAAGGCAGGACAGGCCATGGAGAACTGGGAGCCTTGTTATGCTGATGGGCGGGATGTAAATTGCCAACAGACACTAGGGAGAAGTGTATGGTGTTTCGTGAAACATCTAAGAAACAAAGCAACAGAGCCTAGGGCACTTCCACTTATGGTCCTATAGCTTAGGGAAATTAAAATCAAAAAGACACAGCCACCCCAAAGTTTGGGACTCCTCTGTTTACAAGAACCTCATTTACCGTACAAGTTCAATATCACAGAAAGTGAAAAATGGATAAAGAACTTGTGGTACTTACGTACAATGCAGTATCACTCAGCAATGAAATCTATGTCATCAGGCCCGTAGCAGCATAATGAGTAGATTCAGGTACGATGATTCTAACTGAAATAAGTCACACAGAAAAAGAAACATCATAAGATATCACTAATACACGGAATGTAAACTTGGCTACACAGGAACTGAATTCCAAAACAGAACAGGGTCTCAAATTTAGAAAACCAACTTATGCTTGCTTAAGGGGAAAGGTGAGTTGGGGTGCTGCATAAAACCAGAGATTGAAATGAGCACAGATAAAGTTCCTTAAGCCAAATATGGAATAGACAAGAGCTACTCCTTGCTCAACGAAATGGATGCAACACCGCATATTAAACGCCTAAGAATGTACCTGACTAGTAAGTATCTTAAAACCTATGGATTGCTATGTCTCCATAAGAGAATCAAGCGTGTGTACAGGGGCATAAACGCAGCACTGATAGGATTGGAGAGGTTCGGTGAGCAAATGAAGACCCTTTGAAGTCATATTGCATGGTACCCATTCCACGGGTCTCAACTCTCCAGGTTTAAGGTATTCTTCCTTCAGCTAAAACATGCATGTGTAACCCAGAGTATGATCAACCGTGTGAACGGGAGACATGTTCAAATATGTCTCAGTTTTCCTCTCCTGGTACTCGGGTGCAACATTCCAGACGCTTTACTAACATTCTCCCCACTTGGAGAGTCAGTCCCTTTAACCTCCTGTTTGGCCCAGTTTGCAATTTCTGCGGAAGATGAACAGGAATAGGGAGAACCAATGAGAGACTAGCTGGAGGTGTCTGGACGGGCAAATTTAACTCTCATTTCCCACCAGGAAGAGGAAATAACCAAAGGCTCAGCGTGCCGTGCCGGAACCAGATTAGGGCCTGAATCCATCCTGCGGTGTTGCGGCCAGCTCAAAAGAAAGCGAGTTGAAGAAAGGAGCTCAGGGGCACTGTAATTCACAAACCTGCAGAGTTATAAATGACAGCTATCGTCCAAAAATATACTGAAGTAAGGCTGCCAAGAGGACTTGAAAGCGGGGCAGAATTGCAGGAAACCGATTTCAGGAGGTAGACTGGAATTACATTGAAAGCATAGGAAAAGAGGCAGAACGTCCACAATGATGCACTTGGCCAAAAAGGGCGTATGCGTTTTTTCCTGAATATATTCAGGAAAAAACGCATACGCCCTTTTTGGCCAACCAAGCAAGCTTGCAAACGAAATCTGCACTACAATGAAGTCTCACTTCCCCCCGCTCAAAAGGGCCATCTGAAAAAAGTGTAAAATCCAGAAAGGCAGGACAGGCCATGGAGAACTGGGAGCCTTGTTATGCTGATGGGCGGGATGTAAATTTCCAACAGACACTCGGGAGAAGTGTATGGTGTTACCTGAAACATCTAAGAAACAAAGCAACAGAGCCTAGGGCACTTCCACTTATGGTCCTATAGCTTAGGGAAATTAAAATCAAAAAGACACAGCCACCCCAAAGTTTGGGACGCCTCTGTTTACAAGAACCTCGTTTACCGTACAAGTTCAATATCACAGAAAGTGAAAAATGGATAAAGAACTTGTGGTACTTACGTACAATGCAGTATCACTCAGCAATGAAATCTATGTCATCAGGCCCGTAGCAGCATAATGAGTGGATTCAGGTACAATGATTCTAACTGAAATAAGTCACACAGAAAAAGAAACATCATAAGATATGACTAATACACGGAATGTAAACTTGGCTACACAGGAACTGAATTCCAAAACAGAACAGGGTCTCAAATTTAGAAAACCAACTTATGCTTGCTTAAGGATAAAGGTGAGTTGGGGTGGTGCATAAAACCAGAGATTGAAATGAGCACAGATATAGTTCCTTAAGCCAAATATGGAATAGACAAGAGCTACTCCTTGCTCAACGAAATGGACTCAACACCCCATATAAAACGCCTAAGAATGTACCTGACTAGTAAGTATCTTAAAACCTATGGATTGCTATGTCTCCAAAAGAGAATCAAGCGTGTGTACAGGGGCATAAACGCAGCAGTGATAGGATTGGAGAGGTTCGGTGAGCAAATGAAGACCCTTTGAAGTCATATTGCATGGTACCCATTCCACGGGTCTCAACTCTCCAGGTTTAAGGTATTCTTCCTTCAGCTAAAACATGCATGTGGAACCCAGAGTATGATCAACCATTAGAACGGGAGACGTGTTCAAATATGTCTCAGTTTTCCTCCCCTGGTTCTCGGGTGCAACATTCCAGACGCTTTACTGACACTCTCCCCACTTGGAGAGTCAGTGCCTTTAACCTCCTGTTTGGTCCAGTTTGCAAATTCTGCAGAAGATGAACAGGAATAGGGATAACCAATGAGAGACTAGCTGGAGGTGTCTGGACGGGCAAATTTAACTCTCATTTCCCACCAGGAAGAGGAAATAACCAAAGGCTCAGCGTGCCATGCCGGAACCAGATTAGGGCCTGAAGCCATCCTGCGGTGTTGCAGCCAGGTCACAAGAAAGTGAGTTGAAGAAAGGAGCTCAGGGGCACTGTAATTCACAAACCTGCAGAGTTATAAATGACAGCTATCGTCCAAAAATATACTGAAGTAAGGCTGCCAAGAGGACTTGAAAGCGGGGCAGAATTGCAGGAAAACGATTTCAGGAGGTAGACTGGAATTGCATTGAAAGCATAGGAAAAGAGGCAGAACGTCCACAATGAAGCACTTGGCCTAAAAGTGCGTATGCGTTTTTTCCTGAATATATTCAGGAAAAAACGCATACGCCCTTTTTGGCCAACCAAGCAAGCTTGCAAAGGAAATCTGCACTACAATGAAGTCTCACTTCCCCCCGGTCAAAAGGGCCATCTGAAAAAAGTGTAAAATCCAGAAAGGCAGGACAGGCCATGGAGAACTGGGAGCCTTGTTATGCTGATGGGCGGGATGTAAATTGCCAACAGACACTAGGGAGAAGTGTATGGTGTTTCGTGAAACATCTAAGAAACAAAGCAACAGAGCCTAGGGCACTTCCACTTATGGTCCTATAGCTTAGGGAAATTAAAATCAAAAAGACACAGCCACCCCAAAGTTTGGGACTCCTCTGTTTACAAGAACCTCATTTACCGTACAAGTTCAATATCACAGAAAGTGAAAAATGGATAAAGAACTTGTGGTACTTACGTACAATGCAGTATCACTCAGCAATGAAATCTATGTCATCAGGCCCGTAGCAGCATAATGAGTAGATTCAGGTACGATGATTCTAACTGAAATAAGTCACACAGAAAAAGAAACATCATAAGATATCACTAATACACGGAATGTAAACTTGGCTACACAGGAACTGAATTCCAAAACAGAACAGGGTCTCAAATTTAGAAAACCAACTTATGCTTGCTTAAGGGGAAAGGTGAGTTGGGGTGCTGCATAAAACCAGAGATTGAAATGAGCACAGATAAAGTTCCTTAAGCCAAATATGGAATAGACAAGAGCTACTCCTTGCTCAACGAAATGGATGCAACACCGCATATTAAACGCCTAAGAATGTACCTGACTAGTAAGTATCTTAAAACCTATGGATTGCTATGTCTCCATAAGAGAATCAAGCGTGTGTACAGGGGCATAAACGCAGCACTGATAGGATTGGAGAGGTTCGGTGAGCAAATGAAGACCCTTTGAAGTCATATTGCATGGTACCCATTCCACGGGTCTCAACTCTCCAGGTTTAAGGTATTCTTCCTTCAGCTAAAACATGCATGTGTAACCCAGAGTATGATCAACCGTGTGAACGGGAGACATGTTCAAATATGTCTCAGTTTTCCTCTCCTGGTACTCGGGTGCAACATTCCAGACGCTTTACTAACATTCTCCCCACTTGGAGAGTCAGTCCCTTTAACCTCCTGTTTGGCCCAGTTTGCAATTTCTGCGGAAGATGAACAGGAATAGGGAGAACCAATGAGAGACTAGCTGGAGGTGTCTGGACGGGCAAATTTAACTCTCATTTCCCACCAGGAAGAGGAAATAACCAAAGGCTCAGCGTGCCGTGCCGGAACCAGATTAGGGCCTGAATCCATCCTGCGGTGTTGCGGCCAGCTCAAAAGAAAGCGAGTTGAAGAAAGGAGCTCAGGGGCACTGTAATTCACAAACCTGCAGAGTTATAAATGACAGCTATCGTCCAAAAATATACTGAAGTAAGGCTGCCAAGAGGACTTGAAAGCGGGGCAGAATTGCAGGAAACCGATTTCAGGAGGTAGACTGGAATTACATTGAAAGCATAGGAAAAGAGGCAGAACGTCCACAATGATGCACTTGGCCAAAAAGGGCGTATGCGTTTTTTCCTGAATATATTCAGGAAAAAACGCATACGCCCTTTTTGGCCAACCAAGCAAGCTTGCAAACGAAATCTGCACTACAATGAAGTCTCACTTCCCCCCGCTCAAAAGGGCCATCTGAAAAAAGTGTAAAATCCAGAAAGGCAGGACAGGCCATGGAGAACTGGGAGCCTTGTTATGCTGATGGGCGGGATGTAAATTTCCAACAGACACTCGGGAGAAGTGTATGGTGTTTCGTGAAACATCTAAAAAACAAAGCAACAGAGCCTAGGGCACTTCCACTTATGGTCCTATAGCTTAGGGAAATTAAAATCAAAAAGACACAGCCACCCCAAAGTTTGGGACGCCTCTGTTTACAAGAACCTCGTTTACCGTACAAGTTCAATATCACAGAAAGTGAAAAATGGATAAAGAACTTGTGGTACTTACGTACAATGCAGTATCACTCAGCAATGAAATCTATGTCATCAGGCCCGTAGCAGCATAATGAGTGGATTCAGGTACGATGATTCTAACTGAAATAAGTCACACAGAAAAAGAAACATCATAAGATATCACTAATACACGGAATGTAAACTTGGCTACACAGGAACTGAATTCCAAAACAGAACAGGGTCTCAAATTTAGAAAACCAACTTATGCTTGCTTAAGGGGAAAGGTGAGTTGGGGTGCTGCATAAAACCAGAGATTGAAATGAGCACAGATAACGTTCCTTAAGCCAAATATGGAATAGACAAGAGCTACTCCTTGCTCAACGAAATGGAATCAACACCCCATATTAAACGCCTAAGAATGTACCTGACTAGTAAGTATCTTAAAACCTATGGATTGCTATGTCTCCATAATAGTATCAAGCATGTGTACAGGGGCATAAATGCAGCAGTGATAGGATTGGAGAGGTTCGGTGAGCAAATGAAGACCCTTTGAAGTCATATTGCATGGTACCCATTCCACGGGTCTCAACTCTCCAGGTTTAAGGTATTCTTCCTTCAGCTAAAACATGCATGTGGAACCCAGAGTATGATCAACCGTGTGAACGGGAGACGTGTTCAAATATGTCTCAGTTTTCCTCCCTTGGTACTCGGGTGCAACATTCCAGACGCTTTACTAACACTCTCCCCACTTGGAGAGTCAGCGCCTTTAACCTCCTGTTTGGCCCAGTTTGCAATTTCTGCGGAAGATGAACAGGAATAGGGAGAACCAATGAGAGACTAGCTGGAGGTGTCTGGACGGGCAAATTTAACTCTCATTTCCCACCAGGAAGAGGAATTAACCAAAGGCTCAGCGTGCCGTGCCGGAACCAGATTAGGGCCTGAAACCATCCTGCGGTGTTGCGGCCTGGTCACAAGAAAGCGAGTTGAAGAAAGGAGCTCAGGGGCACTGTAATTCACAAACCTGCAGAGTTATAAATGACAGCTATCGTCCAAAAATATACTGAAGTAAGGCTGCCAAGAGGACTTGAAAGCGGGGCAGAATTGCAGGAAACCGATTTCAGGAGGTAGACTAGAATTGCATTGAAAGCATAGGAAAAGAGGCAGAACGTCCACAATGATGCACTTGGCCAAAAAGGGCGTATGCGTTTTTTCCTGAATATATTCAGGAAAAAACGCATACGCCCTTTTTGGCCAACCAAGCAAACTTGCAAAGGAAATCTGCACTACAATGAAGTCTCACTTCCCCCCGGTCAAAAGGGCCATCTGAAAAAAGTGTAAAATCCAGAAAGGCAGGACAGGCCATGGAGAACTGGGAGCCTTGTTATGCTGATGGGCGGGATGTAAATTGCCAACAGACACTCGGGAGAAGTGTATGGTGTTTCGTGAAACATCTAAAAAACAAAGCAACAGAGCCTAGGGCACTTCCACTTATGGTCCTATAGCTTAGGGAAATTAAAATCAAAAAGACACAGCCACCCCAAAGTTTGGGACGCCTCTGTTTACAAGAACCTCGTTTACCGTACAAGTTCAATATCACAGAAAGTGAAAAATGGATAAAGAACTTGTGGTACTTACGTACAATGCAGTATCACTCAGCAATGAAATCTATGTCATCAGGCCCGTAGCAGCATAATGAGTGGATTCAGGTACAATGATTCTAACTGAAATAAGTCACACAGAAAAAGAAACATCATAAGATATCACTAATACACGGAATGTAAACTTGGCTACACAGGAACTGAATTCCAAAACAGAACAGGGTCTCAAATTTAGAAAACCAACTTATGCTTGCTTAAGGGTAAAGGTGAGTTGGGGTGCTGCATAAAACCGGAGATTGAAATGAGCACAGATAAAGATCCTTAAGCCAAATATGGAATAGACAAGAGCTACTCCTTGCTCAACGAAATGGACTCAACACCCCATATAAAACGCCTAAGAATGTAACTGACTAGTAAGTATCTTAAAACCTATGGATTGCTATGTCTCCAAAAGAGAATCAAGCGTGTGTACAGGGGCATAAACGCAGCAGTGATAGGATTGGAGAGGTTCAGTGAGCAAATGAAGACCCTTTGAAGTCATATTGCATGGTACCCATTCCACGGGTCTCAACTCTCCAGGTTTAAGGTATTCTTCCTTCAGCTAAAACATGCATGTGGAACCCAGAGTATGATCAACCGTGTGAATGGGAGACATGTTCAAATATGTCTCAGTTTTCCTCCCCTGGTACTCGGGTGCAACATTCCAGACGCTTTACTAACACTCTCCCGACTTGGAGAGTCAGTCCCTTTAACCTCCTATTTGGCCCAGTTTGCAATTTCTGCGGAAGATGAACAGGAATAGGGAGAACCAATGAGAGACTAGCTGGAGGTGTCTGGACGGGCAAATTTAACTCTCATTTCCCACCAGGAAGAGGAAATAACCAAAGGCTCAGCGTGCCGTGCCAGAACCAGATTAGGGCCTGAAGCCATCCTGCGGTGTTGCGGCCAGCTCAAAAGAAAGCGAGTTGAAGAAAGGAGCTCAGGGGCACTGTAATTCACAAACCTGCAGAGTTATAAATGACAGCTATCGTCCAAAAATATACTGAAGTAAGGCTGCCAAGAGGACTTGAAAGCGGGGCAGAATTGCAGGAAACCGATTTCAGGAGGTAGACTGGAATTGCATTGAAAGCATAGGAAAAGAGGCAGAACGTCCACAATGATGCACTTGGCCAAAAAGGGCGTATGCGTTTCTTCCTGAATATATTCAGGAAAAAACGCATACGCCCTTTTTGTCCAACCAAGCAAACTTGCAAAGGAAATCTGCACTACAATGAAGTCTGACTTCCCCCCGGTCAAAAGGGCCATCTGAAAAAAGTGTAAAATCCAGAAAGGCAGGACAGGCCATGGAGAACTGGGAGCCTTGTTATGCTGATGGGCGGGATGTAAATTGCCAACAGACACTCGGGAGAAGTGTATGGTGTTTCCTGAAACATATAAAAAACAAAGCAACAGAGCCTAGGGCACTTCCACTTATGGTCCTATAGCTTAAGGAAATTAAAATCAAAAAGACACAGCCACCCCAAAGTTTGGGACGCCTCTGTTTACAAGAACCTCGTTTACTGTACAAGTTCAATATCACAGAAAGTGAAAAATGGATAAAGAACTTGTGGTACTTACGTACAATGCAGTATCACTCAGCAATGAAATCTATGTCATGAGGCCCATAGCAGCATAATGAGTGGATTCAGGTACGATGATTCTAACTGAAATAAGTCACACAGAAAAAGAAACATCATAAGATATCACTAATACACGGAATGTAAACTTGGCTACACAGGAACTGAATTCCAAAACAGAACAGGGTCTCAAATGTAGAAAACCAACTTATGCTTGCTTAAGGGGAAAGGTGAGTTGGGGTACTGCATAAAAGCAGAGATTGAAATGAGCACAGATAAAGTTCCTTAAGCCAAATATGGAATAGACAAGAGCTACTCCTTGCTCAACGAAATGGACTCAACACCGCATATTAAACGCCTAAGAATGTACCTGACTAGTAAGTATCTTAAAACCTATGGATTGCTATGTCTCCAAAAGAGAATCAAGCGTGTGTACAGGGGCATAAACGCAGCAGTGATAGGATTGGAGAGGTTCGGTGAGCAAATGAAGACCCTTTGAAGTCATATTGCATGGTACCCATTCCACGGGTCTCAACTCTCCATGTTTAAGGTATTCTTCCTTCAGCTAAAACATGCATGTGGAACCCAGAGTATGATCAACCGTGTGAACGGGAGACGTGTTCAAATATGTCTCAGTTTTCCTCCCCTGGTACTCGGGCGCAACATTCCAGACACTTTACTAACATTCTCCCCACTTGGAGAGTCAGTCCCTTTAAACTCCTCTTTGGCCCAGTTTGGAATTTCTGCGGAAGATGAACAGGAATAGCGAGAACCAATGAGAGACTAGCTGGAGGTGTCTGGACGGGCAAATTTAACTCTCATTTCCCACCAGGAAGAGGAATTAACCAAAGGCTCAGCGTGCCGTGCCGGAACCAGATTAGGGCTTGAAGCCATCCTGTGGTGTTGCGACCAGGTCACAAGAAATGGAGTTGAAGAAAGGAGCTCAGGGGCACTGTAATTCACAAACCTACAGAGTTATAAATGACAACTGTCGTCCAAAAATATACTGAAGTAAGGCTGCCAAGAGGACTTGAAAGCGGGGCAGAATTGCAGGAAACCGATTTCAGGAGGTAGACTGGAATTGCATTGAAAGCATAGGAAAAGAGGCAGAACGTCCACAATGATGCACTTGGCCAAAAAGGGCGTATGCGTTTTTTCCTGAATATATTCAGGAAAAAACGCATACGCCCTTTTTGGCCAACCAAGCAAACTTGCAAAGGAAATCTGCACTACAATGAAGTCTCACTTCCCCCCGGTCAAAAGGGCCATCTGAAAAAAGTGTAAAATCCAGAAAGGCAGGACAGGCCATGGAGAACTGGGAGCCTTGTTATGCTGATGGGCGGGATGTAAATTGCCAACAGACACTCGGGAGAAGTGTATGGTGTTTCGTGAAACATCTAAAAAACAAAGCAACAGAGCCTAGGGCACTTCCACTTATGGTCCTATAGCTTAGGGAAATTAAAATCAAAAAGACACAGCCACCCCAAAGTTTGGGACGCCTCTGTTTACAAGAACCTCGTTTACCGTACAAGTTCAATATCACAGAAAGTGAAAAATGGATAAAGAACTTGTGGTACTTACGTACAATGCAGTATCACTCAGCAATGAAATCTATGTCATCAGGCCCGTAGCAGCATAATGAGTGGATTCAGGTACAATGATTCTAACTGAAATAAGTCACACAGAAAAAGAAACATCATAAGATATCACTAATACACGGAATGTAAACTTGGCTACACAGGAACTGAATTCCAAAACAGAACAGGGTCTCAAATTTAGAAAACCAACTTATGCTTGCTTAAGGGTAAAGGTGAGTTGGGGTGCTGCATAAAACCAGAGATTGAAATGAGCACAGATAAAGTTCCTTAAGCCAAATATGGAATAGACAAGAGCTACTCCTTGCTCAACGAAATGGACTCAACACCCCATATAAAACGGCTAAGAATGTACCTGACTAGTAAGTATCTTAAAACCTATGGATTGCTATGTCTCCAAAAGAGAATCAAGCGTGTGTACAGGGGCATAAACGCAGCAGTGATAGGATTGGAGAGGTTCGGTGAGCAAATGAAGACCCTTTGAAGTCATATTGCATGGTACCCATTCCACGGGTCTCAACTCTCCAGGTTTAAGGTATTCTTCCTTCAGCTAAAACATGCATGTGGAACCCAGAGTATGATCAACCGTGTGAACGGGAGACATGTTCAAATATGTCTCAGTTTTCCTCCCCTGGTACTCGGGTGCAACATTCCAGACGCTTTACTAACACTCTCCCGACTTCGAGAGTCAGTCCCTTTAACCTCCTGTTTGGCCCAGTTTGCAATTTCTGCGGAAGATGAACAGGAATAGGGAGAACCAATGAGAGACTAGCTGGAGGTGTCTGGACGGGCAAATTTAACTCTCATTTCCCACCAGGAAGAGGAAATAACCAAAGGCTCAGCGTGCCGTGCCGGAACCAGATTAGGGCCTGAAGCCATCCTGCGGTGTTGCGGCCAGCTCAAAAGAAAGCGAGTTGAAGAAAGGAGCTCAGGGGCACTGTAATTCACAAACCTGCAGAGTTATAAATGACAGCTATCGTCCAAAAATATACTGAAGTAAGGCTGCCAAGAGGACTTGAAAGCAGGGCAGAATTGCAGGAAACCGATTTCAGGAGGTAGACTGGAATTGCATTGAAAGCATAGGAAAAGAGGCAGAACGTCCACAATGATGCACTTGGCCAAAAAGCGCGTATGCGTTTCTTCCTGAATATATTCAGGAAAAAACGCATACGCCCTTTTTGTCCAACCAAGCAAACTTGCAAAGGAAATCTGCACTACAATGAAGTCTGACTTCCCCCCGGTCAAAAGGGCCATCTGAAAAAAGTGTAGAATCCAGAAAGGCAGGACAGGCCATGGAGAACTGGGAGCCTTGTTATGCTGATGGGCGGGATGTAAATTGCCAACAGACACTCGGGAGAAGTGTATGGTGTTTCCTGAAACATCTAAAAAACAAAGCAACAGAGCCTAGGGCACTTCCACTTATGGTCCTATAGCTTAGGGAAATTAAAATCAAAAAGACACAGCCACCCCAAAGTTTGGGACGCCTCTGTTTACAAGAACCTCGTTTACCGTACAAGTTCAATATCACAGAAAGTGAAAAATGGATAAAGAACTTGTGGTACTTACGTACAATGCAGTATCACTCAGCAATGAAATCTATGTCATCAGGCCCGTAGCAGCATAATGAGTGGATTCAGGTACGATGATTCTAACTGAAATAAGTCACACAGAAAAAGAAACATCATAAGATATCACTAATACACGGAATGTAAACTTGGCTACACAGGAACTGAATTCCAAAACAGAACAGGGTCTCAAATGTAGAAAACCAACTTATGCTTGCTTAAGGGGAAAGGTGAGTTGGGGTACTGCATAAAAGCAGAGATTGAAATGAGCACAGATAAAGTTCCTTAAGCCAAATATGGAATAGACACGAGCTACTCCTTGCTTAACGAAATGGACTGAACACCGCATATTAAACGCCTAAGAATGTACCTGACTAGTAAGTATCTTAAAACCTATGGATTGCTATGTCTCCAAAAGAGAATCAAGCGTGTGTACAGGGGCATAAACGCAGCAGTGATAGGATTGGAGAGGTTCGGTGAGCAAATGAAGACCCTTTGAAGTCATATTGCATGGTACCCATTCCACGGGTTTCAACTACCCAGGTTTAAGGTATTCTTCCTTCAGCTAAAACATGCATGTGGAACCTAGAGTATGATCAACCATGTGATCGGGAGACGTGTTCAAATATGTCTCAGTTTTCCTCCCCTGGTACTCGGGTGCAACATTCCAGACGCTTTACTAACACTCTCCCGACTTGGAGAGCCAGTCCCTTTAACCTCCTGTTTGGCCCAGTTTGCAATTTCTGCGGAAGATGAACAGGAATAGGGAGAACCAATGAGAGACTAGCTGGAGGTGTCTGGACGGGCAAATTTAACTCTCATTTCCCACCAGGAAGAGGAAATAACCAAAGGCTCAGCGTGCCGTGCCGGCACCAGATTAGGGCCTGAAGCCATCCTGTGGTGTTGCGGCCAGGTCACAAGAAATCGAGTTGAAGAAAGGAGCTCATGGGCACTGTAATTCACAAACCTGCAGAGTTATAAATGACAACTGTCATCCAAAAATATACTGAAGTAAGGCTGCCAAGAGGACTTGAAAGCGGGGCAGAATTGCAGGAAACCGATTTCAGGAGGTAGACTGGAATTGCATTGAAAGCATAGGCAAAGAGGCAGAACGTCCACAATGATGCACTTGGCCAAAAAGGGCGTATGCGTTTTTTCCTGAATATATTCAGGAAAAAACGCATACGCCCTTTTTGGCCAACCAAGCAAACTTGCAAAGGAAATCTGCACTACAATGAAGTCTCACTTCCCCCCGGTCAAAAGGGCCATCTGAAAAAAGTGTAAAATCCAGAAAGGCAGGACAGGCCATGGAGAACTGGGAGCCTTGTTATGCTGATGGGCGGGATGTAAATTGCCAACGGACACTAGGGAGAAGTGTATGGTGTTTCCTGAAACATCTAAAAAACAAAGCAACAGAGCCTAGGGCACTTCCACTTATGGTCCTATAGCTTAGGGAAATTAAAATCAAAAAGACACAGCCACCCCAAAGTTTGGGACGCCTCTGTTTACAAGAACCTCGTTTACCGTACAAGTTCAATATCACAGAAAGTGAAAAATGGATAAAGAACTTGTGGTACTTACGTACAATGCAGTATCACTCAGCAATGAAATCTATGTCATCAGGCCCGTAGCAGCATAATGAGTGGATTCAGGTACAATGATTCTAACTGAAATAAGTCACACAGAAAAAGAAACATCATAAGATATCACTAATACACGGAATGTAAACTTGGCTACACAGGAACTGAATTCCAAAACAGAACAGGGTCTCAAATTTAGAAAACCAACTTATGCTTGCTTAAGGGTAAAGGTGAGTTGGGGTGCTGCATAAAACCAGAGATTGAAATGAGCACAGATAAAGTTCCTTAAGCCAAATATGGAATAGACAAGAGCTACTCCTTGCTCAACGAAATGGACTCAACACCCCATATAAAACGCCTAAGAATGTACCTGACTAGTAAGTATCTTAAAACCTATGGATTGCTATGTCTCCAAAAGAGAATCAAGCGTGTGTACAGGGGCATAAACGCAGCAGTGATAGGATTGGAGAGGTTCGGTGAGCAAATGAAGACCCTTTGAAGTCATATTGCATGGTACCCATTCCACGGGTCTCAACTCTCCAGGTTTAAGGTATTCTTCCTTCAGCTAAAACATGCATGTGGAACCCAGAGTATGATCAACCGTGTGAACGGGAGACATGTTCAAATATGTCTCAGTTTTCCTCCCCTGGTACTCGGGTGCAACATTCCAGACGCTTTACTAACACTCTCCCGACTTGGAGAGTCAGTCCCTTTAACCTCCTGTTTGGCCCAGTTTGCAATTTCTGCGGAAGATGAACAGGAATAGGGAGAACCAATGAGAGACTAGCTGGAGGTGTCTGGACGGGCAAATTTAACTCTCATTTCCCACCAGGAAGAGGAAATAACCAAAGGCTCAGCGTGCCGTGCCGGAACCAGATTAGGGCCTGAAGCCATCCTGCGGTGTTGCGGCCAGCTCAAAAGAAAGCGAGTTGAAGAAAGGAGCTCAGGGGCACTGTAATTCACAAACCTGCAGAGTTATAAATGACAGCTATCGTCCAAAAATATACTGAAGTAAGGCTGCCAAGAGGACTTGAAAGCAGGGCAGAATTGCAGGAAACCGATTTCAGGAGGTAGACTGGAATTGCATTGAAAGCATAGGAAAAGAGGCAGAACGTCCACAATGATGCACTTGGCCAAAAAGGGCGTATGCGTTTCTTCCTGAATATATTCAGGAAAAAACGCATACGCCCTTTTTGTCCAACCAAGCAAACTTGCAAAGGAAATCTGCACTACAATGAAGTCTCACTTCCCCCCGGTCAAAAGGGCCATCTGAAAAAAGTGTAGAATCCAGAAAGGCAGGACAGGCCATGGAGAACTGGGAGCCTTGTTATGCTGATGGGCGGGATGTAAATTGCCAACAGACACTCGGGAGAAGTGTATGGTGTTTCCTGAAACATCTAAAAAACAAAGCAACAGAGCCTAGGGCACTTCCACTTATGGTCCTATAGCTTAGGGAAATTAAAATCAAAAAGACACAGCCACCCCAAAGTTTGGGACGCCTCTGTTTACAAGAACCTCGTTTACCGTACAAGTTCAATATCACAGAAAGTGAAAAATGGATAAAGAACTTGTGGTACTTACGTACAATGCAGTATCACTCAGCAATGAAATCTATGTCATCAGGCCCGTAGCAGCATAATGAGTGGATTCAGGTACGATGATTCTAACTGAAATAAGTCACACAGAAAAAGAAACATCATAAGATATCACTAATACACGGAATGTAAACTTGGCTACACAGGAACTGAATTCCAAAACAGAACAGGGTCTCAAATGTAGAAAACCAACTTATGCTTGCTTAAGGGGAAAGGTGAGTTGGGGTACTGCATAAAAGCAGAGATTGAAATGAGCACAGATAAAGTTCCTTAAGCCAAATATGGAATAGACAAGAGCTACTCCTTGCTTAACGAAATGGACTCAACACCGCATATTAAACGCCTAAGAATGTACCTGACTAGTAAGTATCTTAAAACCTATGGATTGCTATGTCTCCAAAAGAGAATCAAGCGTGTGTACAGGGGCATAAACGCAGCAGTGATAGGATTGGAGAGGTTCGGTGAGCAAATGAAGACCCTTTGAAGTCATATTGCATGGTACCCATTCCACGGGTTTCAACTACCCAGGTTTAAGGTATTCTTCCTTCAGCTAAAACATGCCTGTGGAACCTAGAGTATGATCAACCATGTGATCGGGAGACGTGTTCAAATATGTCTCAGTTTTCCTCCCCTGGTACTCGGGTGCAACATTCCAGACGCTTTACTAACACTCTCCCGACTTGGAGAGCCAGTCCCTTTAACCTCCTGTTTGGCCCAGTTTGCAATTTCTGCGGAAGATGAACAGGAATAGGGAGAACCAATGAGAGACTAGCTGGAGGTGTCTGGACGGGCAAATTTAACTCTCATTTCCCACCAGGAAGAGGAAATAACCAAAGGCTCAGCGTGCCGTGCCGGCACCAGATTAGGGCCTGAAGGCATCCTGTGGTGTTGCGGCCAGGTCACAAGAAATCGAGTTGAAGAAAGGAGCTCAGGGGCACTGTAATTCACAAACCTGCAGAGTTATAAATGACAACTGTCGTCCAAAAATATACTGAAGTAAGGCTGCCAAGAGGACTTGAAAGCGGGGCAGAATTGCAGGAAACCGATTTCAGGAGGTAGACTGGAATTGCATTGAAAGCATAGGCAAAGAGGCAGAACGTCCACAATGATGCACTTGGCCAAAAAGGGCGTATGCATTTTTTCCTGAATATATTCAGGAAAAAACGCATACGCCCTTTTTGGCCAACCAAGCAAACTTGCAAAGGAAATCTGCACTACAATGAAGTCTCACTTCCCCCCGGTCAAAAGGGCCATCTGAAAAAAGTGTAAAATCCAGAAAGGCAGGACAGGCCATGGAGAACTGGGAGCCTTGTTATGCTGATGGGCGGGATGTAAATTGCCAACAGACACTAGGGAGAAGTGTATGGTGTTTCCTGAAACATCTAAAAAACAAAGCAACAGAGCCTAGGGCACTTCCACTTATGGTCCTATAGCTTAGGGAAATTAAAATCAAAAAGACACAGCCACCCCAAAGTTTGGGACGCCTCTGTTTACAGGAACCTCGTTTACAGTTCAAGTTCAACATCGCAGAAAGTGAAAAATGGATAAAGAAGTTGTGGTATTTACTTACAAAGCAATATCACTCAGCAATGAAATCTATGTCATCAGGCCCTTAGCAGCACAATGAGTTGATTCAGGTATGATGATTCTAACTGAAATAAGTCACACAGAAAAAGAAACATCATAAGGTATCAGTAATACACGGAATGTAAGCTTGACTACACAGGAACTGAATTACAGAACAGAAAATGGTCTCAAATTTAGAAAACCAACTTATGCTTGTTTAAGGGTAAAGGTGAGTTGGGGTGCTGCATAAAACCAAAGATTGAAATGAGCACAGATAAAGTACCTTAAGCCAAATATGGAATAGACAAGAGCTACTCCTTGCTCAACGAAATGGACTCAACACCGCATATTAAACGCCTAAGAATGTACCTGACTACTAAGTATCTTAAAACCTATGGATTGCTATGTCTCTGAAAGAGAATCAAGCATGTGTACAGGGGCATAAACGCAGCAGTGATAGGATTGGAGAGGTTCGGTGAGCAAATGAAGACCCTTTGAAGTCATATTGCATGGTACCCATTCCACGGGTCTCAACTCTCCAGGTTTAAGGTATTCTTCCTTCAGCTAAAACATGCATGTGGAAACCAGAGTATGATCAACCGTGTGAACGGGAGACGTGTTCAAATATGTCTCAGTTTTCCTCCCCTGGTACTCGGGTGCAACATTCCAGACGCTTTACTAACATTCTCCCCACTTGGAGAGTCAGCGCCTTTAACCTACTATTTGGCCCAGTTTGCAATTTCTGCGGAAGATGAATAGGAATAGCGAGAACCAATGAGAGACTAGCTGGAGGTGTCTGGACGGGCAAATTTAACTCTCATTTCCCACCAGGAAGAGGAAATAACCAAAGGCTCAGCGTGCCGTCCCGGAACCAGATTAGGGCCTGAAGCCATCCTGTGGTGTTGCGGCCAGCTCAAAAGAAAGCGAGTTGAAGAAAGGAGCTCAGGGGCACTGTAATTCACAAACCTGCAGAGTTATAAATGACAGCTATCGTCCAAAAATATACTGAAGTAAGGCTGACAAGAGGACTTGAAAGCGGGGCAGAATTGCAGGAAACCGATTTCAGGAGGTAGACTGGAATTGCATTGAAAGCATAGGAAAAGAGGCAGAACGTCCACAATGATGCACTTGGCCAAAAAGGGCGTATGCGTTTTTTCCTGAATATATTCAGGAAAAAACGCATACGCCCTTTTCGGCCAACCAAGCAAGCTTGCAAAGGAAATCTGCACTACAATGAAGTCTCACTTCCCCCCGGTCAAAAGGGCCATCTGAAAAAAGTGTAAAATCCAGAAAGGCAGGACAGGCCATGGAGAACTGGGAGCCTTGTTATGCTGATGGGCGGGATGTAAATTGCCAACAGACACTCGGGAGAAGTGTATGGTGTTTCCTGAAACATATAAAAAACAAAGCAACAGAGCCTAGGGCACTTCCACTTATGGTCCTATAGCTTAGGGAAATTAAAATAAAAAAGACACAGCCACCCCAATGTTTGGAACAGCTCTGTTTACAAGAACCTCGTTTACAGTACAAGTTCAACATCACAGAAAGTGAAAAATGGATAAACAAGTTGTGGTATTTACTTACAAAGCAATATCACTCAGCAATGAGATCTATGTCATCAGGCCCTTAGCAGCAAAATGAGTGGATTCAGGTATGATGATTCTAACTGAAATAAGTCACACAGAAAAAGAAACATCATAAGATATCACTAATACACGGAATATAAACTTGGCTACACAGGAACTGAATTCCAAAACAGAACAGGGTTTCAAATTTAGAAAACCAACTTATGCTTGCTTAAGGGTAAAGGTGAGTTGGGGTGCTGCATAAAAGCAGAGATTGAAATGAGCACAGATAATGTTCCTTAAGCCAAATATGGAATAGACAAGAGCTACTCCTTGCTCAATGAAATGGACTCAACACCCCATATTAAACGCCTAAGAATGTACCTGACTAGTAAGTATCTTAAAACCTATGGATTGCTATGTCTCCATAAGAGAATCAAGCGTGTGTACAGGGGCATAAACGCAGCAGTGATAGGATTGGAGAGGTTCGGTGAGCAAACGAAGACCCTTTGAAGTCATATTGCATGGTACCCATTCCACGGGTCTCAACTCTCCAGGTTTAAGGTATTCTTCCTTCAGCTAAAACATGCATGTGGAACCCAGAGTATGATCAACCATGTGAACGGGAGACGTGTTCAAATATATCTCAGTTTTCCTCCCCTGGTACTCGGGTGCAACATTCCAGACGCTTTACTAACACTCTCCCCACTTGGAGAGTCAGCGCCTTTAAACTCCTGTTTGGCCCAGTTTGCAATTTCTGTGGAAGATGAACAGGAATAGGGAGAACCAATGAGAGACTAGCTGGAGGTGTCTGGACGGGCAAATTTAACTCTCATTTCCCACCAGGAAGAGAAAATAACCAAAGGCTCAGCGTGCCATGCCAGAAACAGATTAGGGCCTGAAGCCATCCTGCGGTATTGCGGCCAGGTCACAAGAAAACGAGTTGAAGAAAGGAGCTCAGGGGCACTGTAATTCACAAACCTGCAGAGTTATAAATGACAGCTATCGTCCAAAAATATACTGAAGTAAGGCTGCCAAGAGGACTTGAAAGCGGGGCAGAATTGCAGGAAACCGATTTCAGGAGGTAGACTGGAATTGCATTGAAAGCATAGGAAAAGAGGCAGAACTTTCCCAATGATGCACTTGGCCAAAAAGTGCGTATGTGTTTTTTCCTGAATATATTCAGGAAAAAACGCATACGCCCTTTTTGTCCAACCAAGCAAACTTGCAAAGGAAATCTGCACTACAATGAAGTCTGACTTCCCCCCGGTCAAAAGGGCCATCTGAAAAAAGTGTAAAATCCAGAAAGGCAGGACAGGCCATGGAGAACTGGGAGCCTTGTTATGCTGATGGGCGGGATGTAAATTGCCAACAGACACTCGGGAGAAGTGTATGGTGTTTCCTGAAGCAACTAAGAAACAAAGCAACAGAGCCTAGGGCACTTCCACTTATGGTCCTATAGCTTAGGGAAATTAAAATCAAAAAGACACAGCCACCCCAAAGTTTGGGACGCCTCTGTTTACAAGAACCTCGTTTACCGTACAAGTTCAATATCACAGAAAGTGAAAAATGGATAAAGAACTTGTGGTACTTACGTACAATGCAGTATCACTCAGCAATGAAATCTATGTCATCAGGCCCATAGCAGCATAATGAGTGGATTCAGGTACGATGATTCTAACTGAAAAAGTCACACAGAAATAGAAACATCATAAGATATCACTAATACACGGAATGTAAACTTGGCTACACAGGAACTGAATTCCAAAACAGAACAGGGTCTCAAATTTAGAAAACCAACTTATGCTTGCTTAAGGGGAAAGGTGAGTAGGGGTGCTGCATAAAACCAGAGATTGAAATGAGCACAGATAAAGTTCCTTAAGCCAAATATGGAATAGACAAGAGCTACTCCTTGCTCAATGAAATGGACTCAACACCCCATATTAAACGCCTAAGAATGTACCTGACTAGTAAGTATCTTAAAACCTATGGATTGCTATGTCTCCATAAGAGAATCAAGCGTGTGTACAGGGGCATAAATGCAGCAGTGATAGGAGTGGAGAGGTTCGGTGAGCAAACGAAGACCCTTTGAAGTCATATTGCATGGTACCCATTACACGGGTCTCAACTCTCCAGGTTTAAGGTATTCTTCCTTCAGCTAAAACATGCATGTGGAACCCAGAGTATGATCAACCGTGTGAACGGGAGACGTGTTCAAATATATCTCAGTTGTCCTCCCCTGGTACTCGGGTGCAACATTCCAGACGCTTTACTAACACTCTCCCCACTTGGAGAGTCAGCGCCTTTAAACTCCTGTTTGGCCCAGTTTTCAATTTCTGTGGAAGATGAACAGGAATAGGGAGAACCAATGAGAGACTACCTGGAGGTGTCTGGACGGGCAAATTTAACTCTCATTTCCCACCAGGAAGTGAAAATAACCAAAGGCTCAGCGTGCCGTGCCGGAACCAGATTAGGGCCTGAAGCCATCCTGCGGTATTGCGGCCAGGTCACAAGAAAGCGAGTTGAAGAAAGGAGCTCAGGGGCACTGTAATTCACAAACCTGCAGAGTTATAACTGACAGCTATCGTCCAAAAATATACTGAAGTAAGGCTGCCAAGAGGACTTGAAAGCGGGCAGAATTGCAGGAAACCGATTTCAGGAGGTAGACTGGAATTGCATTGAAAGCATAGGAAAAGAGGCAGAACGTTCCCAATGATGCACTTGGCCAAAAAGGGCGTCTGTGTTTTTTCCTGAATATATTCAGGAAAAAATGCATACGCCCTTTTTGGCCAACCAAGCAAACTTGCCAAGGAAATCTGCACTACAATGAAGTCTCACTTCCCCCTGCTCAAAAGGGCCATCTGAAAAAAGTGTAAAATCCAGAAAGGCAGGACAGGCCATGGAGAACTGGGAGCCTTGTTATGCTGATGGGCGGGATGTAAATTGCCAACAGACACTCGGGAGAAGTGTATGGTGTTTCCTGAAACATCTAAGAAACAAAGCAACAGAGCCTAGGGCACTTCCACTTATGGTCCTATAGCTTAGGGAAATTAAAATCAAAAAGACACAGCCACCCCAATGTTTTTAACAGCTCTGTTTACAAGAACCTCGTTTACCGTACAAGTTCAACATCACAGAAAGTGAAAAATGGATAAAGAAGTTGTGGTATTTACTTACAAAGCAATATCACTCAGCAATGAGATCTATGTCATCAGGCCCTTAGCAGCAAAATGAGTGGATTCAGGTATGATGATTCTAACTGAAATAAGTCACACAGAAAAAGAAACATCATAAGATATCACTAATACACGGAATATAAACTTGGCTACACAGGAACTGAATTCCAAAACAGAACAGGGTTTCAAATTTAGAAAACCAACTTATGCTTGCTTAAGGGTAAAGGTGAGTTGGGGTGCTGCATAAAAGCAGAGATTGAAATGAGCACAGATAATGTTCCTTAAGCCAAATATGGAATAGACAAGAGCTACTCCTTGCTCAACGAAATGGACTCAACACCCCATATTAAACGCCTAAGAATGTACCTGACTAGTAAGTATCTTAAAACCTATGGATTGCTATGTCTCCATAAGAGAATCAAGCGTGTGTACAGGGGCATAAACGCAGCAGTGATAGGATTGGAGAGGTTCGGTGAGCAAACGAAGACCCTTTGAAGTCATATTGCATGGTACCCATTACACGGGTCTCAACTCTCCAGGTTTAAGGTATTCTTCCTTCAGCTAAAACATGCATGTGGAACCCAGAGTATGATCAACCATGTGAACGGGAGACGTGTTCAAATATATCTCAGTTTTCCTCCCCTGGTACTCGGGTGCAACATTCCAGACGCTTTACTAACACTCTCCCCACTTGGAGAGTCAGCGCCTTTAAACTCCTGTTTGGCCCAGTTTGCAATTTCTGTGGAAGATGAACAGGAATAGGGAGAACCAATGAGAGACTAGCTGGAGGTGTCTGGACGGGCAAATTTAACTCTCATTTCCCACCAGGAAGAGAAAATAACCAAAGGCTCAGCGTGCCATGCCAGAAACAGATTAGGGCCTGAAGCCATCCTGCGGTATTGCGGCCAGGTCACAAGAAAGCGAGTTGAAGAAAGGAGCTCAGGGGCACTGTAATTCACAAACCTGCAGAGTTATAAATGACAGCTATCGTCCAAAAATATACTGAAGTAAGGCTGCCAAGAGGACTTGAAAGCGGGGCAGAATTGCAGGAAACCGATTTCAGGAGGTAGACTGGAATTGCATTGAAAGCATAGGAAAAGAGGCAGAACTTTCCCAATGATGCACTTGGCCAAAAAGTGCGTATGTGTTTTTTCCTGAATATATTCAGGAAAAAACGCATACGCCCTTTTTGTCCAACCAAGCAAACTTGCAAAGGAAATCTGCACTACAATGAAGTCTGACTTCCCCCCAGTCAAAAGGGCCATCTGAAAAAAGTGTAAAATCCAGAAAGGCAGGACAGGCCATGGAGAACTGGGAGCCTTGTTATGCTGATGGGCGGGATGTAAATTGCCAACAGACACTCGGGAGAAGTGTATGGTGTTTCCTGAAGCAACTAAGAAACAAAGCAACAGAGCCTAGGGCACTTTCACTTATGGTCCTATAGCTTAGGGAAATTAAAATCAAAAAGACACAGCCACCCCAAAGTTTGGGACGCCTCTGTTTACAAGAACCTCGTTTACCGTACAAGTTCAATATCACAGAAAGTGAAAAATGGATAAAGAACTTGTGGTACTTACGTACAATGCAGTATCACTCAGCAATGAAATCTATGTCATCAGGCCCATAGCAGCATAATGAGTGGATTCAGGTACGATGATTCTAACTGAAAAAGTCACACAGAAATAGAAACATCATAAGATATCACTAATACACGGAATGTAAACTTGGCTACACAGGAACTGAATTCCAAAACAGAACAGGGTCTCAAATTTAGAAAACCAACTTATGCTTGCTTAAGGGGAAAGGTGAGTAGGGGTGCTGCATAAAACCAGAGATTGAAATGAGCACAGATAAAGTTCCTTAAGCCAAATATGGAATAGACAAGAGCTACTCCTTGCTCAACGAAATGGACTCAACACCCCATATTAAACGCCTAAGAATGTACCTGACTAGTAAGTATCTTAAAACCTATGGATTACTATGTCTCCAAAAGAGAATCAAGCGTGTGTACAGGGGCATAAACGCAGCAGTGATAGGATTGGAGAGGTTCGGTGAGCAAATGAAGACCCTTTGAAGTCATATTGCATGGTACACATTACACGGGTCTCAACTCTCCAGGTTTAAGGTATTCTTCCTTCAGCTAAAACATGCATGTGGAACCCAGAGTATGATCAACCGTGTGAAGGGGAGACGTGTTCAAATATGTCTCAGTTTTCCTCCCCTGGTACTCGGGTGCAACATTCCAGACGCTTTACTAACACTCTCCCGAATTGGAGAGTCAGTGCCTTTAACCTCCTGTTTGGCCCAGTTTGAAATTTCTGCGGAAGATGAACAGGAATAGCGAGAACCAATGAGAGACTAGCTGGAGGTGTCTGGACGGGCAAATTTAACTCTCATTTCCCACCAGGAAGAGGAAATAACCAAAGGCTCAGTGTGCCGTGCCGGAACCAGATTAGGGCCTGAAGCCATCCTGCGGTGTTGCGGTCAGGTCACAAGAAAGCGAGTTGAAAAAAGGAGTTCAGGGGCACTGTAATTCACAAACCTGCAGAGTTATAAATGAGAGCTATCATCCAAAAATATACTGAAGTAAGGCTGCCAAGAGGACTTGGAAGCGGGGCAGAATTGCAGGAAACCGTTTTCAGGAGGTAGACTGGAATTGCATTGAAAGTATAGGAAAAGAGGCAGAACGTCCACAATGATGCACTTGGCCAAAAAGGGCGCATGCGTTTTTTCCTCAATATATTCAGGAAAAAACGCATGCGCCCTTTTTGGCCAACCAAGCAAGCTTGCAAAGGAAATCGGCACTACAATGAAGTCTCACTTCCCCCCGGTCAAAAGGGCCATCTGAAAAAAGTGTAAAATCCAGAAAGGCAGGACAGGCCATGGAGAACTGGGAGCCTTGTTATGCTGATGGGCGGGATGTAAATTGCCAACAGACACTCGGGAGAAGTGTATGGTGTTTCCTGAAACATCTAAGAAACAAAGAAACAGAGCCTAGGGCACTTCCACTTATGGTCCTATAGCTTAGGGAAATTAAAATAAAAAAGACACAGCCACCCCAAAGTTTGGAACGGCTCTGTTTACAAGAACCTCGTTTACAGTACAAGTTCAACAACGCAGAAAGTGAAAAATGGATAAAGAAGTTGTGGTATTTACATACAAAGCAATATCACTCAGCAATGAAATCTATGTCATCAGGCCCTTAGCAGCACAATGAGTGGATTCAGGTACGATGATTCTAACTGAAATAAGTCACACAGAAAAAGAAACATCCTAAGATATCAGTAATACACGGAATGTAAACTTGGCTACACAGGAACTGAATTACAGAACAGAAGAGGGTCTCAAATTTAGAAAACCAACTTATGCTTGCTTAAGGGGAAAGGTGAGTTGGGGTGTTGCATAAAACCACAGATTGAAATGAGCACAGATAAAGTTCCTTAAGCCAAATATGGAATAGACAAGAGCTACTCCTTGCTCAACGAAATGGACTCAACACCCCATATTAAACGCCTAAGAATGTACCTGACTAGTAAGTATCTTAAAACCTATGGATTGCTGTGTCTCCATAAGAGAATCAAGCATGTGTACAGGGGCATAAACGCAGCAGTGATAGGATTGGAGAGGTTCGGTGAGCAAATGAAGACCCTTTGAAGTCATATTGCATGGTACCCATTCCACGGGTCTCAACTCTCCAGGTTTAAGGTATTCTACCTTCAGCTAAAACATGCATGTGGAACCCAGAGTATGATCAACCATGTGAACAGGAGACGTGTTCAAATATGTCTCAGTTTTCCTCCCCTGGTACTTGGGTGCAACATTCCAGACGCTTTACTGACACTCTCCCCACTTGGAGAGTCAGCGCCTTTAACCTCCTGTTTGGTCCAGTTTGCAATTTCTGCAGAAGATGAACAGGAATAGGGAGAACCAATGAGAGACTAGCTGGAGGTGTCTCGACGGGCAAATTTAACTCTCATTTCTCACAAGGAAGAGGAAATAACCAAAGGCTCAGCGTGCCGTGCCAGAACAAGATTAGGGCCTGAAGCCATCCTGCGGTGTTGCGGCCAGCTCAAAAGAAAGCGAGTTGAAGAAAGGAGCTCAGGGGCACTGTAATTCACAAACCTGTAGAGTTATAAATGACAGTTATCGTCCAAAAATATACTGAAGTAAGGCTGCCAAGAGGACTTGAAAGCGGGGCAGAATTGCAGGAAACCGATTTCAGGAGGTAGACTGGAATTGCATTGAAAGCATAGGAAAAGAGGCAGAACGACCACAATGATGCACTTGGCCAAAAAGGGCGTATGAGTTTTTTCCTGAATATATTCAGGAAAAAACGCATACGCCCTTCTTGGCCAACCAAGCAAACTTGCCAAGGAAATCTGCACTACAATGAAGTCTCACTTCCCCCCGGTCAAAAGGGCCATCTGAAAAAAGTGTAAAATCCAGAAAGGCAGGACAGGCCATGGAGAACTGGGAGCCTTGTTATCCTGATGGGAGGGATGTAAATTGCCAACAGACACTCGGGAGAAGTGTATGGTGTTTCCTGAAACATCTAAGAAACAAAGCAACAGAGCCTAGGGCACTTCCACTTATGGTCCTATAGCTTAGGGAAATTAAAATCAAAAAGACACAGCCACCCCAAAATTTGGGATGCCTCTGTTTACAAGAACCTCGTTTACCGTACAAGTTCAATATCACAGAAAGTGAAAAATGGATAAAGAACTTGTGGTACTTACGTACAATGCAGTATCACTCAGCAATGAAATCTATGTCATCAGGCCCGTAGCAGCATAATGAGTGGATTCAGGTACGATGATTCTAACTGAAATAAGTCACACAGAAAAAGAAACATCATAAGATATCACTAATACACGGAATGTAAACTTGGCTACACAGGAACTGAATTCCAAAACAGAACAAGGTCTCAAATTTAGAAAACCAACTTATGCTTGCTTAAGGGGAAAGGTGAGTTGGGGTGCTGCATAAAACCAGAGATTGAAATGAGCACAGATAAAGTTCCTTAAGCCAAATATGGAATAGACAAGAGCTACTCCTTGCTCAATGAAATGGACTCAACACCCCATATTAAACGCCTAAGAATGTACCTGACTAGTAAGTATCTTAAAACCTATGGATTGCTATGTCTCCATAAGAGAATCAAGCGTGTGTACAGGGGCATAAATGCAGCAGTGATAGGATTGGAGAGGTTCGGTGAGCAAACGAAGACCCTTTGAAGTCATATTGCATGGTACCCATTACACGGGTCTCAACTCTCCAGGTTTAAGGTATTCTTCCTTCAGCTAAAACATGCATGTGGAACCCAGAGTATGATCAACCGTGTGAACGGGAGACGTGTTCAAATATATCTCAGTTGTCCTCCCCTGGTACTCGGGTGCAACATTCCAGACGCTTTACTAACACTCTCCCCACTTGGAGAGTCAGCGCCTTTAAACTCCTGTTTGGCCCAGTTTTCAATTTCTGTGGAAGATGAACAGGAATAGGGAGAACCAATGAGAGACTAGCTGGAGGTGTCTGGACGGGCAAATTTAACTCTCATTTCCCACCAGGAAGTGAAAATAACCAAAGGCTCAGCGTGCCGTGCCGGAACCAGATTAGGGCCTGAAGCCATCCTGCGGTATTGCGGCCAGGTCACAAGAAAGCGAGTTGAAGAAAGGAGCTCAGGGGCACTGTAATTCACAAACCTGCAGAGTTATAACTGACAGCTATCGTCCAAAAATATACTGAAGTAAGGCTGCCAAGAGGACTTGAAAGCGGGCAGAATTGCAGGAAACCGATTTCAGGAGGTAGACTGGAATTGCATTGAAAGCATAGGAAAAGAGGCAGAACGTTCCCAATGATGCACTTGGCCAAAAAGGGCGTCTGTGTTTTTTCCTGAATATATTCAGGAAAAAATGCATACGCCCTTTTTGGCCAACCAAGCAAACTTGCCAAGGAAATCTGCACTACAATGAAGTCTCACTTCCCCCTGCTCAAAAGGGCCATCTGAAAAAAGTGTAAAATCCAGAAAGGCAGGACAGGCCATGGAGAACTGGTAGCCTTGTTATGCTGATGGGCGGGATGTAAATTGCCAACAGACACTCGGGAGAAGTGTATGGTGTTTCCTGAAACATCTAAGAAACAAAGCAACAGAGCCTAGGGCACTTCCACTTATGGTCCTATAGCTTAGGGAAATTAAAATCAAAAAGACACAGCCACCCCAAAATTTGGGATGCCTCTGTTTACAAGAACCTCGTTTACCGTACAAGTTCAATATCACAGAAAGTGAAAAATGGATAAAGAACTTGTGGTACTTACGTACAATGCAGTATCACTCAGCAATGAAATCTATGTCATCAGGCCCGTAGCAGCATAATGAGTGGATTCAGGTACGATGATTCTAACTGAAATAAGTCACACAGAAAAAGAAACATCATAAGATATCACTAATACACGGAATGTAAACTTGGCTACACAGGAACTGAATTCCAAAACAGAACAGGGTCTCAAATTTAGAAAACCAACTTATGCTTGCTTAAGGGGAAAGGTGAGTTGGGGTGCTGCATAAAACCAGAGATTGAAATGAGCACAGATAAAGTTCCTTAAGCCAAATATGGAATAGACAAGAGCTACTCCTTGCTCAATGAAATGGACTCAACACCCCATATTAAACGCCTAAGAATGTACCTGACTAGTAAGTATCTTAAAACCTATGGATTGCTATGTCTCCATAAGAGAATCAAGCGTGTGTACAGGGGCATAAATGCAGCAGTGATAGGATTGGAGAGGTTCGGTGAGCAAACGAAGACCCTTTGAAGTCATATTGCATGGTACCCATTACACGGGTCTCAACTCTCCAGGTTTAAGGTATTCTTCCTTCAGCTAAAACATGCATGTGGAACCCAGAGTATGATCAACCGTGTGAACGGGAGACGTGTTCAAATATATCTCAGTTGTCCTCCCCTGGTACTCGGGTGCAACATTCCAGACGCTTTACTAACACTCTCCCCACTTGGAGAGTCAGCGCCTTTAAACTCCTGTTTGGCCCAGTTTTCAATTTCTGTGGAAGATGAACAGGAATAGGGAGAACCAATGAGAGACTAGCTGGAGGTGTCTGGACGGGCAAATTTAACTCTCATTTCCCACCAGGAAGTGAAAATAACCAAAGGCTCAGCGTGCCGTGCCGGAACCAGATTAGGGCCTGAAGCCATCCTGCGGTATTGCGGCCAGGTCACAAGAAAGCGAGTTGAAGAAAGGAGCTCAGGGGCACTGTAATTCACAAACCTGCAGAGTTATAACTGACAGCTATCGTCCAAAAATATACTGAAGTAAGGCTGCCAAGAGGACTTGAAAGCGGGCAGAATTGCAGGAAACCGATTTCAGGAGGTAGACTGGAATTGCATTGAAAGCATAGGAAAAGAGGCAGAACGTTCCCAATGATGCACTTGGCCAAAAAGGGCGTCTGTGTTTTTTCCTGAATATATTCAGGAAAAAATGCATACGCCCTTTTTGGCCAACCAAGCAAACTTGCCAAGGAAATCTGCACTACAATGAAGTCTCACTTCCCCCTGCTCAAAAGGGCCATCTGAAAAAAGTGTAAAATCCAGAAAGGCAGGACAGGCCATGGAGAACTGGTAGCCTTGTTATGCTGATGGGCGGGATGTAAATTGCCAACAGACACTCGGGAGAAGTGTATGGTGTTTCCTGAAACATCTAAGAAACAAAGCAACAGAGCCTAGGGCACTTCCACTTATGGTCCTATAGCTTAGGGAAATTAAAATCAAAAAGACACAGCCACCCCAAAATTTGGGATGCCTCTGTTTACAAGAACCTCGTTTACCGTACAAGTTCAATATCACAGAAAGTGAAAAATGGATAAAGAACTTGTGGTACTTACGTACAATGCAGTATCACTCAGCAATGAAATCTATGTCATCAGGCCCGTAGCAGCATAATGAGTGGATTCAGGTACGATGATTCTAACTGAAATAAGTCACACAGAAAAAGAAACATCATAAGATATCACTAATACACGGAATGTAAACTTGGCTACACAGGAACTGAATTCCAAAACAGAACAGGGTCTCAAATTTAGAAAACCAACTTATGCTTGCTTAAGGGGAAAGGTGAGTTGGGGTGCTGCATAAAACCAGAGATTGAAATGAGCACAGATAAAGTTCCTTAAGCCAAATATGGAATAGACAAGAGCTACTCCTTGCTCAATGAAATGGACTCAACACCCCATATTAAACGCCTAAGAATGTACCTGACTAGTAAGTATCTTAAAACCTATGGATTGCTATGTCTCCATAAGAGAATCAAGCGTGTGTACAGGGGCATAAATGCAGCAGTGATAGGATTGGAGAGGTTCGGTGAGCAAACGAAGACCCTTTGAAGTCATATTGCATGGTACCCATTACACGGGTCTCAACTCTCCAGGTTTAAGGTATTCTTCCTTCAGCTAAAACATGCATGTGGAACCCAGAGTATGATCAACCGTGTGAACGGGAGACGTGTTCAAATATATCTCAGTTGTCCTCCCCTGGTACTCGGGTGCAACATTCCAGACGCTTTACTAACACTCTCCCCACTTGGAGAGTCAGCGCCTTTAAACTCCTGTTTGGCCCAGTTTTCAATTTCTGTGGAAGATGAACAGGAATAGGGAGAACCAATGAGAGACTAGCTGGAGGTGTCTGGACGGGCAAATTTAACTCTCATTTCCCACCAGGAAGTGAAAATAACCAAAGGCTCAGCGTGCCGTGCCGGAACCAGATTAGGGCCTGAAGCCATCCTGCGGTATTGCGGCCAGGTCACAAGAAAGCGAGTTGAAGAAAGGAGCTCAGGGGCACTGTAATTCACAAACCTGCAGAGTTATAACTGACAGCTATCGTCCAAAAATATACTGAAGTAAGGCTGCCAAGAGGACTTGAAAGCGGGCAGAATTGCAGGAAACCGATTTCAGGAGGTAGACTGGAATTGCATTGAAAGCATAGGAAAAGAGGCAGAACGTTCCCAATGATGCACTTGGCCAAAAAGGGCGTCTGTGTTTTTTCCTGAATATATTCAGGAAAAAATGCATACGCCCTTTTTGGCCAACCAAGCAAACTTGCCAAGGAAATCTGCACTACAATGAAGTCTCACTTCCCCCTGCTCAAAAGGGCCATCTGAAAAAAGTGTAAAATCCAGAGAGGCAGGACAGGCCATGGAGAACTGGGAGCCTTGTTATGCTGATGGGTGGGATGTAAATTGCCAACAGACACTCGGGAGAAGTGTATGGTGTTTCCTGAAACATCTAAGAAACAAAGCAACAGAGCCTAGGGCACTTCCACTTATGGTCCTATAGCTTAGGGAAATTAAAATCAAAAAGACACAGCCACCCCAAAATTTGGGATGCCTCTGTTTACAAGAACCTCGTTTACCGTACAAGTTCAATATCACAGAAAGTGAAAAATGGATAAAGAACTTGTGGTACTTACGTACAATGCAGTATCACTCAGCAATGAAATCTATGTCATCAGGCCCGTAGCAGCATAATGAGTGGATTCAGGTACGATGATTCTAACTGAAATAAGTCACACAGAAAAAGAAACATCATAAGATATCACTAATACACGGAATGTAAACTTGGCTACACAGGAACTGAATTCCAAAACAGAACAGGGTCTCAAATTTAGAAAACCAACTTATGCTTGCTTAAGGGTAAAGGTGAGTTGGGGTGCTGCATAAAACCAGAGATTGAAATGAGCACAGATAAAGTTCCTTAAGCCAAATATGGAATAGACAAGAGCTACTCCTTGCTCAACGAAATGGACTCAACACCCCATATTAAACGCCTAAGAATGGACCTGACTAGTAAGTATCTTAAAACCTATGGATTGCTATGTCTCCATAAGAGAATCAAGCGTGTGTACAGGGGCATAAATGCAGCAGTGATAGGATTGGAGAGGTTCGGTGAGCAAACGAAGACCCTTTGAAGTCATATTGCATGGTACCCATTCCACGGGTCTCAACTCTCCAGGTTTAAGGTATTCTTCCTTCAGCTAAAACATGCATGTGGAACCCAGAGTATGATCAACCGTGTGAACGGGAGACGTGTTCAAATATATCTCAGTTGTCCTCCCCTGGTACTCGGGTGCAACATTCCAGACGCTTAACTAACACTCTCCCCACTTGGAGAGTCAGCGCCTTTAAACTCCTGTTTGGCCCAGTTTTCAATTTCTGTGGAAGATGAACAGGAATAGGGAGAACCAATGAGAGACTAGCTGGAGGTGTCTGGACGGGCAAATTTAACTCTCATTTCCCACCAGGAAGAGAAAATAACCAAAGGCTCAGCGTGCCGTGCCGGAACCAGATTAGGGCCTGAAGCCATCCTGCGGTATTGCGGCCAGGTCACAAGAAAGCGAGTTGAAGAAAGGAGCTCAGGGGCACTGTAATTCACAAACCTGCAGAGTTATAAATGACAGCTATCGTCCAAAAATATACTGAAGTAAGGCTGCCAAGAGGACTTGAAAGCGGGCAGAATTGCAGGAAACCGATTTCAGGAGGTAGACTGGAATTGCATTGAAAGCATAGGAAAAGAGGCAGAACGTTCCCAATGATGCACTTGGCCAAAAAGGGCGTATGTGTTTTTTCCTGAATATATTCAGGAAAAAACGCATACGCCCTTTTTGGCCAACCAAGCAAACTTGCCAAGGAAATCTGCACTACAATGAAGTCTCACTTCCCCCCGGTCAAAAGGGCCATCTGAAAAAAGTGTAAAATCCAGAGAGGCAGGACAGGCCATGGAGAACTGGGAGCCTTGTTATGCTGATGGGCGGGATGTAAATTGCCAACAGACACTCGGGAGAAGTGTATGGTGTTTCCTGAAACATCTAAGAAACAAAGCAACAGAGCCTAGGGCACTTCCACTTATGGTCCTATAGCTTAGGGAAATTAAAATCAAAAAGACACAGCCACCCCAAAATTTGGGATGCCTCTGTTTACAAGAACCTCGTTTACCGTACAAGTTCAATATCACAGAAAGTGAAAAATGGATAAAGAACTTGTGGTACTTACGTACAATGCAGTATCACTCAGCAATGAAATCTATGTCATCAGGCCCATAGCAGCATAATGAGTGGATTCAGGTACGATGATTCTAACTGAAATAAGTCACACAGAAAAAGAAACATCATAAGATATCACTAATACACGGAATGTAAACTTGGCTACACAGGAACTGAATTCCAAAACAGAACAGGGTCTCAAATTTAGAAAACCAACTTATGCTTGCTTAAGGGTAAAGGTGACTTGGGGTGCTGCATAAAACCAGAGATTGAAATGAGCACAGATAAAGTTCCTTAAGCCAAATATGGAATAGACAAGAGCTACTCCTTGCTCAACGAAATGGACTCAACACCGCATATTAAACGCCTAAGAATGTACCTGACTAGTAAGTATCTTAAAACCTATGGATTGCTATGTCTCCAAAAGAGAATCAAGCGTGTGTACAGGGGCATAAACGCAGCAGTGATAGGATTGGAGAGGTTCGGTGAGCAAATGAAGACCCTTTGAAGTCATATTGCATGGTACCCATTCCACGGGTCTCAACTCTCCAGGTTTAAGGTATTCTTCCTTCAGCTAAAACATGCATGTGGAACCCAGAGTATGATCAACCGTGTGAACGGGAGACGTGTTCAAATATGTCTCAGTTTTCCTCCCCTGGTACTTGGGTGCAACATTCCAGACGCTTTACTAACATTCTCCCCACTTGGAGAGTCAGCGCCTTTAAACTCCTGTTTGGCCCAGTTTGCAATTTCTGCGGAAGATGAACAGGAATAGCGAGAACCAATGAGAGACTAGCTGGAGGTGTCTGGACGGGCAAATTTAACTCTCATTTCCCACCAGGAAGAGGAAATAACCAAAGGCTCAGCGTGCCGTGCCGGAACCAGATTAGGGCCTGAAGCCATCCTGCGGTGTTGCGGCCAGCTCAAAAGAAAGCGAGTTGAAGAAAGGAGCTCAGGGGCACTGTAATTCACAAACCTGCAGAGTTATAAATGACAGCTATCGTCCAAAAATATACTGAAGTAAGGCTGCCAAGAGGACTTGAAAGCAGGGCAGAATTGCAGGAAACCGATTTCAGGAGGTAGACTGGAATTGCATTGAAAGCATAGGAAAAGAGGCAGAACGTCCCCAATGATGCACTTGGCCAAAAAGGGCGTATGCGTTTTTTCCTGAATATATTCATGAAAAAACGCATACACACATTTTGGCCAACCAAGCAAGCTTGCAAAGGAAATCTGCACTACAATGAAGTCTCACTTCCCCCCAGTCAAAAGGGCCATCTGAAAAAAGTGTAAAATCCAGAAAGGCAGGACAGGCCATGGAGAACTGGGAGCCTTGTTATGCTGATGGGCGGGATGTAAATTGCCAACAGACACTCGGGAGAAGTGTATGGTGTTTCCTGAAACATCTAAAAAACAAAGCAACAGAGCCTAGGGCACTTCCACTTATGGTCCTAGAGCTTAGGGAAATTAAAATCAAAAAGACACAGCCACCCCAATGTTTGGAACGGCTCTGTTTACAAGAACCTCATTTACAGTACAAGTTCAACATCGCAGAAAGTGAAAAATGGATAAAGAACTTGTGGTACTTACGTACAATGCAGTATCACTCAGCAATGAAATCTATGTCATCAGGCCCATAGCAGCATAATGAGTGGATTCAGGTACGATGATTCTAACTGAAATAAGTCACACAGAAAAAGAAACATCATAAGTTATCACTAATACACGGAATGTAAACTTGGCTACACAGGAACTGAATTCCAAAACAGAACAGGGTCTCAAATTTAGAAAACCAACATATGCTTGCTTAAGGGGAAAGGTGAGTTGGGGTGCTGCATAAAACCAGAGATTGAAATGAGCACAGATAAAGTTCCTTAAGCCAAATATGGAATAGACAAGAGCTACTCCTTGCTCAACGAAATGGACTCAACACCCCATATTAAACGCCTAAGAATGTACCTGACTAGTAAGTATCTTAAAACCTATGGATTGCTATGTCTCCAAAAGAGAATCAAGCGTGTGTACAGGGGCATAAACGCAGCAGTGATAGGATTGGAGAGGTTCGGTGAGGAAATGAAGACCCTTTGAAGTCATATTGCATGGAACCCATTCCACGGGTCTCAACTCTCCAGGTATAAGGTATTCTTCCTTCAGCTAAAACATGCATGTGGAACGCAGAGTATGATCAACCATGTGAACGGGAGACGTGTTCACATATGTCTCAGTTTTCCTCCCCGGTACTCGGGTGCAACATTCCAGACGCTTTACTAACACTCTCCCCACTTGGAGAGTCAGCGCCTTTAACCTCCTGTTTGGCCCAGTTTGCAATTTCTGCAGAAGATGAACAGGAATAGGGAGAACCAATGAGAGACTAGCTGGAGGTGTCTGGACGGGCAAATTTAACTCTCACTTCCCACCAGGAAGAGGAAATAACCAAAGGCTCAGCGTGCCGTGCCGGAACCAGATTAGGGCCTGAAGCCATCCTGCGGTGTTGCGGCCAGCTCAAAAGAAAGCGAGTTGAAGAAAGGAGCTCAGGGGCACTGTAATGCACAAACCTGCAGAGTTATAAATGACAGCTATCGTCCAAAAATATACTGAAGTAAGGCTGCCAAGAGGACTTGAAAGCGAGGCAGAATTGCAGGAAACCGATTTCAGGAGGTAGACTGGAATTGCATTGAAAGCATAGGAAAAGAGGCAGAACGTCCACAATGATGTACTTGGCCAAAAAGGGCGTATGCGTTTTTTCCTGAATATATTCAGGAAAAAACGCATACGCCCTTTTTGGCCAACCAAGCAAACTTGCAAAGGAAATCTGCACTACAATGAAGTCTCACTTCCCCCCGGTCAAAAGGGCCATCTGAAAAAAGTGTAAAATCCAGAAAGGCAGGACAGGCCATGGAGAACTGGGAGCCTTGTTATGCTGATGGGCGGGATGTAAATTGCCAACAGACACTCCGGAGAAGTGTATGGTGTTTCCTGAAGCATCTAAGAAACAAAGCAACTGAGCCTAGGGCACTTCCACTTATGGTCCTATAGCTTAGGAAAATTAAAATCAAAAAGACACAGCACCCCAAAGTTTGGGACGCCTCTGTTTACAAGAACCTCGTTTACCGTACAAGTTCAACATCGCAGAAAGTGAAAAATGGATAAAGAACTTGTGGTACTTACGTACAATGCAGTATCACTCAGCAATGAAATCTATGTCATCAGGCCCGTAGCAGCATAATGAGTGGATTCAGGTACGATGATTCTAACTGAAATAAGTCACACAGAAAAAGAAACATCATAAGATATCACTAATACACGGAATGTAAACTTGGCTACACAGGAACTGAATTCCAAAACAGAACAGGGTCTCAAATTTAGAAAACCAACTTATGCTTGCTTAAGGGGAAAGGTGAGTTGGGGTGCTGCATAAAACCAGAGATTGAAATGAGCACAGATAAAGTTCCTTAAGCCAAATATGGAATAGACAAGAGCTACTCCTTGCTCAACGAAATGGACTCAACACCCCATATTAAACGCCTAAGAATGTACCTGACTAGTAAGTATCTTAAAACCTATGGATTGCTATGTCTCCATAAGAGAATCAAACGTGTGTACAGGGGCATAAATGCAGCAGTGATAGGATTGGAGAGGTTCGGTGAGCAAATGAAGACCCTTTGAAGTCATATTGCATGGTACCCATTCCACGGGTCTCAACTCTCCAGGTTTAAGGTATTCTTCCTTCAGCTAAAACATGCATGTGGAACCCAGAGTATGATCAACCGTGTGAACAGGAGACGTGTTCAAATATGTCTCAGTTTTCCTCCCCGGTACTCGGGTGCAACATTCCAGATGCTTTACTAACACTCTCCCCACTTGGAGAGTCAGCGCCTTTAACCTCCTGTGTGGCCCAGTTTGCAATTTCTGCAGAAGATGAACAGGAAAAGCGAGAACCAATGAGAGACTAGCTGGAGGTGTCTGGACGGGCACATTTAACTCTCATTTCCCACCAGGAAGAGGAAATAACCAAAGGCTCAGCGTGCCGTGCCGGAACCAGATTAGGGCCTGAAGCCATCCTGCGGTGTTGCGGCCAGCTCAAAATAAAGCGAGTTGAAGAAAGGAGCTCAGGGGTACTGTAATGCACAAACCTGCAGAGTTATAAATGACAGCTATCGTCCAAAAATATACTGAAGTAAGGCTGCCAAGAGGACTTGAAAGCGGAGCAGAATTGCAGGAAACCGATTTCAGGAGGTAGACTGGAATTGCATTGAAAGCATAGGAAAAGAGGCAGAACGTCCACAATGATGCACTTGGCCAAAAAGGGCGTATGTGTTTTTTCCTGAATATATTCAGGAAAAAACGCATACGCCCTTTTTGGCCAACCAAGCAAACTTGCAAAGGAAATCTGCACTACAATGAAGTCTCACTTCCCCCCGGTCAAAAGGGCCATCTGAAAAAAGTGTAAAATCCAGAAAGGCAGGACAGGCCATGGAGAACTGGGAGCCTTGTTATGCTGATGGGCGGGATGTAAATTGCCAACAGACACTCGGGAGAAGTGTATGGTGTTTCCTGAAGCATCTAAGAAACAAAGCAACAGAGCCTAGGGCACTTCCACTTATGGTCCTATAGCTTAGGGAAATTAAAATCAAAAAGACACAGCCACCCCAAAGTTTGGAACGGCTCTGTTTACAAGAACCTCGTTTACAGTACAAGTTCAACATCGCAGAAAGTGAAAAATGGATAAAGAAGTTGTGGTATTTACTTACAAAGCAATATCACTCAGCACTGAAATCTATGTCATCAGGCCCTTAGCATCACAATGAGTGGATTCAGATATGATGATTCTAACTGAAATAAGTCACACAGAAAAAGAAACATCATAAGATATCAGTAATACACGGAATGTAAACTTGGCTACACAGGAACTGAATTACAGAACAGAACAGGGTCTCAAATTTAGAAAACCAACTTATGCTTCCTTAAGGTGAAAGGTGAGTTGGGGTGCTGCATAAAACCAGAGATTGAAATGAGCACAGATAAAGTTCCTTAAGCCAAATATGGAATAGACAAGAGCTACTCCTTGCTCAACGAAATGGACTCAACACCCCAAATTAAACGCCTAAGAATGTACCTGACTAGTAAGTATCTTAAAACCTATGGATTGCTATGTCTCCGAAAGAGAATCAAGCATGTGTACAGGGGCATAAACACAGCAGTGATAGGATTGGAGAGGTTCGGTGAGCAAATGAAGACCCTTTGAAGTCATATTGCATGGTACCCATTCCACGGGTTTCAAATACCCAGTTTTAAGGTATTCTTCCTTCAGCTAAAACATGCATGTGGAACCTAGAGTATGATCAACCATGTGATCGGGAGACGTGTTCAAATATGTCTCAGTTTTCGTACCCTGGTACTCGGGTGCAACATTCCAGACGCTTTACTAACACTCTCTCGACTTGGAGAGTCAGTCCCTTTAACCTCCTGTTTGGCCCAGTTTGCAATTTCTGCGGAAGATGAACAGGAATAGCGAGAACCAATGAGAGACAAGCTGGAGGTGTCTGGACGGGCAAATTTAACTCTCATTTCCCACCAGGAAGAGGAATTAACCAAAGGCTCAGTGTGCCGTGCCGGAACCAGATTAGGGCCTGAAGCCATCCTGCGGTGTTGCGGCCAGCTCAAAAGAAAGCGAGTTGAAGAAAGGAGCTCAGGGACACTGTAATGCACAAACCTGCAGAGTTATAAATGACAGCTATCGTCCAAAAATATACTGAAGTAAGGCTGCCAAGAGGACTTGAAAGCGGGGCAGAATTGCAGGAAACCGATTTCAGGAGGTAGACTGGAATTGCATTGAAAGCATAGGAAAAGAGGCAGAACGTCCACAATGATGCACTTGGCCAAAAAGGGCGTATGCGTTTTTTCCTGAATATATTCAGGAAAAAACGCATACGCCCTTTTTGGCCAACCAAGCAAACTTGCAAAGGAAATCTGCACTACAATGAAGTCTCACTTCCCCCCGGTCAAAAGGGCTATCTGAAAAAAGTGTAAAATCCAGAAAGGCAGGACAGGCCATGGAGAACTGGGAGCCTTGTTATGCTGATGGGCGGGATGTAAATTGCCAACAGACACTCGGGAGAAGTGTATGGTGTTTCCTGAAGCATCTAAGAAACAAAGCAACAGAGCCTGGGCACTTCCACTTATGGTCCTATAGCTTAGGGAAATTAAAATCAAAAAGACACAGCCACCCCAAAGTTTGGGACGCCTCTGTTTACAAGAACCTCGTTTACCGTACAAGTTCAATATCACAGAAAGTGAAAAATGGATAAAGAACTTGTGGTACTTACGTACAATGCAGTATCACTCAGCAATGAAATCTATGTCATCAGGCCCATAGCAGCATAATGAGTGGATTCAGGTACGATGATTCTAACTGAAATAAGTCACACAGAAAAAGAAACATCATAAGTTATCTCTAATACACGGAATGTAAACTTGGCTACACAGGAACTGAATTCCAAAACAGAACAGGGTCTCAAATTTAGAAAACCAACATATGCTTGCTTAAGGGGAAAGGTGAGTTGGGGTGCTGCATAAAACCAGAGATTGAAATGAGCACAGATAAAGTTCCTTAAGCCAAATATGGAATAGACAAGAGCTACTCCTTGCTCAACGAAATGGACTCAACACCCCATATTAAACGCCTAAGAATGTACCTGACTAGTAAGTATCTTAAAACCTATGGATTGCTATGTCTCCAAAAGAGAATCAAGCGTGTGTACAGGGGCATAAACGCAGCAGTGATAGGATTGGAGAGGTTCGGTGAGGAAATGAAGACCCTTTGAAGTCATATTGCATGGAACCCATTCCACGGGTCTCAACTCTCCAGGTATAAGGTATTCTTCCTTCAGCTAAAACATGCATGTGGAACGCAGAGTATGATCAACCGTGTGAACGGGAGACGTGTTCACATATGTCTCAGTTTTCCTCCCCGGTACTCGGGTGCAACATTCCAGACGCTTTACTAACACTCTCCCCACTTGGAGAGTCAGCGCCTTTAACCTCCTGTTTGGCCCAGTTTGCAATTTCTGCAGAAGATGAACAGGAATAGGGAGAACCAATGAGAGACTAGCTGGAGGTGTCTGGACGGGCAAATTTAACTCTCACTTCCCACCAGGAAGAGGAAATAACCAAAGGCTCAGCATGCCGTGCCGGAACCAGATTAGGGCCTGAAGCCATCCTGCGGTGTTGCGGCCAGGTCACAAGAAAGCGAGTTGAAGAAAGGAGTTCAGGGGCACTGTAATTCACAAACCTGCAGAGTTATAAATGACAGCTATCGTCCAAAAATATACAGAAGTAAGGCTGCCAAGAGGACTTGAAAGCGGGGCAGAATTGCAGGAAACCGATTTCAGGAGGTAGACTGGAATTGCATTGAAAGTATAGGAAAAGAGGCAGAACGTCCACAATGATGCACTTGGCCAAAAAGGGCGTATGCGTTTTTTCCTGAATATATTCAGGAAAAAACGCATACGCCCTTTTTGGCCAACCAAGCAAACTTGCAAAGGAAATGTGCACTACAATGAAGTCTCACTTCCCCCCTGGTCAAAAGGGCCATCTGAAAAAGTGTAAAATCCAGAAAGGCAGGACAGGCCATGGAGAACTGGGAGCCTTGTTATGCTGATGGGCGGGATGTAAATTGCCAACAGACACTCGGGAGAAGTGTATGGTGTTTCCTGAAACATCTAAGAAACAAAGCAACAGAGCCTAGGGCACTTCCACTTATGGTCCTATAGCTTAGGGAAATTAAAATCAAAAAGACACAGCCACCCCAAAGTTTGGAACGGCTCTGTTTACAAGAACCTCGTATACAGTACAAGTTCAATATCACAGAAAGTGAAAAATGGATAAAGAACTTGTGGTACTTACGTACAATGCAGTATCACTCAGCAATGAAATCTATATCATCAGGCCCGTAACAGCATAATGAGTGGATTCAGGTACAATGATTCTAACTGAAATAAGTCACACAGAAAAAGAAACATCATAAGATATCACTAATACACGGAATGTAAACTTGGCTACACAGGAACTGAATTCCAAAACAGAACAGTGTCTCAAATTTAGAAAACCAACTTATGCTTGCTTAAGGGTAAAGGTGAGTTGGGGTGGTGCATAAAACCAGAGATTGAAATGAGCACAGATAAAGTTCCTTAAGCCAAATATGGAATAGACAAGAGCTACTCCTTGCTCAACGAAATGGACTCAACACCCCATATAAAACGCCTAAGAATGTACCTGACTAGTAAGTATCTTAAAACCTATGGATTGCTATGTCTCCAAAAGAGAATCAAGCGTGTGTACAGGGGCATAAACGCAGCAGTGATAGGATTGGAGAGGTTCGGTGAGCAAATGAAGACCCTTTGAAGTCATATTGCATGGTACCCATTCCACGGGTCTCAACTCTCCAGGTTTAAGGTATTCTTCCTTCAGCTAAAACATGCATGTGGAACCCAGAGTATGATCAACCGTGTGAACGGGAGACATGTTCAAATATGTCTCAGTTTTCCTCCCCTGGTACTCGGGTGCAACATTCCAGACGCTTTACTAACACTCTCCCGACTTGGAGAGTCAGTCCCTTTAACCTCCTGTTTGGCCCAGTTTGCAATTTCTGCGGAAGATGAACAGGAATAGGGAGAACCAATGAGAGACTAGCTGGAGGTGTCTGGACGGGCAAATTTAACTCTCATTTCCCACCAGGAAGAGGAAATAACCAAAGGCTCAGCGTGCCGTGCCGGAACCAGATTAGGGCCTGAAGCCATCCTGCGGTGTTGCGGCCAGCTCAAAAGAAAGCGAGTTGAAGAAAGGAGCTCAGGGGCACTGTAATTCACAAACCTGCAGAGTTATAAATGACAGCTATCGTCCAAAAATATACTGAAGTAAGGCTGCCAAGAGGAC
Organism: Grampus griseus; assembly: GCF_964374135.1. Classification (NCBI taxonomy): domain Eukaryota; kingdom Metazoa; phylum Chordata; class Mammalia; order Artiodactyla; family Delphinidae; genus Grampus; species Grampus griseus. The sequence goes on along the minus strand of NW_028133193.1, from coordinate 121,563 downwards.
TTGAAAGCAGGGCAGAATTGCAGGAAACCGATTTCAGGAGGTAGACTGGAATTGCATTGAAAGCATAGGAAAAGAGGCAGAACGTCCACAATGATGCACTTGGCCAAAAAGGGCGTATGCGTTTTTTCCTGAATATATTCAGGAAAAAACGCATACGCCCTTTTTGGCCAACCAAGCAAGCTTGCAAAGGAAATCTGCACTACAATGAAGTCTCACTTCCCCCCGGTCAAAAGGGCCATCTGAAAAAAGTGTAAAATCCAGAAAGGCAGGACAGGCCATGGAGAACTGGGAGCCTTGTTATGCTGATGGGCGGGATGTAAATTGCCAACAGACACTAGGGAGAAGTGTATGGTGTTTCGTGAAACATCTAAGAAACAAAGCAACAGAGCCTAGGGCACTTCCACTTATGGTCCTATAGCTTAGGGAAATTAAAATCAAAAAGACACAGCCACCCCAAAGTTTGGGACTCCTCTGTTTACAAGAACCTCATTTACCGTACAAGTTCAGTATCACAGAAAGTGAAAAATGGATAAAGAACTTGTGGTACTTACGTACAATGCAGTATCACTCAGCAATGAAATCTATGTCATCAGGCCCGTAGCAGCATAATGAGTGGATTCAGGTACGATGATTCTAACTGATATAAGTCACACAGAAAAAGAAACATCATAAGATATCACTAATACACGGAATGTAAACTTGGCTACACAGGAACTGAATTCCAAAACAGAACAGGGTCTCAAATTTAGAAAACCAACTTATGCTTGCTTAAGGGGAAAGGTGAGTTGGGGTGCTGCATAAAACCAGAGATTGAAATGAGCACAGATAAAGTTCCTTAAGACAAATATGGAATAGACAAGAGCTACTCCTTGCTCAACGAAATGGATGCAACACCGCATATTAAACGCCTAAGAATGTACCTGACTAGTAAGTATCTTAAAACCTATGGATTGCTATGTCTCCATAAGAGAATCAAGCGTGTGTACAGGGGCATAAACGCAGCACTGATAGGATTGGAGAGGTTCGGTGAGCAAATGAAGACCCTTTGAAGTCATATTGCATGGTACCCATTCCACGGGTCTCAACTCTCCAGGTTTAAGGTATTCTTCCTTCAGCTAAAACATGCATGTGTAACCCAGAGTATGATCAACCGTGTGAACGGGAGACATGTTCAAATATGTCTCAGTTTTCCTCTCCTGGTACTCGGGTGCAACATTCCAGACGCTTTACTAACATTCTCCCCACTTGGACAGTCAGTCCCTTTAACCTCCTGTTTGGCCCAGTTTGCAATTTCTGCGGAAGATGAACAGGAATAGGGAGAACCAATGAGAGACTAGCTGGAGGTGTCTGGACGGGCAAATTTAACTCTCATTTCCCACCAGGAAGAGGAAATAACCAAAGGCTCAGCGTGCCGTGCCGGAACAAGATTAGGGCCTGAATCCATCCTGCGGTGTTGCGGCCAGCTCAAAAGAAAGCGAGTTGAAGAAAGGAGCTCAGGGGCACTGTAATTCACAAACCTGAAGAGTTATAAATGACAGCTATCGTCCAAAAATATACTGAAGTAAGGCTGCCAAGAGGACTTGAAAGCGGGGCAGAATTGCAGGAAACCGATTTCAGGAGGTAGACTGGAATTACATTGAAAGCATAGGAAAAGAGGCAGAACGTCCACAATGATGCACTTGGCCAAAAAGGGCGTATGCGTTTTTTCCTGAATATATTCAGGAAAAAACGCATACGCCCTTTTTGGCCAACCAAGCAAGCTTCAAACGAAATCTGCACTACAATGAAGTCTCACTTACCCCCGCTCAAAAGGGCCATCTGAAAAAAGTGTAAAATCCAGAAAGGCAGGACAGGCCATGGAGAACTGGGAGCCTTGTTATGCTGATGGGCGGGATGTAAATTTCCAACAGACACTCTTGAGAAGTGTATGGTGTTTCGTGAAACATCTAAAAAACAAAGCAACAGAGCCTAGGGCACTTCCACTTATGGTCCTATAGCTTAGGGAAATTAAAATCAAAAAGACACAGCCACCCCAAAGTTTGGGACGCCTCTGTTTACAAGAACCTCGTTTACCGTACAAGTTCAATATCACAGAAAGTGAAAAATGGATAAAGAACTTGTGGTACTTACGTACAATGCAGTATCACTCAGCAATGAAATCTATGTCATCAGGCCCGTAGCAGCATAATGAGTGGATTCAGGTACGATGATTCTAACTGAAATAAGTCACACAGAAAAAGAAACATCATAAGATATCACTAATACACGGAATGTAAACTTGGCTACACAGGAACTGAATTCCAAAACAGAACAGGGTCTCAAATTTAGAAAACCAACTTATGCTTGCTTAAGGGGAAAGGTGACTTGGGGTGCTGCATAAAACCAGAGATTGAAATGAGCACAGATAACGTTCCTTAAGCCAAATATGGAATAGACAAGAGCTACTCCTTGCTCAACGAAATGGAATCAACACCCCATATTAAACGCCTAAGAATGTACCTGACTAGTAAGTATCTTAAAACCTATGGATTGCTATGTCTCCATAATAGTATCAAGCATGTGTACAGGGGCATAAATGCAGCAGTGATAGGATTGGAGAGGTTCGGTGAGCAAATGAAGACCCTTTGAAGTCATATTGCATGGTACCCATTCCACGGGTCTCAACTCTCCAGGTTTAAGGTATTCTTCCTTCAGCTAAAACATGCATGTGGAACCCAGAGTATGATCAACCGTGTGAACGGGAGACGTGTTCAAATATGTCTCAGTTTTCCTCCCCTGGTACTCGGGTGCAACATTCCAGACGCTTTACTAACACTCTCCCCACTTGGAGAGTCAGCGCCTTTAACCTCCTGTTTGGCCCAGTTTGCAATTTCTGCGGAAGATGAACAGGAATAGGGAGAACCAATGAGAGACTAGCTGGAGGTGTCTGGACGGGCAAATTTAACTCTCATTTCCCACCAGGAAGAGGAATTAACCAAAGGCTCAGCGTGCCGTGCCGGAACCAGATTAGGGCCTGAAACCATCCTGCGGTGTTGCGGCCTGGTCACAAGAAAGCGAGTTGAAGAAAGGAGCTCAGGGGCACTGTAATTCACAAACCTGCAGAGTTATAAATGACAACTATCGTCCAAAAATATACTGAAGTAAGGCTGCCAAGAGGACTTGAAAGCGGGGCAGAATTGCAGGAAACCGATTTCAGGAGGTAGACTGGAATTGCATTGAAAGCATAGGAAAAGAGGCAGAACGTCCACAATGATGCACTTGGTCAAAAAGGGCGTATGCGTTTTTTCCTGAATATATTCAGGAAAAAACGCATACGCCCTTTTTGACCAACCAAGCAAACTTGCAAAGGAAATCTGCACTACAATGAAGTCTCACTTCCCCCCGGTCAAAAGGGCCATCTGAAAAAAGTGTAAAATCCAGAAAGGCAGGACAGGCCATGGAGAACTGGGAGCCTTGTTATGCTGATGGGCGGGATGTAAATTGCCAACAGACACTCGGGAGAAGTGTATGGTGTTTCCTGAAACATCTAAAAAACAAAGCAACAGAGCCTAGGGCACTTCCACTTATGGTCCTATAGCTTAGGGAAATTAAAATCAAAAAGACACAGCCACCCCAAAGTTTGGGACGCCTCTGTTTACAAGAACCTCGTTTACCGTACAAGTTCAATATCACAGAAAGTGAAAAATGGATAAAGAACTTGTGGTACTTACGTACAATGCAGTATCACTCAGCAATGAAATCTATGTCATCAGGCCCGTAGCAGCATAATGAGTGGATTCAGTTACGATGATTCTAACTGAAATAAGTCACACAGAAAATGAAACATCATAAGATATCACTAATACACGGAATGTAAACTTGTCTTCACAGGAACTGAATTCCAAAACAGAACAGGGTCTCAAATTTAGAAAACCAACTTATGCTTGCTTAAGGGGAAAGGTGAGTTGGGGTACTGCATAAAACCAGAGATTGAAATGAGCACAGATAAAGTTCCTTAAGCCAAATATGGAATAGACAAGAGCTACTCCTTGCTCAACGATATGGACTCAACACCCCATATTCAACGCCTAAGAATGTACCTGACTAGTAAGTATCTTAAAACCTATGGATTGCTATGTCTCCATAAGAGAATCAAGCGTGTGTACAGGGGCATAAACGCAGCAGTGATAGGATTGGAGAGGTTCGGTGAGCAAACGAAGACCCTTTGAAGTCATATTGCATGGTACCCATTCCACGGGTCTCAACTCTCCAGGTTTAAGGTATTCTTCCTTCAGCTAAAACATGCATGTGGAACCCAGACTATGATCAACCGTGTGAACGGGAGACGTGTTCTAATATGTCTCAGTTTTCGTCCCCTGGTACTCGGGTGCAACATTCCAGACGCTTTACTAACATTCTCCCCACTTGGAGAGTCAGCGCCTTTAACCTCCTGTTTGTCCCAGTTTGCAATTTCTGCGGAAGATGAACAGGAATAGCGAGAACCAATGAGAGACTAGCTGGAGGTGTCTGGACGGGCAAATTTAACTCTCATTTCCCACCAGGAAGAGGAAATAACCAAAGGCTCAGCGTGCCGTGCCAGAACCAGATTAGGACCTGAAGCCATCCTGCGGTGTTGCGGCCAGCTCAAAAGAAAGCGAGTTGAAGAAAGGAGCTCAGGGGCACTGTAATTCACAAACCTGCAGAGTTATAAATGACAGCTATCGTCCAAAAATATACTGAAGTAAGGCTGCCAAGAGGACTTGAAAGCGGGCAGAATTGCAGGAAACCGATTTCAGGAGGTAGACTGGAATTGCATTGAAAGCATAGGAAAAGAGGCAGAACGTCCCCAATGATGCACTTGGCCAAAAAGGGCGTATGTGTATTTTCCTGAATATATTCAGGAAAAAACGCATACGCCCTTTTTGGCCAACCAAGCAAACTTGCAAAGGAAATCTGCACTACAATGAAGTCTCACTTCCCCCCGGTCAAAAGGGCCATCTGAAAAAAGTGTAAAATCCAGAAAGGCAGGACAGGCCATGGAGAACTGGGAGCCTTGTTATGCTGATGGGCGGGATGTAAATTGCCAACAGACACTCGGGAGAAGTGTATGGTGTTTCGTGAAACATCTAAAAAACAAAGCAACAGAGCCTAGGGCACTTCCACTTATGGTCCTATAGTTAGGGAAATTAAAATCAAAAAGACACAGCCACCCCAAAGTTTGGAACGGCTCTGTTTACAAGAACCTCGTTTACAGTACAAGTTCAACATCGCAGAAAGTGAAAAATGGATAAAGAAGTTGTGGTACTTACGTACAATGCAGTATCACTCAGCAATGAAATCTATGTCATCAGGCCCGTAGCAGCATAATGAGTGGATTCAGGTACGATGATTCTAACTGAAATAAGTCACACAGAAATAGAAACATCATAAGATATCACTAATACACGGAATGTAAACTTGGCTACACAGGAACTGAATTCCAAAACAGAACAGGGTCTCAAATTTAGAAAACCAACTTATGCTTGCTTAAGGGGAAAGGTGAGTTGTGGTGCTGCATAAAACCAGAGATTGAAATGAGCACAGATAAAGTTCCTTAAGCCAAATATGGAATAGACAAGAGCTACTCCTTGCTCAACGAAATGGACTCAACACCCCATATTAAACGCCTAAGAATGTACCTGACTAGTAAGTATATTAAAACCTATGGATTGCTATGTCTCCAAAAGAGAATCAAGCGTGTGTACAGGGGCATAAACGCAGCAGTGATAGGATTGGAGAGGTTCGGTGAGCAAATGAAGACCCTTTGAAGTCATATTGCATGGTACCCATTCCACGGGTCTCAACTCTCCAGGTTTAAGGTATTCTTCCTTCAGCTAAAACATGCATGTGGAACCCAGAGTATGATCAACCGTGTGAACGGGAGACGTGTTCAAATATGTCTCAGTTTTCCTCCCCTGGTACTCGGGTGCAACATTCCAGACGCTTTACTAACACTCTCCCGACTTGGAGACTCAGCGCCCTTAACCTCCGGTTTGGCCCAGTTTGCAATTTCTGCGGAAGATGAACAGGAATAGGGAGAACCAATGAGAGACTAGCTGGAGGTGTCTGGACGGGCAAATTTAACTCTCATTTCCCACCAGGAAGAGGAAATAACCAAAGGCTCAGCGTGCCATGCCGGAACCAGATTAGGGCCTGAAGCCATCCTGCGGTGTTGCGGCCAGGTCACAAGAAAGCGAGTTGAAGAAAGGAGTTCAGGGGCACTGTAATTCACAAACCTGCAGAGTTATAAATGACAGCTATCGTCCAAAAATATACTGAAGTAAGGCTGCCAAGAGGACTTGAAAGCGGGGCAGAATTGCAGGAAACCGATTTCAGGAGGTAGACTGGAATTGCATTGAAAGCATAGGAAAAGAGGCAGAACGTCCACAATGATGCACTTGGCCAAAAAGGGCGTATACGTTTTTTCCTGAATATATTCAGGAAAAAACGCATATGCACTTTTTGGCCAACCAAGCAAGCTTGCAAAGGAAATCTGCACTACAATGAAGTCTCACTTCCCCCCGGTCAAAAGGGCCATCTGAAAAAAGTGTAAAATCCAGAAAGGCAGGACAGGCCATGGAGAACTGGGAGCCTTGTTATGCTGATGGGCGGGATGTAAATTGCCAACAGACACTCGGGAGAAGTGTATGGTGTTTCCTGAAACATCTAAGAAACAAAGCAACAGAGCCTAGGGCACTTCCACTTATGGTCCTATAGCTTAGGGAAATTAAAATCAAAAAGACACAGCCACCCCAAAGTTTGGGACGCCTCTGTTTACAAGAACCTCATTTACCGTACAAGTTCAACATCACAGAAAGTGAAAAATGGATAAAGAACTTGTGGTACTTACGTACAATGCAGTATCACTCAGCAATGAAATCCATGTCATCAGGCCCGTAGCAGCATAATGAGTGGATTCAGGTACGATGATTCTAACTGAAATAAGTCACACAGAAAAAGAAACATCATAAGATATCACTAATACACAGAATGTAAACTTGGCAACACAGGAACTGAATTCCAAAACAGAACAGGGTCTCAAATTTAGAAAACCAACTTATGCTTGCTTAAGGGGAAAGGTGAGTTGGGGTGCTGCATAAAACCAGAGATTGAAATGAGCACAGATAATGTTCCTTAAGCCAAATATGGAATAGACAAGAGCTACTCCTTGCTCAACGAAATGGACTCAACACCCCATATTAAACGCCTAAGAATGTACCTGACTAGAAAGTATCTTAAAACCTATGGATTGCTATGTCTCCATAAGAGAATCAAGCGTGTGTACAGGGGCATAAACGCAGCAGTGATAGGATTGGAGAGGTTTGGTGAGCAAATGAAGACCCTTTGAAGTCATATTGCACGGTACCCATTCCACGGGTCTCAACTCTCCAGGTTTAAGGTATTCTTCCTTCAGCTAAAACATGCATGTGGAACCCAGAGTATGATCAACCGTGTGAACGAGAGACGTGTTCAAATATGTCTCAGTTTTCCTCCCCTGGTACTCGGGTGCAACATTCCAGACGCTTTACTAACATTCTCCCCACTTGGAGAGTCAGTCCCTTTAACCTCCTGTTTGTACCAGTTTGCAATTTCTGCGGAAGATGAACAGGAATAGCGCGAACCAATGAGAGACTAGCTGGAGGTGTCTGGACGGGCAAATTTAACTCTCATTTCCCACCAGGAAGAGGAAATAACCAAAGGCTCAGCGTGCCGTGCCGGAACCAGATTAGGGCCTGAAGCCATCCTGCGGTGTTGCGGCCAGCTCACAAGAAAGCGAGTTGAAGAAAGGAGCTCAGGGGCACTGTAATTCACAAACCTGCAGAGTTATAAATGACAGCTATCGTCCAAAAATATACTGAAGTAAGGCTGCCAAGAGGACTTGAAAGCGGGCAGAATTGCAGGAAACCGATTTCAGGAGGTAGACTGGAATTGCATTGAAAGCATAGGAAAAGAGGCAGAACGTCCCCAATGATGCACTTGGCCAAAAAGGGCGTATGTGTATTTTCCTGAATATATTCAGGAAAAAACGCATACGCCCTTTTTGGCCAACCAAGCAAACTTGCAAAGGAAATCTGCACTACAATGAAGTCTCACTTCCCCCCAGTCAAAAGGGCCATCTGAAAAAAGTGTAAAATCCAGAAAGGCAGGACAGGCCATGGAGAACTGGGAGCCTTGTTATGCTGATGGGCGGGATATAAATTGCCAACAGACACTCCGGAGAAGTGTATGGTGATTCCTGAAACATCTAAAAAACAAAGCAACAGAGCCTAGGGCACTTCCACTTATGGTCCTATAGCTTAGGGAAATTAAAATCAAAAAGACACAGCCACCCCAAAGTTTGGGACGCCTCTGTTTACAAGAACCTCGTTTACCGTACAAGTTCAATATCACAGAAAGTGAAAAATGGATAAAGAATTTGTGGTACTTACGTACAATGCAGTATCACTCAGTAATGAAATCTATGTCATCAGGCCCGTAGCAGCATAATGAGTGGATCCAGGTACGATGATTCTAACTGAAATAAGTCACACAGAAATAGAAACATCATAAGATATCACTAATACACGTAATGTAAACTTGGCTACACAGGAACTGAATTCCAAAACAGAACAGGGTCTCAAATTTAGAAAACCAACTTATGCTTGCTTAAGGGGAAAGGTGAGTTGGGGTGCTGCATAAAACCAGAGATTGAAATGAGCACAGATAAAGTTCCTTAAGCCAAATATGGAATAGACAAGAGCTACTCCTTGCTCAACAAAATGGACTCAACACCCCATATTAAACGCCTAAGAATGTACCTGACTAGTAAGTATCTTAAAACCTATGGATTGCTATGTCTCCATAAGAGAATCAAGCGTGTGTACAGGGGCATAAACGCAGCAGTGATAGGATTGGAGAGGTTCGGTGAGCAAATGAAGACCCTTTGAAGTCATATTGCATGGTACCCATTCCACGGGTTTCAACTACCCAGGTTTAAGGTATTCTTCCTTCAGCTAAAACATGCATGTGGAACCTAGAGTATGATCAACCGTGTGATCGGGAGACGTGTTCAAATATGTCTCAGTTTTCCTCCCCTGGTACTCGGGTGCAACATTCCAGACGCTTTACTAACACTCTCCCGACTTGGAGAGTCAGTCCCTTTAACCTCCTGTTTGGCCCAGTTTGCAATTTCTGCGGAAGATGAACAGGAATAGGGAGAACCAATGAGAGACTAGCTGGAGGTGTCTGGACGGGCAAATTTAACTCTCATTTCCCACCAGGAAGAGGAAATAACCAAAGGCTCAGCGTGCCGTGCCAGAACCAGATTAGGGCCTGAAGCCATCCTGTGGTGTTGCGGCCAGGTCACAAGAAATCGAGTTGAAGAAAGGAGCTCAGGGGCACTGTAATTCACAAACCTGCAGAGTTATAAATGACAGCTATCGTCCAAAAATATACTGAAGTAAGGCTGCCAAGAGGACTTGAAAGCGGGGCAGAATTGCAGGAAACCGATTTCAGGAGGTAGACTGGAATTGCATTGAAAGCATAGGAAAAGAGGCAGAACGTCCACAATGATGCACTTGGCCAAAAAGGGCGTATGCGTTTTTTCCTGAATATATTCAGGAAAAAACGCATACGCCCTTTTTGGCCAACCAAGCAAGCTTGCAAAGGAAATCTGCACTACAATGAAGTCTCACTTCCCCCCGGTCAAAAGGGCCATCTGAAAAAAGTGTAAAATCCAGAAAGGCAGCACAGGCCATGGAGAACTGGGAGCCTTGTTATGCTGATGGGCGGGATGTAAATTGCCAACAGACACCCGGGAGAAGTGTATGGTGTTTCCTGAAACATCTAAAAAACAAAGCAACAGAGCCTAGGGCACTTCCACTTATGGTCCTATAGCTTAGGGAAATTAAAATCAAAAAGACACAGCCACCCCAAAGTTTGGGACGCCTCTGTTTACAAGAACCTCGTTTACCGTACAACTTCAATATCACAGAAAGTGAAAAATGGATAAAGAACTTGTGGTACTTACGTACAATGCAGTATCACTCAGCAATGAAATCTATGTCATCAGGCCCGTAGCAGCATAATGAGTGGATTCAGGTACGATGATTCTAACTGAAATAAGTCACACAGAAAAAGAAACATCATAAGATATCACTAATACATGGAATGTAAACTTGGCTACACAGGAACTGAATTCCAAAACAGAACAGGGTCTCAAATTTAGAAAACCAACTTATGCTTGCTTAAGGGTAAAGGTGACTTGGGGTGCTGCGTAAAACCAGAGATTGAAATGAGCACAGATAAAGTTCCTTAAGCCAAATATGGAATAGACAAGAGCTACTCCTTGCTCAACGAAATGGACTCAACACCGCATATTAAACGCCTAAGAATGTACCTGACTAGTAAGTATCTTAAAACCTATGGATTGCTATGTCTCCGAAAGAGAATCAAGCATGTTTACAGGGGCATAAACGCAGCAGTGATAGGATTGGAGAGGTTCGGTGAGCAAATGAAAACCCTTTGAAGTCATATTGCATGGTACCCATTCCACGGGTCTCAACTCTCCAGGTTTAAGGTATTCTTCCCTCAGCTAAAACATGCATGTGGAACCTAGAGTATGATCAACCATGTGATCGGGAGACGTGTTCAAATATGTTCCAGTTTTCGTACCCTGGTACTCGGGTGCAACATTCTAGACGCTTTACTAACACTCTCCCGACTTGGAGAGTCAGTCACTTTAACCTCCTGTTTGGCCCAGTTTGCAATTTCTGCGGAAGATGAACAGGAATAGCGAGAAACACTGAGAGACTAGCTGGAGGTGTCTGGACGGGCAAATTTAACTCTCATTTCCCACCAGGAAGAGGAATTAACCAAAGGCTCAGCGTGCCGTGCCGGAACCAGATTAGGGCCTGAAGCCATCCTGTGGTGTTGCGGCCAGGTCACAAGAAAGCGAGTTGAAGAAAGGAGCTCAGGGGCACTGTAATTCACAAACCTACAGAGTTATAAATGACAACTATCGTCCAAAAATATACTGAAGTAAGGCTGCCAAGAGGACTAGAAAGCGGGGCAGAATTGCAGGAAACCGATTTCAGGAGGTAGACTGGAATTGCATTGAAAGCATAGGAAAAGAGGCAGAACGTCCACAATGATGCACTTAGTCAAAAAGGGCGTATGCGTTTTTTCCTGAATATATTCAGGAAAAAACGCATACGCCCTTTTTGACCAACCAAGCAAACTTGCAAAGGAAATCTGCACTAAAATGAAGTCTCACTTCCCCCCGGTCAAAAGGGCCATCTGAAAAAAGTGTAAAATCCAGAAAGGCAGGACAGGCCATGGAGAACTGGGAGCCTTGTTATGCTGATGGGCGGGATGTAAATTGCCAACAGACACTCGGGAGAAGTGTATGGTGTTTCCTGAAACATCTAAAAAACAAAGCAACAGAGCCTAGGGCACTTCCACTTATGGTCCTATAGCTTAGGGAAATTAAAATCAAAAAGACACAGCCACCCCAAAGTTTGGGACGCCTCTGTTTACAAGAACCTCGTTTACCGTACAAGTTCAATATCACAGAAAGTGAAAAATGGATAAAGAACTTGTGGTACTTACGTACAATGCAGTATCACTCAGCAATGAAATCTATGTCATCAGGCCCTTAGCAGCATAATGAGTGGATTCAGTTACGATGATTCTAACTGAAATAAGTCACACAGAAAATGAAACATCATAAGATATCACTAATACACGGAATGTAAACTTGTCTTCACAGGAACTGAATTCCAAAACAGAACAGGGTCTCAAATTTAGAAAACCAACTTATGCTTGCTTAAGGGGAAAGGTGAGTTGGGGTACTGCATAAAACCAGAGATTGAAATGAGCACAGATACAGTTCCTTAAGCCAAATATGGAATAGACAAGAGCTACTCCTTGCTCAACGAAATGGACTCAACACCCCATATTCAACGCCTAAGAATGTACCTGACTAGTAAGTATCTTAAAACCTATGGATTGCTATGTCTCCATAAGAGAATCAAGCGTGTGTACAGGGGCATAAACGCAGCAGTGATAGGATTGGAGAGGTTCGGTGAGCAAACGAAGACCCTTTGAAGTCATATTGCATGGTACCCATTCCACGGGTCTCAACTCTCCAGGTTTAAGGTATTCTTCCTTCAGCTAAAACATGCATGTGGAACCCAGACTATGATCAACCGTGTGAACGGGAGACGTGTTCTAATATGTCTCAGTTTTCGTCCCCTGGTACTCGGGTGCAACATTCCAGACGCTTTACTAACATTCTCCCCACTTGGAGAGTCAGCGCCTTTAACCTCCTGTTTGTCCCAGTTTGCAATTTCTGCGGAAGATGAACAGGAATAGCGAGAACCAATGAGAGACTAGCTGGAGGTGTCTGGACGGGAAATTTAACTCTCATTTCCCACCAGGAAGAGGAAATAACCAAAGGCTCAGCGTGCCGTGCCAGAACCAGATTAGGGCCTGAAGCCATCCTGCGGTGTTGCGGCCAGCTCAAAAGAAAGCGAGTTGAAGAAAGGAGCTCAGGGGCACTGTAATTCACAAACCTGCAGAGTTATAAATGACAGCTATCGTCCAAAAATATACTGAAGTAAGGCTGCCAAGAGGACTTGAAAGCGGGCAGAATTGCAGGAAACCGATTTCAGGAGGTAGACTGGAATTGCATTGAAAGCATAGGAAAAGAGGCAGAACGTCCCCAATGATGCACTTGGCCAAAAAGGGCGTATGTGTATTTTCCTGAATATATTCAGGAAAAAACGCATACGCCCTTTTTGGCCAACCAAGCAAACTTGCAAAGGAAATCTGCACTACAATGAAGTCTCACTTCCCCCCGGTCAAAAGGGCCATCTGAAAAAAGTGTAAAATCCAGAAAGGCAGGACAGGCCATGGAGAACTGGTAGCCTTGTTATGCTGATGGGCGGGATGTAAATTGCCAACAGACACTCGGGAGAAGTGTATGGTGTTTCCTGAAACATCTAAAAAACAAAGCAACAGAGCCTAGGGCACTTCCACTTCTGGTCCTATAGTTAGGGAAATTAAAAGCAAAAAGACACAGCCACACCAAAGTTTGGAACGGCTCTGTTTACAAGAACCTCGTTTACAGTACAAGTTCAACATCGCAGAAAGTGAAAAATGGATAAAGAAGTTGTGGTACTTACGTACAATGCAGTATCACTCAGCAATGAAATCTATGTCATCAGGCCCGTAGCAGCATAATGAGTGGATTCAGGTACGATGATTCTAACTGAAATAAGTCACACAGAAATAGAAACATCCTAAGATATCAGTAATACACGGAATGTAAACTTGGCTACACAGGAACTGAATTACAGAACAGAACAGGGTCTCAAATTTAGAAAACCAACTTATGCTTGCTTAAGGGAAAGGTGAGTTGGGGTACTGCATAAAACCAGAGATTGAAATGAGCACAGATAAAGTTGCTTAAGCCAAATATGGAATAGACAAGAGCTACTCCTTGCTCAACGAAATGGACTCAACACCGCATATTAAACGCCTAAGAATGTACCTGACTAGTAAGTATCTTAAAACCTATGTATTGCTATGTCTCCATAAGAGAATCAAGCGTGTGTACAGGGGCATAAACGCAGCAGTGATAGGATTGGAGAGGTTCGGTGAGCAAATGAAGACCCTTTGAAGTCATATTGCATGGTACCCATTCCACGGGTCTCAACTCTCCAGGTTTAAGGTATTCTTCCTTCAGCTAAAACATGCATGTGGAACCCAGAGTATGATCAACCATTAGAACGGGAGACGTGTTCAAATATGTCTCAGTTTTCCTCCCCTGGTTCTCGGGTGCAACATTCCAGACGCTTTACTGACACTCTCCCCACTTGGAGAGTCAGTGCCTTTAACCTCCTGTTTGGTCCAGTTTGCAATTTCTGCAGAAGATGAACAGGAATAGGGATAACCAATGAGAGACTAGCTGGAGGTGTCTGGACTGGCAAATTTAACTCTCATTTCCCACCAGGAAGAGGAAATAACCAAAGGCTCAGCGTGCCATGCCGGAACCAGATTAGGGCCTGAAGCCATCCTGCGGTGTTGCAGCCAGGTCACAAGAAAGCGAGTTGAAGAAAGGAGCTCAGGGGCACTGTAATTCACAAACCTGCAGAGTTATAAATGACAGCTATCGTCCAAAAATATACTGAAGTAAGGCTGCCAAGAGGACTTGAAAGCGGGGCAGAATTGCAGGAAAACGATTTCAGGAGGTAGACTGGAATTGCATTGAAAGCATAGGAAAAGAGGCAGAACGTCCACAATGATGCACTTGGCCTAAAAGTGCGTATGCGTTTTTTCCTGAATATATTCAGGAAAAAACGCATACGCCCTTTTTGGCCAACCAAGCAAGCTTGCAATGGAAATCTGCACTACAATGAAGTCTCACTTCCCCCCGGTCAAAAGGGCCATCTGAAAAAAGTGTAAAATCCAGAAAGGCAGGACAGGCCATGGAGAACTGGGAGCCTTGTTATGCTGATGGGCGGGATGTAAATTGCCAACAGACACTAGGGAGAAGTGTATGGTGTTTCGTGAAACATCTAAGAAACAAAGCAACAGAGCCTAGGGCACTTCCACTTATGGTCCTATAGCTTAGGGAAATTAAAATCAAAAAGACACAGCCACCCCAAAGTTTGGGACGCCTCTGTTTACAAGAACCTCATTTACCGTACAAGTTCAATATCACAGAAAGTGAAAAATGGATAAAGAACTTGTGGTACTTACGTACAATGCAGTATCACTCAGCAATGAAATCTATGTCATCAGGCCCGTAGCAGCATAATGAGTAGATTCAGGTACGATGATTCTAACTGAAATAAGTCACACAGAAAAAGAAACATCAGAAGATATCACTAATACACGGAATATAAACTTGGCTACACAGGAACTGAATTCCAAAACAGAACAGGGTCTCAAATTTAGAAAACCAACTTATGCTTGCTTAAGGGGAAAGGTGAGTTGGGGTGCTGCATAAAACCAGAGATTGAAATGAGCACAGATAAAGTTCCTTAAGCCAAATATGGAATAGACAAGAGCTACTCCTTGCTCAACGAAATGGATTCAACACCGCATATTAAACGCCTAAGAATGTACCTGACTAGTAAGTATCTTAAAACCTATGGATTGCTATGTCTCCATAAGAGAATCAAGCGTGTGTACAGGGGCATAAACGCAGCAGTGATAGGATTGGAGAGGTTCGGTGAGCAAATGAAGACCCTTTGAAGTCATATTGCATGGTACCCATTCCACGGGTCTCAACTCTCCAGGTTTAAGGTATTCTTCCTTCAGCTAAAACATGCATGTGTAACCCAGAGTATGATCAACCGTGTGAACGGGAGACGTGTTCAAATATATCTCAGTTTTCCTCTCCTGGTACTCGGGTGCAACATTCCAGACGCTTTACTAACATTCTCCCCACTTGGAGAGTCAGTCCCTTTAACCTCCTGTTTGGCCCAGTTTGCAATTTCTGCGGAAGATGAACAGGAATAGGGAGAACCAATGAGAGACTAGCTGGAGGTGTCTGGACGGGCACATTTAACTCTCATTTCCCACCAGGAAGAGGAAATAACCAAAGGCTCAGCGTGCCGTGCCTGAACCAGATTAGGGCCTGAAGCCATCCTGCGGTGTTGCGGCCAGCTCAAAAGAAAGCGAGTTGAAGAAAGGAGCTCAGGGGCACTGTAATTCACAAACCTGCAGAGTTATAAATGACAGCTATCGTCCAAAAATATACTGAAGTAAGGCTGCCAAGAGGACTTGAAAGCGGGGCAGAATTGCAGGAAACCGATTTCAGGAGGTAGACTGGAATTACATTGAAAGCATAGGAAAAGAGGCAGAACGTCCACAATGATGCACTTGGCCAAAAAGGGCATATGCGTTTTTTCCTGAATATATTCAGGAAAAAACGCATACGCCCTTTTTGGCCAACCAAGCAAGCTTGCAAAGGAAATCTGCACTACAATGAAGTCTCACTTCCCCCCGCTCAAAAGGGCCATCTGAAAAAAGTGTAAAATCCAGAAAGGCAGGACAGGCCATGGAGAACTGGGAGCCTTGTTATGCTGATGGGCGGGATGTAAATTGCCAACAGACACTCGGGAGAAGTGTATGGTGTTTCGTGAAACATCTAAAAAACAAAGCAACAGAGCCTAGGGCACTTCCACTTATGGTCCTATAGCTTAGGGAAATTAAAATCAAAAAGACACAGCCACCCCAAAGTTTGGGATGCCTCTGTTTACAAGAACCTCGTTTACCGTACAAGTTCAATATCACAGAAAGTGAAAAATGGATAAAGAACTTGTGGTACTTACGTACAATGCAGTATCACTCAGCAATGATATCTATGTCATCAGGCCCGTAGCAGCATAATAAGTGGATTCAGGTACGATGATTCTAACTGAAATAAGTCACACAGAAAAAGAAACATCATAAGATATCACTAATACACGGAATGTAAACTTGGCTACACAGGAACTGAATTCCAAAACAGAACAGGGTCTCAAATTTAGAAAACCAACTTATGCTTGCTTAAGGGTAAAGGTGAGTTGGGGTGCTGCATAAAACCAGAGATTGAAATGAGCACAGATAAAGTTGCTTAAGCCAAATATGGAATAGACAAGAGCTACTCCTTGCTCAACGAAATGGAATCAACACCCCATATTAAACGCCTAAGAATGTACCTGACTAGTAAGTATCTTAAAACCTATGGATTGCTATGTCTCCAAAAGAGAATCAAGCGTGTGTACAGGGGCATAAACACAGCAGTGATAGGATTGGAGAGGTTCGGTGAGCAAACGAAGACCCTTTGAAGTCATATTGCATGGTACCCATTACACGGGTCTCAACTCTCCAGGTTTAAGGTATTCTTCCTTCAGCTAAAACATGCATGTGGAACCCAGAGTATGATCAACCGTGTGAACGGGAGACGTGTTCAAATATATCTCAGTTGTCCTCCCCTGGTACTCGGGTGCAACATTCCAGACGCTTTACTAACACTCTCCCCACTTGGAGAGTCAGCGCCTTTAAACTCCTGTTTGGCCCAGTTTTCAATTTCTGTGGAAGATGAACAGGAATAGGGAGAACCAATGAGAGACTAGCTGGAGGTGTCTGGACGGGCAAATTTAACTCTCATTTCCCACCAGGAAGTGAAAATAACCAAAGGCTCAGCGTGCCGTGCCGGAACCAGATTAGGGCCTGAAGCCATCCTGCGGTATTGCGGCCAGGTCACAAGAAAGCGAGTTGAAGAAAGGAGCTCAGGGGCACTGTAATTCACAAACCTGCAGAGTTATAACTGACAGCTATCGTCCAAAAATATACTGAAGTAAGGCTGCCAAGAGGACTTGAAAGCGGGCAGAATTGCAGGAAACCGATTTCAGGAGGTAGACTGGAATTGCATTGAAAGCATAGGAAAAGAGGCAGAACGTCCACAATGATGCACTTGGCCAAAAAGGGCGTCTGTGTTTTTTCCTGTATATATTCAGGAAAAAATGCATACGCCCTTTTTGGCCAACCAAGCAAACTTGCCAAGGAAATCTGCACTACAATGAAGTCTCACTTCCCCCTGGTCAAAAGAGCCATCTGAAAAAAGTGTAAAATCCAGAAAGGCAGGACAGGCCATGGAGAACTGGGAGCCTTGTTATGCTGATGGGTGGGATGTAAATTGCCAACAGACACTCGGGAGAAGTGTATGGTGTTTCCTGAAACATCTAAGAAACAAAGCAACAGAGCCTAGGGCACTTCCACTTATGGTCCTATAGCTTAGGGAAATTAAAATAAAAAAGACACAGCCACCCCAATGTTTTTAACAGCTCTGTTTACAAGAACCTCGTTTACCGTACAAGTTCAACATCACAGAAAGTGAAAAATGGATAAAGAAGTTGTGGTATTTACTTACAAAGCAATATCACTCAGCAATGAGATCTATGTCATCAGGCCCTTAGCAGCAAAATGAGTGGATTCAGGTATGATGATTCTAACTGAAATAAGTCACACAGAAAAAGAAACATCATAAGATATCACTAATACACGGAATATAAACTTGGCTACACAGGAACTGAATTCCAAAACAGAACAGGGTTTCAAATTTAGAAAACCAACTTATGCTTGCTTAAGGGTAAAGGTGAGTTGGGGTGCTGCATAAAAGCAGAGATTGAAATGAGCACAGATAATGTTCCTTAAGCCAAATATGGAATAGACAAGAGCTACTCCTTGCTCAACGAAATGGACTCAACACCCCATATTAAACGCCTAAGAATGTACCTGACTAGTAAGTATCTTAAAACCTATGGATTGCTATGTCTCCATAAGAGAATCAAGCGTGTGTACAGGGGCATAAACGCAGCAGTGATAGGATTGGAGAGGTTCGGTGAGCAAACGAAGACCCTTTGAAGTCATATTGCATGGTACCCATTACACGGGTCTCAACTCTCCAGGTTTAAGGTATTCTTCCTTCAGCTAAAACATGCATGTGGAACCCAGAGTATGATCAACCATGTGAACGGGAGACGTGTTCAAATATATCTCAGTTTTCCTCCCCTGGTACTCGGGTGCAACATTCCAGACGCTTTACTAACACTCTCCCCACTTGGAGAGTCAGCGCCTTTAACCTCCTGTTTGGCCCAGTTTGCAATTTCTGCGGAAGATGAACAGGAATAGGGAGAACCAATGAGAGACTAGCTGGAGGTGTCTGGACGGGCAAATTTAACTCTCATTTCCCACCAGGAAGAGAAAATAACCAAAGGCTCAGCGTGCCATGCCAGAAACAGATTAGGGCCTGAAGCCATCCTGCGGTATTGCGGCCAGGTCACAAGAAAGCGAGTTGAAGAAAGGAGCTCAGGGGCACTGTAATTCACAAACCTGCAGAGTTATAAATGACAGCTATCGTCCAAAAATATACTGAAGTAAGGCTGCCAAGAGGACTTGAAAGCGGGGCAGAATTGCAGGAAACCGATTTCAGGAGGTAGACTGGAATTGCATTGAAAGCATAGGAAAAGAGGCAGAACTTTCCCAATGATGCACTTGGCCAAAAAGTGCGTATGTGTTTTTTCCTGAATATATTCAGGAAAAAACGCATACGCCCTTTTTGTCCAACCAAGCAAACTTGCAAAGGAAATCTGCACTACAATGAAGTCTGACTTCCCCCCAGTCAAAAGGGCCATCTGAAAAAAGTGTAAAATCCAGAAAGGCAGGACAGGCCATGGAGAACTGGGAGCCTTGTTATGCTGATGGGCGGGATGTAAATTGCCAACAGACACTCGGGAGAAGTGTATGGTGTTTCCTGAAGCAACTAAGAAACAAAGCAACAGAGCCTAGGGCACTTTCACTTATGGTCCTATAGCTTAGGGAAATTAAAATCAAAAAGACACAGCCACCCCAAAGTTTGGGACGCCTCTGTTTACAAGAACCTCGTTTACCGTACAAGTTCAATATCACAGAAAGTGAAAAATGGATAAAGAACTTGTGGTACTTACGTACAATGCAGTATCACTCAGCAATGAAATCTATGTCATCAGGCCCATAGCAGCATAATGAGTGGATTCAGGTACGATGATTCTAACTGAAAAAGTCACACAGAAATAGAAACATCATAAGATATCACTAATACACGGAATGTAAACTTGGCTACACAGGAACTGAATTCCAAAACAGAACAGGGTCTCAAATTTAGAAAACCAACTTATGCTTGCTTAAGGGGAAAGGTGAGTAGGGGTGCTGCATAAAACCAGAGATTGAAATGAGCACAGATAAAGTTCCTTAAGCCAAATATGGAATAGACAAGAGCTACTCCTTGCTCAACGAAATGGACTCAACACCCCATATTAAACGCCTAAGAATGTACCTGACTAGTAAGTATCTTAAAACCTATGGATTACTATGTCTCCAAAAGAGAATCAAGCGTGTGTACAGGGGCATAAACGCAGCAGTGATAGGATTGGAGAGGTTCGGTGAGCAAATGAAGACCCTTTGAAGTCATATTGCATGGTACACATTACACGGGTCTCAACTCTCCAGGTTTAAGGTATTCTTCCTTCAGCTAAAACATGCATGTGGAACCCAGAGTATGATCAACCGTGTGAAGGGGAGACGTGTTCAAATATGTCTCAGTTTTCCTCCCCTGGTACTCGGGTGCAACATTCCAGACGCTTTACTAACACTCTCCCGAATTGGAGAGTCAGTGCCTTTAACCTCCTGTTTGGCCCAGTTTGAAATTTCTGCGGAAGATGAACAGGAATAGCGAGAACCAATGAGAGACTAGCTGGAGGTGTCTGGACGGGCAAATTTAACTCTCATTTCCCACCAGGAAGAGGAAATAACCAAAGGCTCAGTGTGCCGTGCCGGAACCAGATTAGGGCCTGAAGCCATCCTGCGGTGTTGCGGTCAGGTCACAAGAAAGCGAGTTGAAAAAAGGAGTTCAGGGGCACTGTAATTCACAAACCTGCAGAGTTATAAATGAGAGCTATCGTCCAAAAATATACTGAAGTAAGGCTGCCAAGAGGACTTGGAAGCGGGGCAGAATTGCAGGAAACCGTTTTCAGGAGGTAGACTGGAATTGCATTGAAAGTATAGGAAAAGAGGCAGAACGTCCACAATGATGCACTTGGCCAAAAAGGGCGCATGCGTTTTTTCCTCAATATATTCAGGAAAAAACGCATGCGCCCTTTTTGGCCAACCAAGCAAGCTTGCAAAGGAAATCGGCACTACAATGAAGTCTCACTTCCCCCCGGTCAAAAGGGCCATCTGAAAAAAGTGTAAAATCCAGAAAGGCAGGACAGGCCATGGAGAACTGGGAGCCTTGTTATGCTGATGGGCGGGATGTAAATTGCCAACAGACACTCGGGAGAAGTGTATGGTGTTTCCTGAAACATCTAAGAAACAAAGAAACAGAGCCTAGGGCACTTCCACTTATGGTCCTATAGCTTAGGGAAATTAAAATAAAAAAGACACAGCCACCCCAAAGTTTGGAACGGCTCTGTTTACAAGAACCTCGTTTACAGTACAAGTTCAACAACGCAGAAAGTGAAAAATGGATAAAGAAGTTGTGGTATTTACATACAAAGCAATATCACTCAGCAATGAAATCTATGTCATCAGGCCCTTAGCAGCACAATGAGTGGATTCAGGTACGATGATTCTAACTGAAATAAGTCACACAGAAAAAGAAACATCCTAAGATATCAGTAATACACGGAATGTAAACTTGGCTACACAGGAACTGAATTACAGAACAGAAGAGGGTCTCAAATTTAGAAAACCAACTTATGCTTGCTTAAGGGGAAAGGTGAGTTGGGGTGTTGCATAAAACCACAGATTGAAATGAGCACAGATAAAGTTCCTTAAGCCAAATATGGAATAGACAAGAGCTACTCCTTGCTCAACGAAATGGACTCAACACCCCATATTAAACGCCTAAGAATGTACCTGACTAGTAAGTATCTTAAAACCTATGGATTGCTGTGTCTCCATAAGAGAATCAAGCATGTGTACAGGGGCATAAACGCAGCAGTGATAGGATTGGAGAGGTTCGGTGAGCAAATGAAGACCCTTTGAAGTCATATTGCATGGTACCCATTCCACGGGTCTCAACTCTCCAGGTTTAAGGTATTCTTCCTTCAGCTAAAACATGCATGTGGAACCCAGAGTATGATCAACCATGTGAACAGGAGACGTGTTCAAATATGTCTCAGTTTTCCTCCCCTGGTACTTGGGTGCAACATTCCAGACGCTTTACTGACACTCTCCCCACTTGGAGAGTCAGCGCCTTTAACCTCCTGTTTGGTCCAGTTTGCAATTTCTGCAGAAGATGAACAGGAATAGGGAGAACCAATGAGAGACTAGCTGGAGGTGTCTCGACGGGCAAATTTAACTCTCATTTCTCACAAGGAAGAGGAAATAACCAAAGGCTCAGCGTGCCGTGCCAGAACAAGATTAGGGCCTGAAGCCATCCTGCGGTGTTGCGGCCAGCTCAAAAGAAAGCGAGTTGAAGAAAGGAGCTCAGGGGCACTGTAATTCACAAACCTGTAGAGTTATAAATGACAGTTATCGTCCAAAAATATACTGAAGTAAGGCTGCCAAGAGGACTTGAAAGCGGGGCAGAATTGCAGGAAACCGATTTCAGGAGGTAGACTGGAATTGCATTGAAAGCATAGGAAAAGAGGCAGAACGACCACAATGATGCACTTGGCCAAAAAGGGCGTATGAGTTTTTTCCTGAATATATTCAGGAAAAAACGCATACGCCCTTCTTGGCCAACCAAGCAAACTTGCCAAGGAAATCTGCACTACAATGAAGTCTCACTTCCCCCCGGTCAAAAGGGCCATCTGAAAAAAGTGTAAAATCCAGAAAGGCAGGACAGGCCATGGAGAACTGGGAGCCTTGTTATCCTGATGGGAGGGATGTAAATTGCCAACAGACACTCGGGAGAAGTGTATGGTGTTTCCTGAAACATCTAAGAAACAAAGCAACAGAGCCTAGGGCACTTCCACTTATGGTCCTATAGCTTAGGGAAATTAAAATCAAAAAGACACAGCCACCCCAAAATTTGGGATGCCTCTGTTTACAAGAACCTCGTTTACCGTACAAGTTCAATATCACAGAAAGTGAAAAATGGATAAAGAACTTGTGGTACTTACGTACAATGCAGTATCACTCAGCAATGAAATCTATGTCATCAGGCCCGTAGCAGCATAATGAGTGGATTCAGGTACGATGATTCTAACTGAAATAAGTCACACAGAAAAAGAAACATCATAAGATATCACTAATACACGGAATGTAAACTTGGCTACACAGGAACTGAATTCCAAAACAGAACAAGGTCTCAAATTTAGAAAACCAACTTATGCTTGCTTAAGGGGAAAGGTGAGTTGGGGTGCTGCATAAAACCAGAGATTGAAATGAGCACAGATAAAGTTCCTTAAGCCAAATATGGAATAGACAAGAGCTACTCCTTGCTCAATGAAATGGACTCAACACCCCATATTAAACGCCTAAGAATGTACCTGACTAGTAAGTATCTTAAAACCTATGGATTGCTATGTCTCCATAAGAGAATCAAGCGTGTGTACAGGGGCATAAATGCAGCAGTGATAGGATTGGAGAGGTTCGGTGAGCAAACGAAGACCCTTTGAAGTCATATTGCATGGTACCCATTACACGGGTCTCAACTCTCCAGGTTTAAGGTATTCTTCCTTCAGCTAAAACATGCATGTGGAACCCAGAGTATGATCAACCGTGTGAACGGGAGACGTGTTCAAATATATCTCAGTTGTCCTCCCCTGGTACTCGGGTGCAACATTCCAGACGCTTTACTAACACTCTCCCCACTTGGAGAGTCAGCGCCTTTAAACTCCTGTTTGGCCCAGTTTTCAATTTCTGTGGAAGATGAACAGGAATAGGGAGAACCAATGAGAGACTAGCTGGAGGTGTCTGGACGGGCAAATTTAACTCTCATTTCCCACCAGGAAGTGAAAATAACCAAAGGCTCAGCGTGCCGTGCCAGAACCAGATTAGGGCCTGAAGCCATCCTGCGGTATTGCGGCCAGGTCACAAGAAAGCGAGTTGAAGAAAGGAGCTCAGGGGCACTGTAATTCACAAACCTGCAGAGTTATAACTGACAGCTATCGTCCAAAAATATACTGAAGTAAGGCTGCCAAGAGGACTTGAAAGCGGGCAGAATTGCAGGAAACCGATTTCAGGAGGTAGACTGGAATTGCATTGAAAGCATAGGAAAAGAGGCAGAACGTTCCCAATGATGCACTTGGCCAAAAAGGGCGTCTGTGTTTTTTCCTGAATATATTCAGGAAAAAATGCATACGCCCTTTTTGGCCAACCAAGCAAACTTGCCAAGGAAATCTGCACTACAATGAAGTCTCACTTCCCCCTGCTCAAAAGGGCCATCTGAAAAAAGTGTAAAATCCAGAAAGGCAGGACAGGCCATGGAGAACTGGGAGCCTTGTTATGCTGATGGGCGGGATGTAAATTGCCAACAGACACTCGGGAGAAGTGTATGGTGTTTCCTGAAACATCTAAGAAACAAAGCAACAGAGCCTAGGGCACTTCCACTTATGGTCCTATAGCTTAGGGAAATTAAAATCAAAAAGACACAGCCACCCCAAAATTTGGGATGCCTCTGTTTACAAGAACCTCGTTTACCGTACAAGTTCAATATCACAGAAAGTGAAAAATGGATAAAGAACTTGTGGTACTTACGTACAATGCAGTATCACTCAGCAATGAAATCTATGTCATCAGGCCCGTAGCAGCATAATGAGTGGATTCAGGTACGATGATTCTAACTGAAATAAGTCACACAGAAAAAGAAACATCATAAGATATCACTAATACACGGAATGTAAACTTGGCTACACAGGAACTGAATTCCAAAACAGAACAGGGTCTCAAATTTAGAAAACCAACTTATGCTTGCTTAAGGGGAAAGGTGAGTTGGGGTGCTGCATAAAACCAGAGATTGAAATGAGCACAGATAAAGTTCCTTAAGCCAAATATGGAATAGACAAGAGCTACTCCTTGCTCAATGAAATGGACTCAACACCCCATATTAAACGCCTAAGAATGTACCTGACTAGTAAGTATCTTAAAACCTATGGATTGCTATGTCTCCATAAGAGAATCAAGCGTGTGTACAGGGGCATAAATGCAGCAGTGATAGGATTGGAGAGGTTCGGTGAGCAAACGAAGACCCTTTGAAGTCATATTGCATGGTACCCATTACACGGGTCTCAACTCTCCAGGTTTAAGGTATTCTTCCTTCAGCTAAAACATGCATGTGGAACCCAGAGTATGATCAACCGTGTGAACGGGAGACGTGTTCAAATATATCTCAGTTGTCCTCCCCTGGTACTCGGGTGCAACATTCCAGACGCTTTACTAACACTCTCCCCACTTGGAGAGTCAGCGCCTTTAAACTCCTGTTTGGCCCAGTTTTCAATTTCTGTGGAAGATGAACAGGAATAGGGAGAACCAATGAGAGACTAGCTGGAGGTGTCTGGACGGGCAAATTTAACTCTCATTTCCCACCAGGAAGTGAAAATAACCAAAGGCTCAGCGTGCCGTGCCGGAACCAGATTAGGGCCTGAAGCCATCCTGCGGTATTGCGGCCAGGTCACAAGAAAGCGAGTTGAAGAAAGGAGCTCAGGGGCACTGTAATTCACAAACCTGCAGAGTTATAACTGACAGCTATCGTCCAAAAATATACTGAAGTAAGGCTGCCAAGAGGACTTGAAAGCGGGCAGAATTGCAGGAAACCGATTTCAGGAGGTAGACTGGAATTGCATTGAAAGCATAGGAAAAGAGGCAGAACGTTCCCAATGATGCACTTGGCCAAAAAGGGCGTCTGTGTTTTTTCCTGAATATATTCAGGAAAAAATGCATACGCCCTTTTTGGCCAACCAAGCAAACTTGCCAAGGAAATCTGCACTACAATGAAGTCTCACTTCCCCCTGCTCAAAAGGGCCATCTGAAAAAAGTGTAAAATCCAGAGAGGCAGGACAGGCCATGGAGAACTGGGAGCCTTGTTATGCTGATGGGTGGGATGTAAATTGCCAACAGACACTCGGGAGAAGTGTATGGTGTTTCCTGAAACATCTAAGAAACAAAGCAACAGAGCCTAGGGCACTTCCACTTATGGTCCTATAGCTTAGGGAAATTAAAATCAAAAAGACACAGCCACCCCAAAATTTGGGATGCCTCTGTTTACAAGAACCTCGTTTACCGTACAAGTTCAATATCACAGAAAGTGAAAAATGGATAAAGAACTTGTGGTACTTACGTACAATGCAGTATCACTCAGCAATGAAATCTATGTCATCAGGCCCGTAGCAGCATAATGAGTGGATTCAGGTACGATGATTCTAACTGAAATAAGTCACACAGAAAAAGAAACATCATAAGATATCACTAATACACGGAATGTAAACTTGGCTACACAGGAACTGAATTCCAAAACAGAACAGGGTCTCAAATTTAGAAAACCAACTTATGCTTGCTTAAGGGTAAAGGTGAGTTGGGGTGCTGCATAAAACCAGAGATTGAAATGAGCACAGATAAAGTTCCTTAAGCCAAATATGGAATAGACAAGAGCTACTCCTTGCTCAACGAAATGGACTCAACACCCCATATTAAACGCCTAAGAATGTACCTGACTAGTAAGTATCTTAAAACCTATGGATTGCTATGTCTCCATAAGAGAATCAAGCGTGTGTACAGGGGCATAAATGCAGCAGTGATAGGATTGGAGAGGTTCGGTGAGCAAACGAAGACCCTTTGAAGTCATATTGCATGGTACCCATTCCACGGGTCTCAACTCTCCAGGTTTAAGGTATTCTTCCTTCAGCTAAAACATGCATGTGGAACCCAGAGTATGATCAACCGTGTGAACGGGAGACGTGTTCAAATATATCTCAGTTGTCCTCCCCTGGTACTCGGGTGCAACATTCCAGACGCTTAACTAACACTCTCCCCACTTGGAGAGTCAGCGCCTTTAAACTCCTGTTTGGCCCAGTTTTCAATTTCTGTGGAAGATGAACAGGAATAGGGAGAACCAATGAGAGACTAGCTGGAGGTGTCTGGACGGGCAAATTTAACTCTCATTTCCCACCAGGAAGAGAAAATAACCAAAGGCTCAGCGTGCCGTGCCGGAACCAGATTAGGGCCTGAAGCCATCCTGCGGTATTGCGGCCAGGTCACAAGAAAGCGAGTTGAAGAAAGGAGCTCAGGGGCACTGTAATTCACAAACCTGCAGAGTTATAAATGACAGCTATCGTCCAAAAATATACTGAAGTAACGCTGCCAAGAGGACTTGAAAGCGGGCAGAATTGCAGGAAACCGATTTCAGGAGGTAGACTGGAATTGCATTGAAAGCATAGGAAAAGAGGCAGAACGTTCCCAATGATGCACTTGGCCAAAAAGGGCGTATGTGTTTTTTCCTGAATATATTCAGGAAAAAACGCATACGCCCTTTTTGGCCAACCAAGCAAACTTGCCAAGGAAATCTGCACTACAATGAAGTCTCACTTCCCCCCGGTCAAAAGGGCCATCTGAAAAAAGTGTAAAATCCAGAGAGGCAGGACAGGCCATGGAGAACTGGGAGCCTTGTTATGCTGATGGGCGGGATGTAAATTGCCAACAGACACTCGGGAGAAGTGTATGGTGTTTCCTGAAACATCTAAGAAACAAAGCAACAGAGCCTAGGGCACTTCCACTTATGGTCCTATAGCTTAGGGAAATTAAAATCAAAAAGACACAGCCACCCCAAAATTTGGGATGCCTCTGTTTACAAGAACCTCGTTTACCGTACAAGTTCAATATCACAGAAAGTGAAAAATGGATAAAGAACTTGTGGTACTTACGTACAATGCAGTATCACTCAGCAATGAAATCTATGTCATCAGGCCCATAGCAGCATAATGAGTGGATTCAGGTACGATGATTCTAACTGAAATAAGTCACACAGAAAAAGAAACATCATAAGATATCACTAATACACGGAATGTAAACTTGGCTACACAGGAACTGAATTCCAAAACAGAACAGGGTCTCAAATTTAGAAAACCAACTTATGCTTGCTTAAGGGTAAAGGTGACTTGGGGTGCTGCATAAAACCAGAGATTGAAATGAGCACAGATAAAGTTCCTTAAGCCAAATATGGAATAGACAAGAGCTACTCCTTGCTCAACGAAATGGACTCAACACCGCATATTAAACGCCTAAGAATGTACCTGACTAGTAAGTATCTTAAAACCTATGGATTGCTATGTCTCCAAAAGAGAATCAAGCGTGTGTACAGGGGCATAAACGCAGCAGTGATAGGATTGGAGAGGTTCGGTGAGCAAATGAAGACCCTTTGAAGTCATATTGCATGGTACCCATTCCACGGGTCTCAACTCTCCAGGTTTAAGGTATTCTTCCTTCAGCTAAAACATGCATGTGGAACCCAGAGTATGATCAACCGTGTGAACGGGAGACGTGTTCAAATATGTCTCAGTTTTCCTCCCCTGGTACTTGGGTGCAACATTCCAGACGCTTTACTAACATTCTCCCCACTTGGAGAGTCAGCGCCTTTAAACTCCTGTTTGGCCCAGTTTGCAATTTCTGCGGAAGATGAACAGGAATAGCGAGAACCAATGAGAGACTAGCTGGAGGTGTCTGGACGGGCAAATTTAACTCTCATTTCCCACCAGGAAGAGGAAATAACCAAAGGCTCAGCGTGCCGTGCCGGAACCAGATTAGGGCCTGAAGCCATCCTGCGGTGTTGCGGCCAGCTCAAAAGAAAGCGAGTTGAAGAAAGGAGCTCAGGGGCACTGTAATTCACAAACCTGCAGAGTTATAAATGACAGCTATCGTCCAAAAATATACTGAAGTAAGGCTGCCAAGAGGACTTGAAAGCAGGGCAGAATTGCAGGAAACCGATTTCAGGAGGTAGACTGGAATTGCATTGAAAGCATAGGAAAAGAGGCAGAACGTCCCCAATGATGCACTTGGCCAAAAAGGGCGTATGCGTTTTTTCCTGAATATATTCATGAAAAAACGCATACACACATTTTGGCCAACCAAGCAAGCTTGCAAAGGAAATCTGCACTACAATGAAGTCTCACTTCCCCCCAGTCAAAAGGGCCATCTGAAAAAAGTGTAAAATCCAGAAAGGCAGGACAGGCCATGGAGAACTGGGAGCCTTGTTATGCTGATGGGCGGGATGTAAATTGCCAACAGACACTCGGGAGAAGTGTATGGTGTTTCCTGAAACATCTAAAAAACAAAGCAACAGAGCCTAGGGCACTTCCACTTATGGTCCTAGAGCTTAGGGAAATTAAAATCAAAAAGACACAGCCACCCCAATGTTTGGAACGGCTCTGTTTACAAGAACCTCATTTACAGTACAAGTTCAACATCGCAGAAAGTGAAAAATGGATAAAGAACTTGTGGTACTTACGTACAATGCAGTATCACTCAGCAATGAAATCTATGTCATCAGGCCCATAGCAGCATAATGAGTGGATTCAGGTACGATGATTCTAACTGAAATAAGTCACACAGAAAAAGAAACATCATAAGTTATCACTAATACACGGAATGTAAACTTGGCTACACAGGAACTGAATTCCAAAACAGAACAGGGTCTCAAATTTAGAAAACCAACATATGCTTGCTTAAGGGGAAAGGTGAGTTGGGGTGCTGCATAAAACCAGAGATTGAAATGAGCACAGATAAAGTTCCTTAAGCCAAATATGGAATAGACAAGAGCTACTCCTTGCTCAACGAAATGGACTCAACACCCCATATTAAACGCCTAAGAATGTACCTGACTAGTAAGTATCTTAAAACCTATGGATTGCTATGTCTCCATAAGAGAATCAAGCGTGTGTACAGGGGCATAAACGCAGCAGTGATAGGATTGGAGAGGTTCGGTGAGGAAATGAAGACCCTTTGAAGTCATATTTCATGGAACCCATTCCACGGGTCTCAACTCTCCAGGTATAAGGTATTCTTCCTTCAGCTAAAACATGCATGTGGAACGCAGAGTATGATCAACCATGTGAACGGGAGACGTGTTCACATATGTCTCAGTTTTCCTCCCCGGTACTCGGGTGCAACATTCCAGACGCTTTACTAACACTCTCCCCACTTGGAGAGTCAGCGCCTTTAACCTCCTGTTTGGCCCAGTTTGCAATTTCTGCAGAAGATGAACAGGAATAGGGAGAACCAATGAGAGACTAGCTGGAGGTGTCTGGACGGGCAAATTTAACTCTCACTTCCCACCAGGAAGAGGAAATAACCAAAGGCTCAGCGTGCCGTGCCGGAACCAGATTAGGGCCTGAAGCCATCCTGCGGTGTTGCGGCCAGCTCAAAAGAAAGCGAGTTGAAGAAAGGAGCTCAGGGGCACTGTAATGCACAAACCTGCAGAGTTATAAATGACAGCTATCGTCCAAAAATATACTGAAGTAAGGCTGCCAAGAGGACTTGAAAGCGAGGCAGAATTGCAGGAAACCGATTTCAGGAGGTAGACTGGAATTGCATTGAAAGCATAGGAAAAGAGGCAGAACGTCCACAATGATGTACTTGGCCAAAAAGGGCGTATGCGTTTTTTCCTGAATATATTCAGGAAAAAACGCATACGCCCTTTTTGGCCAACCAAGCAAACTTGCAAAGGAAATCTGCACTACAATGAAGTCTCACTTCCCCCCGGTCAAAAGGGCCATCTGAAAAAAGTGTAAAATCCAGAAAGGCAGGACAGGCCATGGAGAACTGGGAGCCTTGTTATGCTGATGGGCGGGATGTAAATTGCCAACAGACACTCCGGAGAAGTGTATGGTGTTTCCTGAAGCATCTAAGAAACAAAGCAACTGAGCCTAGGGCACTTCCACTTATGGTCCTATAGCTTAGGAAAATTAAAATCAAAAAGACACAGCACCCCAAAGTTTGGGACGCCTCTGTTTACAAGAACCTCGTTTACCGTACAAGTTCAACATCGCAGAAAGTGAAAAATGGATAAAGAACTTGTGGTACTTACGTACAATGCAGTATCACTCAGCAATGAAATCTATGTCATCAGGCCCGTAGCAGCATAATGAGTGGATTCAGGTACGATGATTCTAACTGAAATAAGTCACACAGAAAAAGAAACATCATAAGATATCACTAATACACGGAATGTAAACTTGGCTACACAGGAACTGAATTCCAAAACAGAACAGGGTCTCAAATTTAGAAAACCAACTTATGCTTGCTTAAGGGGAAAGGTGAGTTGGGGTGCTGCATAAAACCAGAGATTGAAATGAGCACAGATAAAGTTCCTTAAGCCAAATATGGAATAGACAAGAGCTACTCCTTGCTCAACGAAATGGACTCAACACCCCATATTAAACGCCTAAGAATGTACCTGACTAGTAAGTATCTTAAAACCTATGGATTGCTATGTCTCCATAAGAGAATCAAACGTGTGTACAGGGGCATAAATGCAGCAGTGATAGGATTGGAGAGGTTCGGTGAGCAAATGAAGACCCTTTGAAGTCATATTGCATGGTACCCATTCCACGGGTCTCAACTCTCCAGGTTTAAGGTATTCTTCCTTCAGCTAAAACATGCATGTGGAACCCAGAGTATGATCAACCGTGTGAACAGGAGACGTGTTCAAATATGTCTCAGTTTTCCTCCCCGGTACTCGGGTGCAACATTCCAGATGCTTTACTAACACTCTCCCCACTTGGAGAGTCAGCGCCTTTAACCTCCTGTGTGGCCCAGTTTGCAATTTCTGCAGAAGATGAACAGGAAAAGCGAGAACCAATGAGAGACTAGCTGGAGGTGTCTGGACGGGCACATTTAACTCTCATTTCCCACCAGGAAGAGGAAATAACCAAAGGCTCAGCGTGCCGTGCCGGAACCAGATTAGGGCCTGAAGCCATCCTGCGGTGTTGCGGCCAGCTCAAAATAAAGCGAGTTGAAGAAAGGAGCTCAGGGGTACTGTAATGCACAAACCTGCAGAGTTATAAATGACAGCTATCGTCCAAAAATATACTGAAGTAAGGCTGCCAAGAGGACTTGAAAGCGGAGCAGAATTGCAGGAAACCGATTTCAGGAGGTAGACTGGAATTGCATTGAAAGCATAGGAAAAGAGGCAGAACGTCCACAATGATGCACTTGGCCAAAAAGGGCGTATGTGTTTTTTCCTGAATATATTCAGGAAAAAACGCATACGCCCTTTTTGGCCAACCAAGCAAACTTGCAAAGGAAATCTGCACTACAATGAAGTCTCACTTCCCCCCGGTCAAAAGGGCCATCTGAAAAAAGTGTAAAATCCAGAAAGGCAGGACAGGCCATGGAGAACTGGGAGCCTTGTTATGCTGATGGGCGGGATGTAAATTGCCAACAGACACTCGGGAGAAGTGTATGGTGTTTCCTGAAGCATCTAAGAAACAAAGCAACAGAGCCTAGGGCACTTCCACTTATGGTCCTATAGCTTAGGGAAATTAAAATCAAAAAGACACAGCCACCCCAAAGTTTGGAACGGCTCTGTTTACAAGAACCTCGTTTACCGTACAAGTTCAACATCGCAGAAAGTGAAAAATGGATAAAGAAGTTGTGGTATTTACTTACAAAGCAATATCACTCAGCACTGAAATCTATGTCATCAGGCCCTTAGCATCACAATGAGTGGATTCAGATATGATGATTCTAACTGAAATAAGTCACACAGAAAAAGAAACATCATAAGATATCAGTAATACACGGAATGTAAACTTGGCTACACAGGAACTGAATTACAGAACAGAACAGGGTCTCAAATTTAGAAAACCAACTTATGCTTCCTTAAGGTGAAAGGTGAGTTGGGGTGCTGCATAAAACCAGAGATTGAAATGACCACAGATAAAGTTCCTTAAGCCAAATATGGAATAGACAAGAGCTACTCCTTGCTCAACGAAATGGACTCAACACCCCAAATTAAACGCCTAAGAATGTACCTGACTAGTAAGTATCTTAAAACCTATGGATTGCTATGTCTCCGAAAGAGAATCAAGCATGTGTACAGGGGCATAAACACAGCAGTGATAGGATTGGAGAGGTTCGGTGAGCAAATGAAGACCCTTTGAAGTCATATTGCATGGTACCCATTCCACGGGTTTCAAATACCCAGTTTTAAGGTATTCTTCCTTCAGCTAAAACATGCATGTGGAACCTAGAGTATGATCAACCATGTGATCGGGAGACGTGTTCAAATATGTCTCAGTTTTCGTACCCTGGTACTCGGGTGCAACATTCCAGACGCTTTACTAACACTCTCTCGACTTGGAGAGTCAGTCCCTTTAACCTCCTGTTTGGCCCAGTTTGCAATTTCTGCGGAAGATGAACAGGAATAGCGAGAACCAATGAGAGACAAGCTGGAGGTGTCTGGACGGGCAAATTTAACTCTCATTTCCCACCAGGAAGAGGAATTAACCAAAGGCTCAGTGTGCCGTGCCGGAACCAGATTAGGGCCTGAAGCCATCCTGCGGTGTTGCGGCCAGCTCAAAAGAAAGCGAGTTGAAGAAAGGAGCTCAGGGACACTGTAATGCACAAACCTGCAGAGTTATAAATGACAGCTATCGTCCAAAAATATACTGAAGTAAGGCTGCCAAGAGGACTTGAAAGCGGGGCAGAATTGCAGGAAACCGATTTCAGGAGGTAGACTGGAATTGCATTGAAAGCATAGGAAAAGAGGCAGAACGTCCACAATGATGCACTTGGCCAAAAAGGGCGTATGCGTTTTTTCCTGAATATATTCAGGAAAAAACGCATACGCCCTTTTTGGCCAACCAAGCAAACTTGCAAAGGAAATCTGCACTACAATGAAGTCTCACTTCCCCCCGGTCAAAAGGGCTATCTGAAAAAAGTGTAAAATCCAGAAAGGCAGGACAGGCCATGGAGAACTGGGAGCCTTGTTATGCTGATGGGCGGGATGTAAATTGCCAACAGACACTCGGGAGAAGTGTATGGTGTTTCCTGAAGCATCTAAGAAACAAAGCAACAGAGCCTGGGCACTTCCACTTATGGTCCTATAGCTTAGGGAAATTAAAATCAAAAAGACACAGCCACCCCAAAGTTTGGGACGCCTCTGTTTACAAGAACCTCGTTTACCGTACAAGTTCAATATCACAGAAAGTGAAAAATGGATAAAGAACTTGTGGTACTTACGTACAATGCAGTATCACTCAGCAATGAAATCTATGTCATCAGGCCCATAGCAGCATAATGAGTGGATTCAGGTACGATGATTCTAACTGAAATAAGTCACACAGAAAAAGAAACATCATAAGTTATCTCTAATACACGGAATGTAAACTTGGCTACACAGGAACTGAATTCCAAAACAGAACAGGGTCTCAAATTTAGAAAACCAACATATGCTTGCTTAAGGGGAAAGGTGAGTTGGGGTGCTGCATAAAACCAGAGATTGAAATGAGCACAGATAAAGTTCCTTAAGCCAAATATGGAATAGACAAGAGCTACTCCTTGCTCAACGAAATGGACTCAACACCCCATATTAAACGCCTAAGAATGTACCTGACTAGTAAGTATCTTAAAACCTATGGATTGCTATGTCTCCAAAAGAGAATCAAGCGTGTGTACAGGGGCATAAACGCAGCAGTGATAGGATTGGAGAGGTTCGGTGAGGAAATGAAGACCCTTTGAAGTCATATTGCATGGAACCCATTCCACGGGTCTCAACTCTCCAGGTATAAGGTATTCTTCCTTCAGCTAAAACATGCATGTGGAACGCAGAGTATGATCAACCGTGTGAACGGGAGACGTGTTCACATATGTCTCAGTTTTCCTCCCCGGTACTCGGGTGCAACATTCCAGACGCTTTACTAACACTCTCCCCACTTGGAGAGTCAGCGCCTTTAACCTCCTGTTTGGCCCAGTTTGCAATTTCTGCAGAAGATGAACAGGAATAGGGAGAACCAATGAGAGACTAGCTGGAGGTGTCTGGACGGGCAAATTTAACTCTCACTTCCCACCAGGAAGAGGAAATAACCAAAGGCTCAGCATGCCGTGCCGGAACCAGATTAGGGCCTGAAGCCATCCTGCGGTGTTGCGGCCAGGTCACAAGAAAGCGAGTTGAAGAAAGGAGTTCAGGGGCACTGTAATTCACAAACCTGCAGAGTTATAAATGACAGCTATCGTCCAAAAATATACAGAAGTAAGGCTGCCAAGAGGACTTGAAAGCGGGGCAGAATTGCAGGAAACCGATTTCAGGAGGTAGACTGGAATTGCATTGAAAGTATAGGAAAAGAGGCAGAACGTCCACAATGATGCACTTGGCCAAAAAGGGCGTATGCGTTTTTTCCTGAATATATTCAGGAAAAAACGCATACGCCCTTTTTGGCCAACCAAGCAAACTTGCAAAGGAAATGTGCACTACAATGAAGTCTCACTTCCCCCCTGGTCAAAAGGGCCATCTGAAAAAAGTGTAAAATCCAGAAAGGCAGGACAGGCCATGGAGAACTGGGAGCCTTGTTATGCTGATGGGCGGGATGTAAATTGCCAACAGACACTCGGGAGAAGTGTATGGTGTTTCCTGAAACATCTAAGAAACAAAGCAACAGAACCTAGGGCACTTCCACTTATGGTCCTATAGCTTAGGGAAATTAAAATCAAAAAGACACAGCCACCCCAAAGTTTGGAACGGCTCTGTTTACAAGAACCTCGTATACAGTACAAGTTCAACATCGCAGAAAGTGAAAAATGGATAAAGAAGTTGTGGTATTTACATACAAAGCAATATCACTCAGCAATGAAATCTATGTCATCAGGCCCTTAGCAGCACAATGAGTGGATTCAGGTACGATGATTCTAACTGAAATAAGTCACACAGAAAAAGAAACATCCTACGATATCAGTAATACACGGAATGTAAACTTGGCTACACAGGAACTGAATTACAGAACAGAACAGGCTCTCAAATTTAGAAAACCAACTTATGCTTGCTTAAGGGAAAAGGTGAGTTGGGGTGCTGTATAAAAGCAGAGATTGAAATGAGCACAGATAAAGTTCCTTAAGCCAAATATGTAATAGACAAGAGCTACTCCTTGCTCAACGAAATGGACTCAACACCTCATATTCAACGCCTAAGAATGTACCTGACTAGTAAGTATCTTAAAACCTATGGATTGCTATGTCTCAGAAAGAGAATCAAGCGTGTGTACAGGGGCATAAACGCAGCAGTGATAGGATTGGAGAGGTTCGGTGAGCAAACGAAGACCTTTTGAAGTCATATTGCATGGTACCCATTACACGGGTCTCAACTCTCCAGGTTTAAGGTATTCTTCCTTCAGCTAAAACATGCATGTGGAACCCAGAGTATGATCAACCGTGTGAATGGGAGACGTGTTCAAATATGTCTCAGTTTTCCTCCCCTGGTACTCGGGTGCAACATTCCAGACGCTTTACTAACATTCTCCCCACTTGGAGAGTCAGCGCCTTTAACCTCCTGTTTGGCCCAGTTTGCAATTTCTGCGGAAGATGAACAGGAATAGCGAGAACCAATGAGAGACTAGCTGGAGGTGTCTGGACGGGCAAATTTAACTCTCATTTCCCACCAGGAAGAGGAAATAACCAAAGGCTCAGCGTGCCGTGCCGGAACCAGATTAGGGCCTGAAGCCATCCTGATTATTGCGGCCAGGTCACAAGAAAGCGAGTTGAAGAAAGGAGCTCAGGGGCACTGTAATTCACAAACCTGCAGAGTTATAAATGACAGCTATCGTCCAAAAATATACTGAAGTAAGGCTGCCAAGAGGACTTGAAAGCGGGCAGAATTGCAGGAAACCGATTTCAGGAGGTAGACTGGAATTGCATTGAAAGCACAGGAAAAGAGGCAGAACGTCCCCAATGATGCACTTGGCCAAAGAGGGCGTATGTGTTTTTTCCTGAATATATTCAGGAAAAAACGCATACGCCCTTTTTGGCCAACCAAGCAAACTTAAAAAGGAAATCTGCACTACAAAGAAGTCTCACTTCCCCCCGCTCAAAAGGGACATCTGAAAAAAGTGTAAAATCCAGAAAGGCAGGACAGGCCATGGAGAACTGGGAGCCTTGTTATGCTGATGGGCGGGATGTAAATTGCCAACAGACACTAGGGAGAAGTGTATGGTGTTTCCTGAAGCAACTAAGAAACAAAGCAACAGAGCCTAGGGCCCTTCCACTTATGGTCCTATAGCTTGGGGAAATTAAAATCAAAAAGACACGGCCACCCCAAAGTTTGGGACGCCTCTGTTTACAAGAACCTCGTTTACCGTACAAGTTCAATATCACAGAAAGTGAAAAATGGATAAAGAACTTGTGGTACTTACGTACAATGCAGTATCACTCAGCAATGAAATCTATGTCATCAGGCCCGTAGCAGCATAATTAGTGGATTCAGGTACGATGATTCTAACTGAAATAAGTCACACAGAAATAGAAACATCATAAGATATCACTAATACACGGAATGTAAACTTGGCTACACAGGAACTGAATTCCAAAACAGAACAGGGTCTCAAATTTAGAAAACCAACTTATGCTTGCTTAAGGGGAAAGGTGAGTTGTGGTGCTGCATAAAACCAGAGATTGAAATGAGCACAGATAAAGTTCCTTAAGCCAAATATGGAATAGACAAGAGCTACTCCTTGCTCAACGAAATGGACTCAACACCTCATATTCAACGCCTAAGAATGTACCTGACTAGTAAGTATCTTAAAACCTATGGATTGCTATGTCTCAGAAAGAGAATCAAGCGTGTGTACAGGGGCATAAACGCAGCAGTGATAGGATTGGAGAGGTTCGGTGAGCAAACGAAGACCTTTTGAAGTCATATTGCATGGTACCCATTACACGGGTCTCAACTCTCCAGGTTTAAGGTATTCTTCCTTCAGCTAAAACATGCATGTGGAACCCAGAGTATGATCAACCGTGTGAATGGGAGACGTGTTCAAATATGTCTCAGTTTTCCTCCCCTGGTACTCGGGTGCAACATTCCAGACGCTTTACTAACATTCTCCCCACTTGGAGAGTCAGCGCCTTTAACCTCCTGTTTGGCCCAGTTTGCAATTTCTGCGGAAGATGAACAGGAATAGCGAGAACCAATGAGAGACTAGCTGGAGGTGTCTGGACGGGCAAATTTAACTCTCATTTCCCACCAGGAAGAGGAAATAACCAAAGGCTCAGCGTGCCGTGCCGGAACCAGATTAGGGCCTGAAGCCATCCTGATTATTGCGGCCAGGTCACAAGAAAGCGAGTTGAAGAAAGGAGCTCAGGGGCACTGTAATTCACAAACCTGCAGAGTTATAAATGACAGCTATCGTCCAAAAATATACTGAAGTAAGGCTGCCAAGAGGACTTGAAAGCGGGCAGAATTGCAGGAAACCGATTTCAGGAGGTAGACTGGAATTGCATTGAAAGCACAGGAAAAGAGGCAGAACGTCCCCAATGATGCACTTGGCCAAAGAGGGCGTATGTGTTTTTTCCTGAATATATTCAGGAAAAAACGCATACGCCCTTTTTGGCCAACCAAGCAAACTTAAAAAGGAAATCTGCACTACAAAGAAGTCTCACTTCCCCCCGCTCAAAAGGGACATCTGAAAAAAGTGTAAAATCCAGAAAGGCAGGACAGGCCATGGAGAACTGGGAGCCTTGTTATGCTGATGGGCGGGATGTAAATTGCCAACAGACACTAGGGAGAAGTGTATGGTGTTTCCTGAAGCAACTAAGAAACAAAGCAACAGAGCCTAGGGCCCTTCCACTTATGGTCCTATAGCTTGGGGAAATTAAAATCAAAAAGACACGGCCACCCCAAAGTTTGGGACGCCTCTGTTTACAAGAACCTCGTTTACCGTACAAGTTCAATATCACAGAAAGTGAAAAATGGATAAAGAACTTGTGGTACTTACGTACAATGCAGTATCACTCAGCAATGAAATCTATGTCATCAGGCCCGTAGCAGCATAATTAGTGGATTCAGGTACGATGATTCTAACTGAAATAAGTCACACAGAAATAGAAACATCATAAGATATCACTAATACACGGAATGTAAACTTGGCTACACAGGAACTGAATTCCAAAACAGAACAGGGTCTCAAATTTAGAAAACCAACTTATGCTTGCTTAAGGGGAAAGGTGAGTTGTGGTGCTGCATAAAACCAGAGATTGAAATGAGCACAGATAAAGTTCCTTAAGCCAAATATGGAATAGACAAGAGCTACTCCTTGCTCAACGAAATGGACTCAACACCCCATATTAAACGCCTAAGAATGTACCTGACTAGTAAGTATCTTAAAACCTATGGATTGCTATGTCTCCAAAAGAGAATCAAGCGTGTGTACAGGGGCATAAACGCAGCAGTGATAGGATTGGAGAGGTTCGGTGAGCAAATGAAGACCCTTTGAAGTCATATTGCATGGTACCCATTACACGGGTCTCAACTCTCCAGGTTTAAGGTATTCTTCCTTCAGCTAAAACATGCATGTGGAACCCAGAGTATGATCAACCGTGTGAACGGGAGACGTGTTCAAATATGTCTCAGTTATCCTCCCCTGGTACTCGGGTGCAACATTCCAGACGCTTTACTAACACTCTCCCGACTTGGAGACTCAGCGCCCTTAACCTCCGGTTTGGCCCAGTTTGCAATTTCTGCGGAAGATGAACAGGAATAGGAAGAACCAATGAGAGACTAGCTGGAGGTGTCTGGACGGGCAAATTTAACTCTCATTTCCCACCAGGAAGAGGAAATAACCAAAGGCTCAGCGTGCCGTGCCGGAACCAGATTAGGGCCTGAAGCCATCCTGCGGTGTTGCGGCCAGGTCACAAGAAAGCGAGTTGAAGAAAGGAGTTCAAGGGCACTGTAATTCACAAACCTGCAGAGTTATAAATGACAGCTATCGTCCAAAAATATACTGAAGTAAGGCTGCCAAGAGGACTTGAAAGCGGGGCAGAATTGCAGGAAACCGATTTCAGGAGGTAGACTGGAATTGCATTGAAAGCATAGGAAAAGAGGCAGAACGTCCACAATGATGCACTTGGCCAAAAAGGGCGTATGCGTTTTTTCCTGAATATATTCAGGAAAAAACGCATACGCACTTTTTGGCCAACCAAGCAAGCTTGCAAACGAAATCTGCACTACAATGAAGTCTCACTTCCCCCCGGTCAAAAGGGCCATCTGAAAAAAGTGTAAAATCCAGAAAGGCAGGACAGGCCATGGAGAACTGGGAGCCTTGTTATGCTGATGGGCGGGATGTAAATTGCCAACAGACACTCGGGAGAAGTGTATGGTGTTTCCTGA
This sequence comes from Grampus griseus, assembly GCF_964374135.1. Taxonomy (NCBI): domain Eukaryota; kingdom Metazoa; phylum Chordata; class Mammalia; order Artiodactyla; family Delphinidae; genus Grampus; species Grampus griseus. The sequence continues at coordinate 81,722 of NW_028133193.1, read as the reverse complement.
AACATCTAAGAAACAAAGCAACAGAGCCTAGGGCACTTCCACTTATGGTCCTATAGCTTAGGGAAATTAAAATCAAAAAGACACAGCCACCCCAAAGTTTGGGACGCCTCTGTTTACAAGAACCTCATTTACCGTACTAGTTCAACATCACAGAAAGTGAAAAATGGATAAAGAACTTGTGGTACTTACGTACAATGCACTATCACTCAGCAATGAAATCTATGTCATCAGGCCCGTAGCAGCATAATGAGTGGATTCAGGTACGATGATTCTAACTGAAATAAGTCACACAGAAAATGAAACATCATAAGATATCACTAATACACAGAATGTAAACTTGGCAACACAGGAACTGAATTCCAAAACAGAACAGGGTCTCAAATTTAGAAAACCAACTTATGCTTGCTTAAGGGGAAAGGTGAGTTGGGGTGCTGCATAAAACCAGAGATTGAAATGAGCACAGATAACGTTCCTTAAGCCAAATATGGAATAGACAAGAGCTACTCCTTGCTCAACGAAATGGAATCAACACCCCATATTAAACGCCTAAGAATGTACCTGACTAGTAAGTATCTTAAAACCTATGGATTGCTATGTCTCCATAAGAGAATCAAGCGTGTGTACAGGGGCATAAACGCAGCAGTGATAGGATTGGAGAGGTTCGGTGAGCAAATGAAGACCCTTTGAAGTCATATTGCATGGTACCCATTCCACGGGTCTCAACTCTCCAGGTTTAAGGTATTCTTCCTTCAGCTAAAACATGCATGTGGAACCCAGAGTATGATCAACCGTGTGAACGGGAGACGTGTTCAAATATGTCTCAGTTTTCCTCTCCTGTTACTCGGGTGCAACATTCTAGACGCTTTACTAACATTCTCCCCACTTGGAGAGTCAGTCCCTTTAACCTCCTGTTTGGCCCAGTTTGCAATTTCTGCGGAAGATGAACAGGAATAGGGAGAACCAATGAGAGACTAGCTGGAGGTGTCTGGACGGGCAAATTTAACTCTCATTTCCCACCAGGAAGAGGAAATAACCAAAGGCTCAGCGTGCCGTGCCGGAACCAGATTAGGGCCTGAAGCCATCCTGCGGTGTTGAGGCCAGCTCAAAAGAAAGCGAGTTGAAGAAAGGAGCTCAGGGGCACTGTAATTCACAAACCTGCAGAGTTATAAATGACAGCTATCGTCCAAAAATATACTGAAGTAAGGCTGCCAAGAGGACTTGAAAGCGGGGCAGAATTGCAGGAAACCGATTTCAGGAGGTAGACTGGAATTACAATGAAAGCATAGGAAAAGAGGCAGAACGTCCACAATGATGCACTTGGCCAAAAAGGGCGTATGCGTTTTTTCCTGAATATATTCAGGAAAAAACGCATACGCCCTTTTTGGCCAACCAAGCAAGCTTGCAAACGAAATCTGCACTACAATGAAGTCTCACTTCCCCCCCTCAAAAGGGCCATCTGAAAAAAGTGTAAAATCCAGAAAGGCAGGACAGGCCATGGAGAACTGGGAGCCTTGTTATGCTGATGGGTGGGATGTAAATTTCCAACAGACACTCGGGAGAAGTGTATGGTGTTTCGTGAAACATCTAAAAAACAAAGCAACAGAGCCTAGGGCACTTCCACTTATGGTCCTATAGCTTAGGGAAATTAAAATCAAAAAGACACAGCCACCCCAAAGTTTGGGACGCCTCTGTTTACAAGAACCTCGTTTACCGTACAAGTTCAATATCACAGAAAGTGAAAAATGGATAAAGAACTTGTGGTACTTACGTACAATGCAGTATCACTCAGCAATGAAATCTATGTCATCAGGCCCGTAGCAGCATAATGAGTGGATTCAGGTACGATGATTCTAACTGAAATAAGTCAAACAGAAAAAGAAACATCATAAGATATCACTAATACACGGAATGTAAACTTGGCTACACAGGAACTGAATTCCAAAACAGAACAGGGTCTCAAATTTAGAAAACCAACTTATGCTTGCTTAAGGGGAAAGGTGACTTGGGGTGCTGCATAAAACCAGAGATTGAAATGAGCACAGATAACGTTCCTTAAGCCAAATATGGAATAGACAAGAGCTACTCCTTGCTCAACGAAATGGAATCAACACCCCATATTAAACGCCTAAGAATGTACCTGACTAGTAAGTATCTTAAAACCTATGGATTGCTATGTCTCCATAATAGTATCAAGCATGTGTACAGGGGCATAAACGCAGCAGTGATAGGATTGGAGAGGTTCGGTGAGCAAATGAAGACCCTTTGAAGTCATATTGCATGGTACCCATTCCACGGGTCTCAACTCTCCAGGTTTAAGGTATTCTTCCTTCAGCTAAAACATGCATGTGGAACCCAGAGTATGATCAACCGTGTGAATGGGAGACGTGTTCAAATATGTCTCAGTTTTCCTCCCCTGGTACTCGGGTGCAACATTCCAGACGCTTTACTAACACTCTCCCCACTTGGAGAGTCAGCGCCTTTAACCTCCTGTTTGGCCCAGTTTGCAATTTCTGCGGAAGATGAACAGGAATAGGGAGAACCAATGAGAGACTAGCTGGAGGTGTCTGGACGGGCAAATTTAACTCTCATTTCCCACCAGGAAGAGGAATTAACCAAAGGCTCAGCGTGCCGTGCCGGAACCAGATTAGGGCCTGAAGCCATCCTGTGGTGTTGCGGCCTGGTCACAAGAAAGCGAGTTGAAGAAAGGAGCTCAGGGGCACTGTAATTCACAAACCTGCAGAGTTATAAATGACAACTATCGTCCAAAAATATACTGAAGTAAGGCTGCCAAGAGGACTTGTAAGCAGGGCAGAATTGCAGGAAACCGATTTCAGGAGGTAGACTGGAATTGCATTGAAAGCATAGGAAAAGAGGCAGAACGTCCACAATGATGCACTTGGCCAAAAAGGGCGTATGCGTTTTTTCCTGAATATATTCAGGAAAAAACGCATACGCCCTTTTTGGCCAACCAAGCAAACTTGCAAAGGAAATCTGCACTACAATGAAGTCTCACTTCCCCCCTGTCAAAAGGGCCATCTGAAAAAAGTGTAAAATCCAGAAAGGCAGGACAGGCCATGGAGAACTGGGAGCCTTGTTATGCTGATGGGCGGGATGTAAATTGCCAACAGACACTCGGGAGAAGTGTATGGTGTTTCCTGAAACATCTAAAAACAAAGCAACAGAGCCTAGGGCACTTCCACTTATGGCCTATAGCTTAGGGAAATTAAAATCAAAAAGACACAGCCACCCCAAAGTTTGGGACACCTCTGTTTACAAGAACCTCGTTTACCGTACAAGTTCAATATCACAGAAAGTGAAAAATGGATAAAGAACTTGTGGTACTTACGTACAATGCAGTATCACTCAGCAATGAAATCTATGTCATCAGGCCCGTAGCAGCATAATGAGTGGATTCAGGTACAATGATTCTAACTGAAATAAGTCACACAGAAAAAGAAACATCATAAGATATCACTAATACACGGAATGTAAACTTGGCTACACAGGAACTGAATTACAGAACAGAACAGGGTCTCAAATTTAGAAAACCAACTTATGCTTGCTTAAGGGAAAGGTGAGTTGGGGTGTTGCATAAAACCAGAGATTGAAATGAGCACAGATAAAGTTGCTTAAGCCAAATATGGAATAGACAAGAGCTACTCCTTGCTCAACGAAATGGACTCAACACCGCATATTAAACGCCTAAGAATGTACCTGACTAGTAAGTATCTTAAAACCTATGTATTGCTATGTCTCCATAAGAGAATCAAGCGTGTGTACAGGGGCATAAACGCAGCAGTGATAGGATTGGAGAGGTTCGGTGAGCAAATGAAGACCCTTTGAAGTCATATTGCATGGTACCCATTCCACGGGTCTCAACTCTCCAGGTTTAAGGTATTCTTCCTTCAGCTAAAACATGCATGTGGAACCCAGAGTATGATCAACCATTAGAACGGGAGACGTGTTCAAATATGTCTCAGTTTTCCTCCCCTGGTTCTCGGGTGCAACATTCCAGATGCTTTACTGACACTCTCCCCACTTGGAGAGTCAGTGCCTTTAACCTCCTGTTTGGTCCAGTTTGCAATTTCTGCAGAAGATGAACAGGAATAGGGATAACCAATGAGAGACTAGCTGGAGGTGTCTGGACGGGCAAATTTAACTCTCATTTCCCACCACGAAGAGGAAATAACCAAAGGCTCAGCGTGCCGTGCCGGAACCAGATTAGGGCCTGAAGCCATCCTGCGGTGTTGCAGCCAGGTCACAAGAAAGCGAGTTGAAGAAAGGAGCTCAGGGGCATTGTAACTCACAAACCTGCAGAGTTATAAATGACAGCTATCGTCCAAAAATATACTGAAGTAAGGCTGCCAAGAGGACTTGTAAGCGGGGCAGAATTGCAGGAAACCGATTTCAGGAGGTAGACTGGAATTGCATTGAAAGCATAGGAAAAGAGGCAGAACGTCCACAATGAAGCACTTGGCCTAAAAGTGCGTATGCGTTTTTTCCTGAATATATTCAGGAAAAAACGTATACGCCCTTTTTGGCCAACCAAGCAAGCTTGCAAAGGAAATCTGCACTACAATGAAGTCTCACTTCCCCCCGGTCAAAAGGGCCATCTGAAAAAAGTGTAAAATCCAGAAAGGCAGGACAGGCCATGGAGAACTGGGAGCCTTGTTATGCTGATGGGCGGGATGTAAATTGCCAACAGACACTAGGGAGAAGTGTATGGTGTTTCGTGAAACATCTAAGAAACAAAGCAACAGAGCCTAGGGCACTTCCACTTATGGCCTATAGTTTAGGGAAATTAAAATCAAAAAGACACAGCCACCCCAAAGTTTGGGACTCCTCTGTTTACAAGAACCTCATTTACCGTACAAGTTCAATATCACAGAAAGTGAAAAATGGATAAAGAACTTGTGGTACTTACGTACAATGCAGTATCACTCAGCAATGAAATCTATGTCATCAGGCCCGTAGCAGCATAATGAGTAGATTCAGGTACGATGATTCTAACTGAAATAAGTCACACAGAAAAAGAAACATCATAAGATATCACTAATACACGGAATGTAAACTTGGCTACACAGGAACTGAATTCCAAAACAGAACAGGGTCTCAAATTTAGGAAACCAACTTATGCTTGCTTAAGGGGAAAGGTGAGTTGGGGTGCTGCATAAAACCAGAGATTGAAATGAGCACAGATAAAGTTCCTTAAGCCAAATATGGAATAGACAAGAGCTACTCCTTGCTCAACGAAATGGATGCAACACCGCATATTAAACGTCTAAGAATGTACCTGACTAGTAAGTATCTTAAAACCTATGGATTGCTATGTCTCCATAAGAGAATCAAGCGTGTGTACAGGGGCATAAACGCAGCACTGATAGGATTGGAGAGGTTCGGTGAGCAAATGAAGACCCTTTGAAGTCATATTGCATGGTACCCATTCCACGGGTCTGAACTCTCCAGGTTTAAGGTATTCTTCCTTCAGCTAAAACATGCATGTGTAACCCAGAGTATGATCAACTGTGTGAACGGGAGACATGTTCAAATATGTCTTAGTTTTCCTCTCCTGGTACTCGGGTGCAACATTCCAGACGCTTTACTAACATTCTCCCCACTTAGAGAGTCAGTCCCTTTAACCTCCTGTTTGGCCCAGTTTGCAATTTCTGCGGAAGATGAACAGGAATAGGGAGAACCAATGAGAGACTAGCTGGAGGTGTCTGGACGGGCAAATTTAACTCTCATTTCCCACCAGGAAGAGGAAATAACCAAAGGCTCAGCGTGCCGTGCCGGAACCAGATTAGGGCCTGAATCCATCCTGCGGTGTTGCGGCCAGCTCAAAAGAAAGCGAGTTGAAGAAAGGAGCTCAGGGGCACTGTAATTCACAAACCTGCAGAGTTATAAATGACAGCTATCGTCCAAAAATATACTGAAGTAAGGCTGCCAAGAGGACTTGAAAGCGGGGCAGAATTGCAGGAAAATGATTTCAGGAGGTAGACTGGAATTGCATTGAAAGCATAGGAAAAGAGGCAGAACGTCCACAATGATGCACTTGGCCTAAAAGGGCGTATGTGTTTTTTCCTGAATATATTCAGGAAAAAACGCATACGCCCTTTTTGGCCAACCAAGCAAGCTTGCAAAGGAAATCTGCACTACAATGAAGTCTCACTTCCCCCCGGTCAAAAGGGCCATCTGAAAAAAGTGTAAAATCCAGAAAGGCAGGACAGGCCATGGAGAACTGGGAGCCTTGTTATGCTGATGGGCGGGATGTAAATTGCCAACAGACACTAGGGAGAAGTGTATGGTGTTTCCTGAAACATCTAAAAAACAAAGCAACAGAGCCTAGGGCACTTCCACTTATGGTCCTATAGCTTAGGGAAATTAAAATCAAAAAGACACAGCCACCCCAAAGTTTGGGACGCCTCTGTTTACAAGAACCTCATTTACTGTACAAGTTCAATATCACAGAAAGTGAAAAATGGATAAAGAACTTGTGGTACTTACGTACAATGCAGTATCACTCAGCAATGATATCTATGTCATCAGGCCCGTAGCAGCATAATGAGTGGATTCAGGTACGATGATTCTAACTGAAATAAGTCACACAGAAAAAGAAACATCATAAGATATCACTAATACACGGAATGTAAACTTGGCTACACAGGAACTGAATTCCAAAACAGAACAGGGTCTCAAATTTAGAAAACCAACTTATGCTTGCTTAAGGGGAAAGGTGACTTGGGGTGCTGCATAAAACCAGAGATTGAAATGAGCACAGATAACGTTCCTTAAGCCAAATATGGAATAGACAAGAGCTACTCCTTGCTCAACGAAATGGAATCAACACCCCATATTAAACGCCTAAGAATGTACCTGACTAGTAAGTATCTTAAAACCTATGGATTGCTATGTCTCCATAATAGTATCAAGCATGTGTACAGGGGCATAAACGCAGCAGTGATAGGATTGGAGAGGTTCGGTGAGCAAATGAAGACCCTTTGAAGTCATATTGCATGGTACCCATTCCACGGGTCTCAACTCTCCAGGTTTAAGGTATTCTTCCTTCAGCTAAAACATGCATGTGGAACCCAGAGTATGATCAACCGTGTGAATGGGAGACGTGTTCAAATATGTCTCAGTTTTCCTCCCCTGGTACTCGGGTGCAACATTCCAGACGCTTTACTAACACTCTCCCCACTTGGAGAGTCAGCGCCTTTAACCTCCTGTTTGGCCCAGTTTGCAATTTCTGCGGAAGATGAACAGGAATAGGGAGAACCAATGAGAGACTAGCTGGAGGTGTCTGGACGGGCAAATTTAACTCTCATTTCCCACCAGGAAGAGGAATTAACCAAAGGCTCAGCGTGCCGTGCCGGAACCAGATTAGGGCCTGAAGCCATCCTGTGGTGTTGCGGCCTGGTCACAAGAAAGCGAGTTGAAGAAAGGAGCTCAGGGGCACTGTAATTCACAAACCTGCAGAGTTATAAATGACAACTATCGTCCAAAAATATACTGAAGTAAGGCTGCCAAGAGGACTTGTAAGCGGGGCAGAATTGCAGGAAACCGATTTCAGGAGGTAGACTGGAATTGCATTGAAAGCATAGGAAAAGAGGCAGAACGTCCACAATGATGCACTTGGCCAAAAAGGGCGTATGCGTTTTTTCCTGAATATATTCAGGAAAAAACGCATACGCCCTTTTTGGCCAACCAAGCAAACTTGCAAAGGAAATCTGCACTACAATGAAGTCTCACTTCCCCCCGGTCAAAAGGGCCATCTGAAAAAAGTGTAAAATCCAGAAAGGCAGGACAGGCCATGGAGAACTGGGAGGCTTGTTATGCTGATGGGCGGGATGTAAATTGCCAACAGACACTCGGGAGAAGTGTATGGTGTTTCCTGAAACATCTAAAAAACAAAGCAACAGAGCCTAGGGCACTTCCACTTATGGCCTATAGCTTAGGGAAATTAAAATCAAAAAGACACAGCCACCCCAAAGTTTGGGACTCCTCTGTTTACAAGAACCTCATTTACCGTACAAGTTCAATATCACAGAAAGTGAAAAATGGATAAAGAACTTGTGGTACTTACGTACAATGCAGTATCACTCAGCAATGAAATCTATGTCATCAGGCCCGTAGCAGCATAATGAGTAGATTCAGGTACGATGATTCTAACTGAAATAAGTCACACAGAAAAAGAAACATCATAAGATATCACTAATACACGGAATGTAAACTTGGCTACACAGGAACTGAATTCCAAAACAGAACAGGGTCTCAAATTTAGGAAACCAACTTATGCTTGCTTAAGGGGAAAGGTGAGTTGGGGTGCTGCATAAAACCAGAGATTGAAATGAGCACAGATAAAGTTCCTTAAGCCAAATATGGAATAGACAAGAGCTACTCCTTGCTCAACGAAATGGATGCAACACCGCATATTAAACGTCTAAGAATGTACCTGACTAGTAAGTATCTTAAAACCTATGGATTGCTATGTCTCCATAAGAGAATCAAGCGTGTGTACAGGGGCATAAACGCAGCACTGATAGGATTGGAGAGGTTCGGTGAGCAAATGAAGACCCTTTGAAGTCATATTGCATGGTACCCATTCCACGGGTCTCAACTCTCCAGGTTTAAGGTATTCTTCCTTCAGCTAAAACATGCATGTGTAACCCAGAGTATGATCAACTGTGTGAACGGGAGACATGTTCAAATATGTCTCAGTTTTCCTCTCCTGGTACTAGGGTGCAACATTCCAGACGCTTTACTAACACTCTCCCCACTTGGAGAGTCAGCGCCTTTAACCTCCTGTTTGGCCCAGTTTGCAATTTCTGCGGAAGATGAACAGGAATAGGGAGAACCAATGAGAGACTAGCTGGAGGTGTCTGGACGGGCAAATTTAACTCTCATTTCCCACCAGGAAGAGGAAATAACCAAAGGCTCAGCGTGCCGTGCCGGAACCAGATTAGGGCCTGAATCCATCCTGCGGTGTTGCGGCCAGCTCAAAAGAAAGCGAATTGAAGAAAGGAGCTCAGGGGCACTGTAATTCACAAACCTGCAGAGTTATAAATGACAGCTATCGTCCAAAAATATACTGAAGTAAGGCTGCCAAGAGGACTTGAAAGCGGGGCAGAATTGCAGGAAAATGATTTCAGGAGGTAGACTGGAATTGCATTGAAAGCATAGGAAAAGAGGCAGAACGTCCACAATGATGCACTTGGCCTAAAAGTGCGTATGTGTTTTTTCCTGAATATATTCAGGAAAAAACGCATACGCCCTTTTTGGCCAACCAAGCAAGCTTGCAAAGGAAATCTGCACTACAATGAAGTCTCACTTCCCCCCGGTCAAAAGGGCCATCTGAAAAAAGTGTAAAATCCAGAAAGGCAGGACAGGCCATGGAGAACTGGGAGCCTTGTTATGCTGATGGGCGGGATGTAAATTGCCAACAGACACTAGGGAGAAGTGTATGGTGTTTCGTGAAACATCTAAGAAACAAAGCAACAGAGCCTAGGGCACTTCCACTTATGGTCCTATAGCTTAGGGAAATTAAAATCAAAAAGACACAGCCACCCCAAAGTTTGGGACGCCTCTGTTTACAAAAACCTCATTTACTGTACAAGTTCAATATCACAGAAAGTGAAAAATGGATAAAGAACTTGTGGTACTTACGTACAATGCAGTATCACTCAGCAATGATATCTATGTCATCAGGCCCGTAGCAGCATAATGAGTGGATTCAGGTACGATGATTCTAACTGAAATAAGTCACACAGAAAAAGAAACATCATAAGATATCACTAATACACGGAATGTAAACTTGGCTACACAGGAACTGAATTCCAAAACAGAACAGGGTCTCAAATTTAGAAAACCAACTTATGCTTGCTTAAGGGGAAAGGTGACTTGGGGTGCTGCATAAAACCAGAGATTGAAATGAGCACAGATAACGTTCCTTAAGCCAAATATGGAATAGACAAGAGCTACTCCTTGCTCAACGAAATGGAATCAACACCCCATATTAAACGCCTAAGAATGTACCTGACTAGTAAGTATCTTAAAACCTATGGATTGCTATGTCTCCATAATAGTATCAAGCATGTGTACAGGGGCATAAACGCAGCAGTGATAGGATTGGAGAGGTTCGGTGAGCAAATGAAGACCCTTTGAAGTCATATTGCATGGTACCCATTCCACGGGTCTCAACTCTCCAGGTTTAAGGTATTCTTCCTTCAGCTAAAACATGCATGTGGAACCCAGAGTATGATCAACCGTGTGAATGGGAGACGTGTTCAAATATGTCTCAGTTTTCCTCCCCTGGTACTCGGGTGCAACATTCCAGACGCTTTACTAACACTCTCCCCACTTGGAGAGTCAGCGCCTTTAACCTCCTGTTTGGCCCAGTTTGCAATTTCTGCGGAAGATGAACAGGAATAGGGAGAACCAATGAGAGACTAGCTGGAGGTGTCTGGACGGGCAAATTTAACTCTCATTTCCCACCAGGAAGAGGAATTAACCAAAGGCTCAGCGTGCCGTGCCGGAACCAGATTAGGGCCTGAAGCCATCCTGTGGTGTTGCGGCCTGGTCACAAGAAAGCGAGTTGAAGAAAGGAGCTCAGGGGCACTGTAATTCACAAACCTGCAGAGTTATAAATGACAACTATCGTCCAAAAATATACTGAAGTAAGGCTGCCAAGAGGACTTGTAAGCGGGGCAGAATTGCAGGAAACCGATTTCAGGAGGTAGACTGGAATTGCATTGAAAGCATAGGAAAAGAGGCAGAACGTCCACAATGATGCACTTGGCCAAAAAGGGCGTATGCGTTTTTTCCTGAATATATTCAGGAAAAAACGCATATGCCCTTTTTGGCCAACCAAGCAAACTTGCAAAGGAAATCTGCACTACAATGAAGTCTCACTTCCCCCCGGTCAAAAGGGCCATCTGAAAAAAGTGTAAAATCCAGAAAGGCAGGACAGGCCATGGAGAACTGGGAGCCTTGTTATGCTGATGGGCGGGATGTAAATTGCCAACAGACACTCGGGAGAAGTGTATGGTGTTTCCTGAAACATCTAAAAAACAAAGCAACAGAGCCTAGGGCACTTCCACTTATGGCCTATAGCTTAGGGAAATTAAAATCAAAAAGACACAGCCACCCCAAAGTTTGGGACTCCTCTGTTTACAAGAACCTCATTTACCGTACAAGTTCAATATCACAGAAAGTGAAAAATGGATAAAGAACTTGTGGTACTTACGTACAATGCAGTATCACTCAGCAATGAAATCTATGTCATCAGGCCCGTAGCAGCATAATGAGTAGATTCAGGTACGATGATTCTAACTGAAATAAGTCACACAGAAAAAGAAACATCATAAGATATCACTAATACACGGAATGTAAACTTGGCTACACAGGAACTGAATTCCAAAACAGAACAGGGTCTCAAATTTAGGAAACCAACTTATGCTTGCTTAAGGGGAAAGGTGAGTTGGGGTGCTGCATAAAACCAGAGATTGAAATGAGCACAGATAAAGTTCCTTAAGCCAAATATGGAATAGACAAGAGCTACTCCTTGCTCAACGAAATGGATGCAACACCGCATATTAAACGTCTAAGAATGTACCTGACTAGTAAGTATCTTAAAACCTATGGATTGCTATGTCTCCATAAGAGAATCAAGCGTGTGTACAGGGGCATAAACGCAGCACTGATAGGATTGGAGAGGTTCGGTGAGCAAATGAAGACCCTTTGAAGTCATATTGCATGGTACCCATTCCACGGGTCTCAACTCTCCAGGTTTAAGGTATTCTTCCTTCAGCTAAAACATGCATGTGGAACCCAGAGTATGATCAACTGTGTGAACGGGAGACATGTTCAAATATGTCTCAGTTTTCCTCTCCTGGTACTCGGGTGCAACATTCCAGACGCTTTACTAACATTCTCCCCACTTAGAGAGTCAGTCCCTTTAACCTCCTGTTTGGCCCAGTTTGCAATTTCTGCGGAAGATGAACAGGAATAGGGAGAACCAATGAGAGACTAGCTGGAGGTGTCTGGACGGGCAAATTTAACTCTCATTTCCCACCAGGAAGAGGAAATAACCAAAGGCTCAGCGTGCCGTGCCGGAACCAGATTAGGGCCTGAATCCATCCTGCGGTGTTGCGGCCAGCTCAAAAGAAAGCGAGTTGAAGAAAGGAGCTCAGGGGCACTGTAATTCACAAACCTGCAGAGTTATAAATGACAGCTATCGTCCAAAAATATACTGAAGTAAGGCTGCCAAGAGGACTTGAAAGCGGGGCAGAATTGCAGGAAAATGATTTCAGGAGGTAGACTGGAATTGCATTGAAAGCATAGGAAAAGAGGCAGAACGTCCACAATGATGCACTTGGCCTAAAAGTGCGTATGTGTTTTTTCCTGAATATATTCAGGAAAAAACGCATACGCCCTTTTTGGCCAACCAAGCAAGCTTGCAAAGGAAATCTGCACTACAATGAAGTCTCACTTCCCCCCGGTCAAAAGGGCCATCTGAAAAAAGTGTAAAATCCAGAAAGGCAGGACAGGCCATGGAGAACTGGGAGCCTTGTTATGCTGATGGGCGGGATGTAAATTGCCAACAGACACTAGGGAGAAGTGTATGGTGTTTCGTGAAACATCTAAGAAACAAAGCAACAGAGCCTAGGGCACTTCCACTTATGGTCCTATAGCTTAGGGAAATTAAAATCAAAAAGACACAGCCACCCCAAAGTTTGGGACGCCTCTGTTTACAAGAACCTCATTTACTGTACAAGTTCAATATCACAGAAAGTGAAAAATGGATAAAGAACTTGTGGTACTTACGTACAATGCAGTATCACTCAGCAATGATATCTATGTCATCAGGCCCGTAGCAGCATAATGAGTGGATTCAGGTACGATGATTCTAACTGAAATAAGTCACACAGAAAAAGAAACATCATAAGATATCACTAATACACGGAATGTAAACTTGGCTACACAGGAACTGAATTCCAAAACAGAACAGGGTCTCAAATTTAGAAAACCAACTTATGCTTGCTTAAGGGGAAAGGTGACTTGGGGTGCTGCATAAAACCAGAGATTGAAATGAGCACAGATAACGTTCCTTAAGACAAATATGGAATAGACAAGAGCTACTCCTTGCTCAACGAAATGGAATCAACACCCCATATTAAACGCCTAAGAATGTACCTGACTAGTAAGTATCTTAAAACCTATGGATTGCTATGTCTCCATAATAGTATCAAGCATGTGTACAGGGGCATAAACGCACCAGTGATAGGATTGGAGAGGTTCGGTGAGCAAATGAAGACCCTTTGAAGTCATATTGCATGGTACCCATTCCACGGGTCTCAACTCTCCAGGTTTAAGGTATTCTTCCTTCAGCTAAAACATGCATGTGGAACCCAGAGTATGATCAACCGTGTGAATGGGAGACGTGTTCAAATATGTCTCAGTTTTCCTCCCCTGGTACTCGGGTGCAACATTCCAGACGCTTTACTAACACTCTCCCCACTTGGAGAGTCAGCGCCTTTAACCTCCTGTTTGGCCCAGTTTGCAATTTCTGCGGAAGATGAACAGGAATAGGGAGAACCAATGAGAGACTAGCTGGAGGTGTCTGGACGGGCAAATTTAACTCTCATTTCCCACCAGGAAGAGGAATTAACCAAAGGCTCAGCGTGCCGTGCCGGAACCAGATTAGGGCCTGAAGCCATCCTGTGGTGTTGCGGCCTGGTCACAAGAAAGCGAGTTGAAGAAAGGAGCTCAGGGGCACTGTAATTCACAAACCTGCAGAGTTATAAATGACAACTATCGTCCAAAAATATACTGAAGTAAGGCTGCCAAGAGGACTTGTAAGCGGGGCAGAATTGCAGGAAACCGATTTCAGGAGGTAGACTGGAATTGCATTGAAAGCATAGGAAAAGAGGCAGAACGTCCACAATGATGCACTTGGCCAAAAAGGGCGTATGCGTTTTTTCCTGAATATATTCAGGAAAAAACGCATATGCCCTTTTTGGCCAACCAAGCAAACTTGCAAAGGAAATCTGCACTACAATGAAGTCTCACTTCCCCCCGGTCAAAAGGGCCATCTGAAAAAAGTGTAAAATCCAGAAAGGCAGGACAGGCCATGGAGAACTGGGAGCCTTGTTATGCTGATGGGCGGGATGTAAATTGCCAACAGACACTCGGGAGAAGTGTATGGTGTTTCCTGAAACATCTAAAAAACAAAGCAACAGAGCCTAGGGCACTTCCACTTATGGCCTATAGCTTAGGGAAATTAAAATCAAAAAGACACAGCCACCCCAAAGTTTGGGACGCCTCTGTTTACAAGAACCTCATTTACCGTACAAGTTCAATATCACAGAAAGTGAAAAATGGATAAAGAACTTGTGGTACTTACGTACAATGCAGTATCACTCAGCAATGAAATCTATGTCATCAGGCCCGTAGCAGCATAATGAGTGGATTCAGGTACAATGATTCTAAATGAAATAAGTCACACAGAAAAAGAAACATCATAAGATATCACTAATACACGGAATGTAAACTTGGCTACACAGGAACTGAATTACAGAACAGAACAGGGTCTCAAATTTAGAAAACCAACTTATGCTTGCTTAAGGGAAAGGTGAGTTGGGGTGTTGCATAAAACCAGAGATTGAAATGAGCACAGATAAAGTTGCTTAAGCCAAATATGGAATAGACAAGAGCTACTCCTTGCTCAACGAAATGGACTCAACACCGCATATTAAACGCCTAAGAATGTACCTGACTAGTAAGTATCTTAAACCCTATGTATTGCTATGTCTCCATAAGAGAATCAAGCGTGTGTACAGGGGCATAAACGCAGCAGTGATAGGATTGGAGAGGTTCGGTGAGCAAATGAAGACCCTTTGAAGTCATATTGCATGGTACCCATTCCACGGGTCTCAACTCTCCAGGTTTAAGGTATTCTTCCTTCAGCTAAAACATGCATGTGGAACCCAGAGTATGATCAACCATTAGAACGGGAGACGTGTTCAAATATGTCTCAGTTTTCCTCCCCTGGTTCTCGGGTGCAACATTCCAGACGCTTTACAGACACTCTCCCCACTTGGAGAGTCAGTGCCTTTAACCTCCTGTTTGGTCCAGTTTGCAATTTCTGCAGAAGATGAACAGGAATAGGGAGAACCAATGAGAGACTAGCTGGAGGTGTCTGGACGGGCAAATTTAACTCTCATTTCCCACCAGGAAGAGGAATTAACCAAAGGCTCAGCGTGCCGTGCCGGAACCAGATTAGGGCCTGAAACCATCCTGCGGTGTTGCGGCCTGGTCACAAGAAAGCGAGTTGAAGAAAGGAGCTCAGGGGCACTGTAATTCACAAACCTGCAGAGTTATAAATGACAACTATCGTCCAAAAAGATACTGAAGTAAGGCTGCCAAGAGGACTTGAAAGCGGGGCAGAATTGCAGGAAACCGATTTCAGGAGGTAGACTGGAATTGCATTGAAAGCATAGGAAAAGAGGCAGAACGTCCACAATGATGCACTTGGCCAAAAAGTGCGTATGCGTTTTTTCCTGAATATATTCAGGAAAAAACGCATACGCCCTTTTTGGCCAACCAAGCAAACTTGCAAAGGAAATCTGCACTACAATGAAGTCTGAATTCCCCCCGGTCAAAAGGGCCATCTGAAAAAAGTGTAAAATCCAGAAAGGCAGGACAGGCCATGGAGAACTGGGAGCCTTGTTATGCTGATGGGCGGGATGTAAATTGCCAACAGACACTCGGGAGAAGTGTATGGTGTTACCTGAAACATCTAAGAAACAAAACAACAGAGCCTAGGGCACTTCCACTTATGGTCCTATAGCTTAGGGAAATTAAAATCAAAAAGACACAGCCACCCCAAAATTTGGGACGCCTCTGTTTACAAGAACCTCGTTTACCGTACAAGTTCAATATCACAGAAAGTGAAAAATGGATAAAGAACTTGTGGTACTTACGTACAATGCAGTATCACTCAGCAATGAAATCTATATCATCAGGCCCGTAACAGCATAATGAGTGGATTCAGGTACAATGATTCTAACTGAAATAAGTCACACAGAAAAAGAAACATCATAAGATATCACTAATACACGGAATGTAAACTTGGCTACACAGGAACTGAATTCCAAAACAGAACAGTGTCTCAAATTTAGAAAACCAACTTATGCTTGCTTAAGGGTAAAGGTGAGTTGGGGTGGTGCATAAAACCAGAGATTGAAATGAGCACAGATAAAGTTCCTTAAGCCAAATATGGAATAGACAAGAGCTACTCCTTGCTCAACGAAATGGACTCAACACCCCATATAAAACGCCTAAGAATGTACCTGACTAGTAAGTATCTTAAAACCTATGGATTGCTATGTCTCCAAAAGAGAATCAAGCGTGTGTACAGGGGCATAAACGCAGCAGTGATAGGATTGGAGAGGTTCGGTGAGCAAATGAAGACCCTTTGAAGTCATATTGCATGGTACCCATTCCACGGGTCTCAACTCTCCAGGTTTAAGGTATTCTTCCTTCAGCTAAAACATGCATGTGGAACCCAGAGTATGATCAACCGTGTGAACGGGAGACATGTTCAAATATGTCTCAGTTTTCCTCCCCTGGTACTCGGGTGCAACATTCCAGACGCTTTACTAACACTCTCCCGACTTGGAGAGTCAGTCCCTTTAACCTCCTGTTTGGCCCAGTTTGCAATTTCTGCGGAAGATGAACAGGAATAGGGAGAACCAATGAGAGACTAGCTGGAGGTGTCTGGACGGGCAAATTTAACTCTCATTTCCCACCAGGAAGAGGAAATAACCAAAGGCTCAGCGTGCCGTGCCGGAACCAGATTAGGGCCTGAAGCCATCCTGCGGTGTTGCGGCCAGCTCAAAAGAAAGCGAGTTGAAGAAAGGAGCTCAGGGGCACTGTAATTCACAAACCTGCAGAGTTATAAATGACAGCTATCGTCCAAAAATATACTGAAGTAAGGCTGCCAAGAGGACTTGAAAGCAGGGCAGAATTGCAGGAAACCGATTTCAGGAGGTAGACTGGAATTGCATTGAAAGCATAGGAAAAGAGGCAGAACGTCCACAATGATGCACTTGGCCAAAAAGGGCGTATGCGTTTTTTCCTGAATATATTCAGGAAAAAACGCATACGCCCTTTTCGGCCAACCAAGCAAGCTTGCAAAGGAAATCTGCACTACAATGAAGTCTCACTTCCCCCCGGTCAAAAGGGCCATCTGAAAAAAGTGTAAAATCCAGAAAGGCAGGACAGGCCATGGAGAACTGGGAGCCTTGTTATGCTGATGGGCGGGATGTAAATTGCCAACAGACACTAGGGAGAAGTGTATGGTGTTTCGTGAAACATCTAAGAAACAAAGCAACAGAGCCTAGGGCACTTCCACTTATGGTCCTATAGCTTAGGGAAATTAAAATCAAAAAGACACAGCCACCCCAAAGTTTGGGACTCCTCTGTTTACAAGAACCTCATTTACCGTACAAGTTCAGTATCACAGAAAGTGAAAAATGGATAAAGAACTTGTGGTACTTACGTACAATGCAGTATCACTCAGCAATGAAATCTATGTCATCAGGCCCGTAGCAGCATAATGAGTGGATTCAGGTACGATGATTCTAACTGATATAAGTCACACAGAAAAAGAAACATCATAAGATATCACTAATACACGGAATGTAAACTTGGCTACACAGGAACTGAATTCCAAAACAGAACAGGGTCTCAAATTTAGAAAACCAACTTATGCTTGCTTAAGGGGAAAGGTGAGTTGGGGTGCTGCATAAAACCAGAGATTGAAATGAGCACAGATAAAGTTCCTTAAGACAAATATGGAATAGACAAGAGCTACTCCTTGCTCAACGAAATGGATGCAACACCGCATATTAAACGCCTAAGAATGTACCTGACTAGTAAGTATCTTAAAACCTATGGATTGCTATGTCTCCATAAGAGAATCAAGCGTGTGTACAGGGGCATAAACGCAGCACTGATAGGATTGGAGAGGTTCGGTGAGCAAATGAAGACCCTTTGAAGTCATATTGCATGGTACCCATTCCACGGGTCTCAACTCTCCAGGTTTAAGGTATTCTTCCTTCAGCTAAAACATGCATGTGTAACCCAGAGTATGATCAACCGTGTGAACGGGAGACATGTTCAAATATGTCTCAGTTTTCCTCTCCTGGTACTCGGGTGCAACATTCCAGACGCTTTACTAACACTCTCCCCACTTGGACAGTCAGTCCCTTTAACCTCCTGTTTGGCCCAGTTTGCAATTTCTGCGGAAGATGAACAGGAATAGGGAGAACCAATGAGAGACTAGCTGGAGGTGTCTGGACGGGCAAATTTAACTCTCATTTCCCACCAGGAAGAGGAAATAACCAAAGGCTCAGCGTGCCGTGCCGGAACAAGATTAGGGCCTGAATCCATCCTGCGGTGTTGCGGCCAGCTCAAAAGAAAGCGAGTTGAAGAAAGGAGCTCAGGGGCACTGTAATTCACAAACCTGAAGAGTTATAAATGACAGCTATCGTCCAAAAATATACTGAAGTAAGGCTGCCAAGAGGACTTGAAAGCGGGGCAGAATTGCAGGAAACCGATTTCAGGAGGTAGACTGGAATTACATTGAAAGCATAGGAAAAGAGGCAGAACGTCCACAATGATGCACTTGGCCAAAAAGGGCGTATGCGTTTTTTCCTGAATATATTCAGGAAAAAACGCATACGCCCTTTTTGGCCAACCAAGCAAGCTTCAAACGAAATCTGCACTACAATGAAGTCTCACTTACCCCCGCTCAAAAGGGCCATCTGAAAAAAGTGTAAAATCCAGAAAGGCAGGACAGGCCATGGAGAACTGGGAGCCTTGTTATGCTGATGGGCGGGATGTAAATTTCCAACAGACACTCTTGAGAAGTGTATGGTGTTTCGTGAAACATCTAAAAAACAAAGCAACAGAGCCTAGGGCACTTCCACTTATGGTCCTATAGCTTAGGGAAATTAAAATCAAAAAGACACAGCCACCCCAAAGTTTGGGACGCCTCTGTTTACAAGAACCTCGTTTACCGTACAAGTTCAATATCACAGAAAGTGAAAAATGGATAAAGAACTTGTGGTACTTACGTACAATGCAGTATCACTCAGCAATGAAATCTATGTCATCAGGCCCGTAGCAGCATAATGAGTGGATTCAGGTACGATGATTCTAACTGAAATAAGTCACACAGAAAAAGAAACATCATAAGATATCACTAATACACGGAATGTAAACTTGGCTACACAGGAACTGAATTCCAAAACAGAACAGGGTCTCAAATTTAGAAAACCAACTTATGCTTGCTTAAGGGGAAAGGTGACTTGGGGTGCTGCATAAAACCAGAGATTGAAATGAGCACAGATAACGTTCCTTAAGCCAAATATGGAATAGACAAGAGCTACTCCTTGCTCAACGAAATGGAATCAACACCCCATATTAAACGCCTAAGAATGTACCTGACTAGTAAGTATCTTAAAACCTATGGATTGCTATGTCTCCATAATAGTATCAAGCATGTGTACAGGGGCATAAATGCAGCAGTGATAGGATTGGAGAGGTTCGGTGAGCAAATGAAGACCCTTTGAAGTCATATTGCATGGTACCCATTCCACGGGTCTCAACTCTCCAGGTTTAAGGTATTCTTCCTTCAGCTAAAACATGCATGTGGAACCCAGAGTATGATCAACCGTGTGAACGGGAGACGTGTTCAAATATGTCTCAGTTTTCCTCCCCTGGTACTCGGGTGCAACATTCCAGACGCTTTACTAACACTCTCCCCACTTGGAGAGTCAGCGCCTTTAACCTCCTGTTTGGCCCAGTTTGCAATTTCTGCGGAAGATGAACAGGAATAGGGAGAACCAATGAGAGACTAGCTGGAGGTGTCTGGACGGGCAAATTTAACTCTCATTTCCCACCAGGAAGAGGAATTAACCAAAGGCTCAGCGTGCCGTGCCGGAACCAGATTAGGGCCTGAAACCATCCTGCGGTGTTGCGGCCTGGTCACAAGAAAGCGAGTTGAAGAAAGGAGCTCAGGGGCACTGTAATTCACAAACCTGCAGAGTTATAAATGACAACTATCGTCCAAAAATATACTGAAGTAAGGCTGCCAAGAGGACTTGAAAGCGGGGCAGAATTGCAGGAAACCGATTTCAGGAGGTAGACTGGAATTGCATTGAAAGCATAGGAAAAGAGGCAGAACGTCCACAATGATGCACTTGGTCAAAAAGGGCGTATGCGTTTTTTCCTGAATATATTCAGGAAAAAACGCATACGCCCTTTTTGACCAACCAAGCAAACTTGCAAAGGAAATCTGCACTACAATGAAGTCTCACTTCCCCCCGGTCAAAAGGGCCATCTGAAAAAAGTGTAAAATCCAGAAAGGCAGGACAGGCCATGGAGAACTGGGAGCCTTGTTATGCTGATGGGCGGGATGTAAATTGCCAACAGACACTCGGGAGAAGTGTATGGTGTTTCCTGAAACATCTAAAAAACAAAGCAACAGAGCCTAGGGCACTTCCACTTATGGTCCTATAGCTTAGGGAAATTAAAATCAAAAAGACACAGCCACCCCAAAGTTTGGGACGCCTCTGTTTACAAGAACCTCGTTTACCGTACAAGTTCAATATCACAGAAAGTGAAAAATGGATAAAGAACTTGTGGTACTTACGTACAATGCAGTATCACTCAGCAATGAAATCTATGTCATCAGGCCCGTAGCAGCATAATGAGTGGATTCAGTTACGATGATTCTAACTGAAATAAGTCACACAGAAAATGAAACATCATAAGATATCACTAATACACGGAATGTAAACTTGTCTTCACAGGAACTGAATTCCAAAACAGAACAGGGTCTCAAATTTAGAAAACCAACTTATGCTTGCTTAAGGGGAAAGGTGATTTGGGGTACTGCATAAAACCAGAGATTGAAATGAGCACAGATAAAGTTCCTTAAGCCAAATATGGAATAGACAAGAGCTACTCCTTGCTCAACGATATGGACTCAACACCCCATATTCAACGCCTAAGAATGTACCTGACTAGTAAGTATCTTAAAACCTATGGATTGCTATGTCTCCATAAGAGAATCAAGCGTGTGTACAGGGGCATAAACGCAGCAGTGATAGGATTGGAGAGGTTCGGTGAGCAAACGAAGACCCTTTGAAGTCATATTGCATGGTACCCATTCCACGGGTCTCAACTCTCCAGGTTTAAGGTATTCTTCCTTCAGCTAAAACATGCATGTGGAACCCAGACTATGATCAACCGTGTGAACGGGAGACGTGTTCTAATATGTCTCAGTTTTCGTCCCCTGGTACTCGGGTGCAACATTCCAGACGCTTTACTAACATTCTCCCCACTTGGAGAGTCAGCGCCTTTAACCTCCTGTTTGTCCCAGTTTGCAATTTCTGCGGAAGATGAACAGGAATAGCGAGAACCAATGAGAGACTAGCTGGAGGTGTCTGGACGGGCAAATTTAACTCTCATTTCCCACCAGGAAGAGGAAATAACCAAAGGCTCAGCGTGCCGTGCCAGAACCAGATTAGGACCTGAAGCCATCCTGCGGTGTTGCGGCCAGCTCAAAAGAAAGCGAGTTGAAGAAAGGAGCTCAGGGGCACTGTAATTCACAAACCTGCAGAGTTATAAATGACAGCTATCGTCCAAAAATATACTGAAGTAAGGCTGCCAAGAGGACTTGAAAGCGGGCAGAATTGCAGGAAACCGATTTCAGGAGGTAGACTGGAATTGCATTGAAAGCATAGGAAAAGAGGCAGAACGTCCCCAATGATGCACTTGGCCAAAAAGGGCGTATGTGTATTTTCCTGAATATATTCAGGAAAAAACGCATACGCCCTTTTTGGCCAACCAAGCAAACTTGCAAAGGAAATCTGCACTACAATGAAGTCTCACTTCCCCCCGGTCAAAAGGGCCATCTGAAAAAAGTGTAAAATCCAGAAAGGCAGGACAGGCCATGGAGAACTGGGAGCCTTGTTATGCTGATGGGCGGGATGTAAATTGCCAACAGACACTCGGGAGAAGTGTATGGTGTTTCCTGAAACATCTAAAAAACAAAGCAACAGAGCCTAGGGCACTTCCACTTCTGGTCCTATAGTTAGGGAAATTAAAATCAAAAAGACACAGCCACCCCAAAGTTTGGAACGGCTCTGTTTACAAGAACCTCGTTTACAGTACAAGTTCAACATCGCAGAAAGTGAAAAATGGATAAAGAAGTTGTGGTACTTACGTACAATGCAGTATCACTCAGCAATGAAATCTATGTCATCAGGCCCGTAGCAGCATAATGAGTGGATTCAGGTACGATGATTCTAACTGAAATAAGTCACACAGAAATAGAAACATCATAAGATATCACTAATACACGGAATGTAAACTTGGCTACACAGGAACTGAATTCCAAAACAGAACAGGGTCTCAAATTTAGAAAACCAACTTATGCTTGCTTAAGGGGAAAGGTGAGTTGTGGTGCTGCATAAAACCAGAGATTGAAATGAGCACAGATAAAGTTCCTTAAGCCAAATATGGAATAGACAAGAGCTACTCCTTGCTCAACGAAATGGACTCAACACCCCATATTAAACGCCTAAGAATGTACCTGACTAGTAAGTATATTAAAACCTATGGATTGCTATGTCTCCAAAAGAGAATCAAGCGTGTGTACAGGGGCATAAACGCAGCAGTGATAGGATTGGAGAGGTTCGGTGAGCAAATGAAGACCCTTTGAAGTCATATTGCATGGTACCCATTCCACGGGTCTCAACTCTCCAGGTTTAAGGTATTCTTCCTTCAGCTAAAACATGCATGTGGAACCCAGAGTATGATCAACCGTGTGAACGGGAGACGTGTTCAAATATGTCTCAGTTTTCCTCCCCTGGTACTCGGGTGCAACATTCCAGACGCTTTACTAACACTCTCCCGACTTGGAGACTCAGCGCCCTTAACCTCCGGTTTGGCCCAGTTTGCAATTTCTGCGGAAGATGAACAGGAATAGGGAGAACCAATGAGAGACTAGCTGGAGGTGTCTGGACGGGCAAATTTAACTCTCATTTCCCACCAGGAAGAGGAAATAACCAAAGGCTCAGCGTGCCATGCCGGAACCAGATTAGGGCCTGAAGCCATCCTGCGGTGTTGCGGCCAGGTCACAAGAAAGCGAGTTGAAGAAAGGAGTTCAGGGGCACTGTAATTCACAAACCTGCAGAGTTATAAATGACAGCTATCGTCCAAAAATATACTGAAGTAAGGCTGCCAAGAGGACTTGAAAGCGGGGCAGAATTGCAGGAAACCGATTTCAGGAGGTAGACTGGAATTGCATTGAAAGCATAGGAAAAGAGGCAGAACGTCCACAATGATGCACTTGGCCAAAAAGGGCGTATACGTTTTTTCCTGAATATATTCAGGAAAAAACGCATATGCACTTTTTGGCCAACCAAGCAAGCTTGCAAAGGAAATCTGCACTACAATGAAGTCTCACTTCCCCCCGGTCAAAAGGGCCATCTGAAAAAAGTGTAAAATCCAGAAAGGCAGGACAGGCCATGGAGAACTGGGAGCCTTGTTATGCTGATGGGCGGGATGTAAATTGCCAACAGACACTCGGGAGAAGTGTATGGTGTTTCCTGAAACATCTAAGAAACAAAGCAACAGAGCCTAGGGCACTTCCACTTATGGTCCTATAGCTTAGGGAAATTAAAATCAAAAAGACACAGCCACCCCAAAGTTTGGGACGCCTCTGTTTACAAGAACCTCATTTACCGTACAAGTTCAACATCACAGAAAGTGAAAAATGGATAAAGAACTTGTGGTACTTACGTACAATGCAGTATCACTCAGCAATGAAATCCATGTCATCAGGCCCGTAGCAGCATAATGAGTGGATTCAGGTACGATGATTCTAACTGAAATAAGTCACACAGAAAAAGAAACATCATAAGATATCACTAATACACAGAATGTAAACTTGGCAACACAGGAACTGAATTCCAAAACAGAACAGGGTCTCAAATTTAGAAAACCAACTTATGCTTGCTTAAGGGGAAAGGTGAGTTGGGGTGCTGCATAAAACCAGAGATTGAAATGAGCACAGATAATGTTCCTTAAGCCAAATATGGAATAGACAAGAGCTACTCCTTGCTCAACGAAATGGACTCAACACCCCATATTAAACGCCTAAGAATGTACCTGACTAGAAAGTATCTTAAAACCTATGGATTGCTATGTCTCCATAAGAGAATCAAGCGTGTGTACAGGGGCATAAACGCAGCAGTGATAGGATTGGAGAGGTTTGGTGAGCAAATGAAGACCCTTTGAAGTCATATTGCACGGTACCCATTCCACGGGTCTCAACTCTCCAGGTTTAAGGTATTCTTCCTTCAGCTAAAACATGCATGTGGAACCCAGAGTATGATCAACCGTGTGAACGAGAGACGTGTTCAAATATGTCTCAGTTTTCCTCCCCTGGTACTCGGGTGCAACATTCCAGACGCTTTACTAACATTCTCCCCACTTGGAGAGTCAGTCCCTTTAACCTCCTGTTTGTACCAGTTTGCAATTTCTGCGGAAGATGAACAGGAATAGCGCGAACCAATGAGAGACTAGCTGGAGGTGTCTGGACGGGCAAATTTAACTCTCATTTCCCACCAGGAAGAGGAAATAACCAAAGGCTCAGCGTGCCGTGCCGGAACCAGATTAGGGCCTGAAGCCATCCTGCGGTGTTGCGGCCAGCTCACAAGAAAGCGAGTTGAAGAAAGGAGCTCAGGGGCACTGTAATTCACAAACCTGCAGAGTTATAAATGACAGCTATCGTCCAAAAATATACTGAAGTAAGGCTGCCAAGAGGACTTGAAAGCGGGCAGAATTGCAGGAAACCGATTTCAGGAGGTAGACTGGAATTGCATTGAAAGCATAGGAAAAGAGGCAGAACGTCCCCAATGATGCACTTGGCCAAAAAGGGCGTATGTGTATTTTCCTGAATATATTCAGGAAAAAACGCATACGCCCTTTTTGGCCAACCAAGCAAACTTGCAAAGGAAATCTGCACTACAATGAAGTCTCAATTCCCCCCAGTCAAAAGGGCCATCTGAAAAAAGTGTAAAATCCAGAAAGGCAGGACAGGCCATGGAGAACTGGGAGCCTTGTTATGCTGATGGGCGGGATATAAATTGCCAACAGACACTCCGGAGAAGTGTATGGTGATTCCTGAAACATCTAAAAAACAAAGCAACAGAGCCTAGGGCACTTCCACTTATGGTCCTATAGCTTAGGGAAATTAAAATCAAAAAGACACAGCCACCCCAAAGTTTGGGACGCCTCTGTTTACAAGAACCTCGTTTACCGTACAAGTTCAATATCACAGAAAGTGAAAAATGGATAAAGAATTTGTGGTACTTACGTACAATGCAGTATCACTCAGTAATGAAATCTATGTCATCAGGCCCGTAGCAGCATAATGAGTGGATCCAGGTACGATGATTCTAACTGAAATAAGTCACACAGAAATAGAAACATCATAAGATATCACTAATACACGTAATGTAAACTTGGCTACACAGGAACTGAATTCCAAAACAGAACAGGGTCTCAAATTTAGAAAACCAACTTATGCTTGCTTAAGGGGAAAGGTGAGTTGGGGTGCTGCATAAAACCAGAGATTGAAATGAGCACAGATAAAGTTCCTTAAGCCAAATATGGAATAGACAAGAGCTACTCCTTGCTCAACAAAATGGACTCAACACCCCATATTAAACGCCTAAGAATGTACCTGACTAGTAAGTATCTTAAAACCTATGGATTGCTATGTCTCCATAAGAGAATCAAGCGTGTGTACAGGGGCATAAACGCAGCAGTGATAGGATTGGAGAGGTTCGGTGAGCAAATGAAGACCCTTTGAAGTCATATTGCATGGTACCCATTCCACGGGTTTCAACTACCCAGGTTTAAGGTATTCTTCCTTCAGCTAAAACATGCATGTGGAACCTAGAGTATGATCAACCGTGTGATCGGGAGACGTGTTCAAATATGTCTCAGTTTTCCTCCCCTGGTACTCGGGTGCAACATTCCAGACGCTTTACTAACACTCTCCCGACTTGGAGAGTCAGTCCCTTTAACCTCCTGTTTGGCCCAGTTTGCAATTTCTGCGGAAGATGAACAGGAATAGGGAGAACCAATGAGAGACTAGCTGGAGGTGTCTGGACGGGCAAATTTAACTCTCATTTCCCACCAGGAAGAGGAAATAACCAAAGGCTCAGCGTGCCGTGCCAGAACCAGATTAGGGCCTGAAGCCATCCTGTGGTGTTGCGGCCAGGTCACAAGAAATCGAGTTGAAGAAAGGAGCTCAGGGGCACTGTAATTCACAAACCTGCAGAGTTATAAATGACAGCTATCGTCCAAAAATATACTGAAGTAAGGCTGCCAAGAGGACTTGAAAGCGGGGCAGAATTGCAGGAAACCGATTTCAGGAGGTAGACTGGAATTGCATTGAAAGCATAGGAAAAGAGGCAGAACGTCCACAATGATGCACTTGGCCAAAAAGGGCGTATGCGTTTTTTCCTGAATATATTCAGGAAAAAACGCATACGCCCTTTTTGGCCAACCAAGCAAGCTTGCAAAGGAAATCTGCACTACAATGAAGTCTCACTTCCCCCCGGTCAAAAGGGCCATCTGAAAAAAGTGTAAAATCCAGAAAGGCAGCACAGGCCATGGAGAACTGGGAGCCTTGTTATGCTGATGGGCGGGATGTAAATTGCCAACAGACACCCGGGAGAAGTGTATGGTGTTTCCTGAAACATCTAAAAAACAAAGCAACAGAGCCTAGGGCACTTCCACTTATGGTCCTATAGCTTAGGGAAATTAAAATCAAAAAGACACAGCCACCCCAAAGTTTGGGACGCCTCTGTTTACAAGAACCTCGTTTACCGTACAACTTCAATATCACAGAAAGTGAAAAATGGATAAAGAACTTGTGGTACTTACGTACAATGCAGTATCACTCAGCAATGAAATCTATGTCATCAGGCCCGTAGCAGCATAATGAGTGGATTCAGGTACGATGATTCTAACTGAAATAAGTCACACAGAAAAAGAAACATCATAAGATATCACTAATACATGGAATGTAAACTTGGCTACACAGGAACTGAATTCCAAAACAGAACAGGGTCTCAAATTTAGAAAACCAACTTATGCTTGCTTAAGGGTAAAGGTGACTTGGGGTGCTGCGTAAAACCAGAGATTGAAATGAGCACAGATAAAGTTCCTTAAGCCAAATATGGAATAGACAAGAGCTACTCCTTGCTCAACGAAATGGACTCAACACCGCATATTAAACGCCTAAGAATGTACCTGACTAGTAAGTATCTTAAAACCTATGGATTGCTATGTCTCCGAAAGAGAATCAAGCATGTTTACAGGGGCATAAACGCAGCAGTGATAGGATTGGAGAGGTTCGGTGAGCAAATGAAAACCCTTTGAAGTCATATTGCATGGTACCCATTCCACGGGTCTCAACTCTCCAGGTTTAAGGTATTCTTCCCTCAGCTAAAACATGCATGTGGAACCTAGAGTATGATCAACCATGTGATCGGGAGACGTGTTCAAATATGTTCCAGTTTTCGTACCCTGGTACTCGGGTGCAACATTCTAGACGCTTTACTAACACTCTCCCGACTTGGAGAGTCAGTCACTTTAACCTCCTGTTTGGCCCAGTTTGCAATTTCTGCGGAAGATGAACAGGAATAGCGAGAAACACTGAGAGACTAGCTGGAGGTGTCTGGACGGGCAAATTTAACTCTCATTTCCCACCAGGAAGAGGAATTAACCAAAGGCTCAGCGTGCCGTGCCGGAACCAGATTAGGGCCTGAAGCCATCCTGTGGTGTTGCGGCCAGGTCACAAGAAAGCGAGTTGAAGAAAGGAGCTCAGGGGCACTGTAATTCACAAACCTACAGAGTTATAAATGACAACTATCGTCCAAAAATATACTGAAGTAAGGCTGCCAAGAGGACTAGAAAGCGGGGCAGAATTGCAGGAAACCGATTTCAGGAGGTAGACTGGAATTGCATTGAAAGCATAGGAAAAGAGGCAGAACGTCCACAATGATGCACTTAGTCAAAAAGGGCGTATGCGTTTTTTCCTGAATATATTCAGGAAAAAACGCATACGCCCTTTTTGACCAACCAAGCAAACTTGCAAAGGAAATCTGCACTACAATGAAGTCTCACTTCCCCCCGGTCAAAAGGGCCATCTGAAAAAAGTGTAAAATCCAGAAAGGCAGGACAGGCCATGGAGAACTGGGAGCCTTGTTATGCTGATGGGCGGGATGTAAATTGCCAACAGACACTCGGGAGAAGTGTATGGTGTTTCCTGAAACATCTAAAAAACAAAGCAACAGAGCCTAGGGCACTTCCACTTATGGTCCTATAGCTTAGGGAAATTAAAATCAAAAAGACACAGCCACCCCAAAGTTTGGGACGCCTCTGTTTACAAGAACCTCGTTTACCGTACAAGTTCAATATCACAGAAAGTGAAAAATGGATAAAGAACTTGTGGTACTTACGTACAATGCAGTATCACTCAGCAATGAAATCTATGTCATCAGGCCCTTAGCAGCATAATGAGTGGATTCAGTTACGATGATTCTAACTGAAATAAGTCACACAGAAAATGAAACATCATAAGATATCACTAATACACGGAATGTAAACTTGTCTTCACAGGAACTGAATTCCAAAACAGAACAGGGTCTCAAATTTAGAAAACCAACTTATGCTTGCTTAAGGGGAAAGGTGAGTTGGGGTACTGCATAAAACCAGAGATTGAAATGAGCACAGATACAGTTCCTTAAGCCAAATATGGAATAGACAAGAGCTACTCCTTGCTCAACGAAATGGACTCAACACCCCATATTCAACGCCTAAGAATGTACCTGACTAGTAAGTATCTTAAAACCTATGGATTGCTATGTCTCCATAAGAGAATCAAGCGTGTGTACAGGGGCATAAACGCAGCAGTGATAGGATTGGAGAGGTTCGGTGAGCAAACGAAGACCCTTTGAAGTCATATTGCATGGTACCCATTCCACGGGTCTCAACTCTCCAGGTTTAAGGTATTCTTCCTTCAGCTAAAACATGCATGTGGAACCCAGAGTATGATCAACCATTAGAACGGGAGACGTGTTCAAATATGTCTCAGTTTTCCTTCCCTGGTTCTCGGGTGCAACATTCCAGACGCTTTACTGACACTCTCCCCACTTGGAGAGTCAGTGCCTTTAACCTCCTGTTTGGTCCAGTTTGCAATTTCTGCAGAAGATGAACAGGAATAGGGATAACCAATGAGAGACTAGCTGGAGGTGTCTGGACTGGCAAATTTAACTCTCATTTCCCACCAGGAAGAGGAAATAACCAAAGGCTCAGCGTGCCATGCCGGAACCAGATTAGGGCCTGAAGCCATCCTGCGGTGTTGCAGCCAGGTCACAAGAAAGCGAGTTGAAGAAAGGAGCTCAGGGGCACTGTAATTCACAAACCTGCAGAGTTATAAATGACAGCTATCGTCCAAAAATATACTGAAGTAAGGCTGCCAAGAGGACTTGAAAGCGGGGCAGAATTGCAGGAAAACGATTTCAGGAGGTAGACTGGAATTGCATTGAAAGCATAGGAAAAGAGGCAGAACGTCCACAATGATGCACTTGGCCTAAAAGTGCGTATGCGTTTTTTCCTGAATATATTCAGGAAAAAACGCATACGCCCTTTTTGGCCAACCAAGCAAGCTTGCAATGGAAATCTGCACTACAATGAAGTCTCACTTCCCCCCGGTCAAAAGGGCCATCTGAAAAAAGTGTAAAATCCAGAAAGGCAGGACAGGCCATGGAGAACTGGGAGCCTTGTTATGCTGATGGGCGGGATGTAAATTGCCAACAGACACTAGGGAGAAGTGTATGGTGTTTCGTGAAACATCTAAGAAACAAAGCAACAGAGCCTAGGGCACTTCCACTTATGGTCCTATAGCTTAGGGAAATTAAAATCAAAAAGACACAGCCACCCCAAAGTTTGGGACGCCTCTGTTTACAAGAACCTCATTTACCGTACAAGTTCAATATCACAGAAAGTGAAAAATGGATAAAGAACTTGTGGTACTTACGTACAATGCAGTATCACTCAGCAATGAAATCTATGTCATCAGGCCCGTAGCAGCATAATGAGTAGATTCAGGTACGATGATTCTAACTGAAATAAGTCACACAGAAAAAGAAACATCAGAAGATATCACTAATACACGGAATGTAAACTTGGCTACACAGGAACTGAATTCCAAAACAGAACAGGGTCTCAAATTTAGAAAACCAACTTATGCTTGCTTAAGGGGAAAGGTGAGTTGGGGTGCTGCATAAAACCAGAGATTGAAATGAGCACAGATAAAGTTCCTTAAGCCAAATATGGAATAGACAAGAGCTACTCCTTGCTCAACGAAATGGATTCAACACCGCATATTAAACGCCTAAGAATGTACCTGACTAGTAAGTATCTTAAAACCTATGGATTGCTATGTCTCCATAAGAGAATCAAGCGTGTGTACAGGGGCATAAACGCAGCAGTGATAGGATTGGAGAGGTTCGGTGAGCAAATGAAGACCCTTTGAAGTCATATTGCATGGTACCCATTCCACGGGTCTCAACTCTCCAGGTTTAAGGTATTCTTCCTTCAGCTAAAACATGCATGTGTAACCCAGAGTATGATCAACCGTGTGAACGGGAGACGTGTTCAAATATATCTCAGTTTTCCTCTCCTGGTACTCGGGTGCAACATTCCAGACGCTTTACTAACATTCTCCCCACTTGGAGAGTCAGTCCCTTTAACCTCCTGTTTGGCCCAGTTTGCAATTTCTGCGGAAGATGAACAGGAATAGGGAGAACCAATGAGAGACTAGCTGGAGGTGTCTGGACGGGCACATTTAACTCTCATTTCCCACCAGGAAGAGGAAATAACCAAAGGCTCAGCGTGCCGTGCCTGAACCAGATTAGGGCCTGAAGCCATCCTGCGGTGTTGCGGCCAGCTCAAAAGAAAGCGAGTTGAAGAAAGGAGCTCAGGGGCACTGTAATTCACAAACCTGCAGAGTTATAAATGACAGCTATCGTCCAAAAATATACTGAAGTAAGGCTGCCAAGAGGACTTGAAAGCGGGGCAGAATTGCAGGAAACCGATTTCAGGAGGTAGACTGGAATTACATTGAAAGCATAGGAAAAGAGGCAGAACGTCCACAATGATGCACTTGGCCAAAAAGGGCGTATGCGTTTTTTCCTGAATATATTCAGGAAAAAACGCATACGCCCTTTTTGGCCAACCAAGCAAGCTTGCAAAGGAAATCTGCACTACAATGAAGTCTCACTTCCCCCCGGTCAAAAGGGCCATCTGAAAAAAGTGTAAAATCCAGAAAGGCAGGACAGGCCATGGAGAACTGGGAGCCTTGTTATGCTGATGGGCGGGATGTAAATTTCCAACAGACACTCGGGAGAAGTGTATGGTGTTTCGTGAAACATCTAAAAAACAAAGCAACAGAGCCTAGGGCACTTCCACTTATGGTCCTATAGCTTAGGGAAATTAAAATCAAAAAGACACAGCCACCCCAAAGTTTGGGACGCCTCTGTTTACAAGAACCTCGTTTACCGTACAAGTTCAATATCACAGAAAGTGAAAAATGGATAAAGAACTTGTGGTACTTACGTACAATGCAGTATCACTCAGCAATGAAATCTATGTCATCAGGCCCGTAGCAGCATAATGAGTGGATTCAGGTACGATGATTCTAACTGAAATAAGTCACACAGAAATAGAAACATCATAAGATATCACTAATACACGGAATGTAAACTTGGCTACACAGGAACTGAATTCCAAAACAGAACAGGGTCTCAAATTTAGAAAACCAACTTATGCTTGCTTAAGGGGAAAGGTGACTTGGGGTTCTGCATAAAACCAGAGATTGAAATGAGCACAGATAACGTTCCTTAAGCCAAATATGGAATAGACAAGAGCTACTCCTTGCTCAACGAAATGGAATCAACACCCCATATTAAACGCCTAAGAATGTACCTGACTAGTAAGTATCTTAAAACCTATGGATTGCTATGTCTCCATAATAGTATCAAGCATGTGTACAGGGGCATAAACGCAGCAGTGATAGGATTGGAGAGGTTCGGTGAGCAAATGAAGACCCTTTGAAGTCATATTGCATGGTACCCATTCCACGGGTCTCAACTCTCCAGGTTTAAGGTATTCTTCCTTCAGCTAAAACATGCATGTGGAACCCAGAGTATGATCAACCGTGTGAATGGGAGACGTGTTCAAATATGTCTCAGTTTTCCTCCCCTAGTACTCGGGTGCAACATTCCAGACGCTTTACTAACACTCTCCCCACTTGGAGAGTCAGCGCCTTTAACCTCCTGTTTGGCCCAGTTTGCAATTTCTGCGGAAGATGAACAGGAATAGGGAGAACCAATGAGAGACTAGCTGGAGGTGTCTGGACGGGCAAATTTAACTCTCATTTCCCACCAGGAAGAGGAAATAACCAAAGGCTCAGCGTGCCATGCCAGAACCAGATTAGGGCCTGAAGCCATCCTGCGGTGTTGTAGCCAGGTCACAAGAAAGCGAGTTGAAGAAAGGAGCTCAGGGGCGATGTAATTCACAAACCTGCAGAGTTATAAATGACAGCTATCGTCCAAAAATATACTGAAGTAAGGCTGCCAAGAGGACTTGAAAGCGGGGCAGAATTGCAGGAAAACGATTTCAGGAGGTAGACTGGAATTGCATTGAAAGCATAGGAAAAGAGGCAGAACGTCCACAATGAAGCACTTGGCCTAAAAGTGCGTATGCGTTTTTTCCTGAATATATTCAGGAAAAAACGCATACGCCCTTTTTGGCCAACCAAGCAAGCTTGCAAAGGAAATCTGCACTACAATGAAGTCTCACTTCCCCCCGGTCAAAAGGGCCATCTGAAAAAAGTGTAAAATCCAGAAAGGCAGGACAGGCCATGGAGAACTGGGAGCCTTGTTATGCTGATGGGCGGGATGTAAATTGCCAACAGACACTAGGGAGAAGTGTATGGTGTTTCGTGAAACATCTAAGAAACAAAGCAACAGAGCCTAGGGCACTTCCACTTATGGCCTATAGCTTAGGGAAATTAAAATCAAAAAGACACAGCCACCCCAAAGTTTGGGACTCCTCTGTTTACAAGAACCTCATTTACCATACAAGTTCAATATCACAGAAAGTGAAAAATGGATAAAGAACTTGTGGTACTGACGTACAATGCAGTATCACTCAGCAATGAAATCTATGTCATCAGGCCCGTAGCAGCATAATGAGTAGATTCAGGTACGATGATTCTAACTGAAATAAGTCACACAGAAAAAGAAACATCATAAGATATCACTAATACACGGAATGTAAACTTGGCTACACAGGAACTGAATTCCAAAACAGAACAGGGTCTCAAATTTAGAAAACAAACTTATGCTTGCTTAAGGGGAAAGGTGAGTTGGGGTGCTGCATAAAACCAGAGATTGAAATGAGCACAGATAAAGTTCCTTAAGCCAAATATGGAATAGACAAGAGCTACTCCTTGCTCAACGAAATGGATGCAACACCGCATATGAAACGCCTAAGAATGTACCTGACTAGTAAGTATCTTAAAACCTATGGATTGCTATGTCTCCATAAGAGAATCAAGCGTGTGTACAGGGGCATAAACGCAGCACTGATATAATTGGAGAGTTTCGGTGAGCAAATGAAGACCCTTTGAAGTCATATTGCATGGTACCCATTCCACGGGTCTCAACTCTCCAGGTTTAAGGTATTCTTCCTTCAGCTAAAACATGCATGTGTAACCCAGAGTATGATCAACCGTGTGAACGGGAGACATGTTCAAATATGTCTCAGTTTTCCTCTCCTGGTACTCGGGTGCAACATTCCAGACGCTTTACTAACATTCTCCCCACTTAGAGAGTCAGTCCCTTTAACCTCCTGTTTGGCCCAGTTTGCAATTTCTGTGGAAGATGAACAGGAATAGGGAGAACCAATGAGAGACTAGCTGGAGGTGTCTGGACGGGCAAATTTAACTCTCATTTCCCACCAGGAAGAGGAAATAACCAAAGGCTCAGCGTGCCGTGCCGGAACCAGATTAGGGCCTGAATCCATCCTGCGGTGTTG
This sequence comes from Grampus griseus, assembly GCF_964374135.1. Taxonomy (NCBI): domain Eukaryota; kingdom Metazoa; phylum Chordata; class Mammalia; order Artiodactyla; family Delphinidae; genus Grampus; species Grampus griseus. The sequence continues at coordinate 47,462 of NW_028133193.1, read as the reverse complement.
CGGCCAGCTCAAAAGAAAGCGAGTTGAAGAAAGGAGCTCAGGGGCACTGTAATTCACAAACCTGCAGAGTTATAAATGACAGCTATCGTCCAAAAATATACTGAAGTAAGGCTGCCAAGAGGACTTGAAAGCGGGGCAGAATTGCAGGAAACCGATTTCAGGAGGTAGACTGGAATTGCATTGAAAGCATAGGAAAAGAGGCAGAACGTCCACAATGATGCACTTGGCCAAAAATGGCGTATGCGTTTTTTCCTGAATATATTCAGGAAAAAACGCATACGCCCTTTTTGGCCAACCAAGCAAGCTTGCAAAGGAAATCTGCACTACAATGAAGTCTCACTTCCCCCCGGTCAAAAGGGCCATCTGAAAAAAGTGTAAAATCCAGAAAGGCAGGACAGGCCATGGAGAACTGGGAGCCTTGTTATGCTGATGGGCGGGATGTAAATTTCCAACAGACACTCGGGAGAAGTGTATGGTGTTTCGTGAAACATCTAAAAAACAAAGCAACAGAGCCTAGGGCACTTCCACTTATGGTCCTATAGCTTAGGGAAATTAAAATCAAAAAGACACAGCCACCCCAAAGTTTGGGACGCCTCTGTTTACAAGAACCTCGTTTACCGTACAAGTTCAATATCACAGAAAGTGAAAAATGGATAAAGAACTTGTGGTACTTACGTACAATGCAGTATCACTCAGCAATGAAATCTATGTCATCAGGCCCGTAGCAGCATAATGAGTGGATTCAGGTACGATGATTCTAACTGAAATAAGTCACACAGAAAAAGAAACATCATAAGATATCACTAATACACGGAATGTAAACTTGGCTACACAGGAACTGAATTCCAAAACAGAACAGGGTCTCAAATTTAGAAAACCAACTTATGCTTGCTTAAGGGTAAAGGTGAGTTGGGGTGCTGCATAAAAGCAGAGATTGAAATGAGCACAGATAAAGTTCCTTAAGCCAAATATGGAATAGACAAGAGCTACTCCTTGCTCAACGAAATGGACTCAACACCCCATATAAAACGCCTAAGAATGTACCTGACTAGTAAGTATCTTAAAACCTATGGATTGCTATGTCTCCAAAAGAGAATCAAGCGTGTGTACAGGGGCATAAACGCAGCAGTGATAGGATTGGAGAGGTTCGGTGAGCAAATGAAGACCCTTTGAAGTCATATTGCATGGTACCCATTCCACGGGTCTCAACTCTCCAGGTTTAAGGTATTCTTCCTTCAGCTAAAACATGCATGTGGAACCCAGAGTATGATCAACCGTGTGAACGGGAGACATGTTCAAATATGTCTCAGTTTTCCTCCCCTGGTACTCGGGTGCAACATTCCAGACGCTTTACTAACACTCTCCCGACTTGGAGAGTCAGTCCCTTTAACCTCCTATTTGGCCCAGTTTGCAATTTCTGTGGAAGATGAACAGGAATAGGGAGAACCAATGAGAGACTAGCTGGAGGTGTCTGGACGGGCAAATTTAACTCTCATTTCCCACCAGGAAGAGGAAATAACCAAAGGCTCAGCGTGCCGTGCCGGAACCAGATTAGGGCCTGAAGCCATCCTGCGGTGTTGCGGCCAGCTCAAAAGAAAGCGAGTTGAAGAAAGGAGCTCAGGGGCACTGTAATTCACAAACCTGCAGAGTTATAAATGACAGCTATCGTCCAAAAATATACTGCAGTAAGGCTGCCAAGAGGACTTGAAAGCGGGGCAGAATTGCAGGAAACCGATTTCAGGAGGTAGACTGGAATTGCATTGAAAGCATAGGAAAAGAGGCAGAACGTCCACAATGATGCACTTGGCCAAAAAGGGCGTATGCGTTTCTTCCTGAATATATTCAGGAAAAAACGCATACGCCCTTTTTGTCCAACCAAGCAAACTTGCAAAGGAAATCTGCACTACAATGAAGTCTGACTTCCCCCCGGTCAAAAGGGCCATCTGAAAAAAGTGTAAAATCCAGAAAGGCAGGACAGGCCATGGAGAACTGGGAGCCTTGTTATGCTGATGGGCGGGATGTAAATTGCCAACAGACACTCGGGAGAAGTGTATGGTGTTTCCTGAAACATCTAAAAAACAAAGCAACAGAGCCTAGGGCACTTCCACTTATGGTCCTATAGCTTAGGGAAATTAAAATCAAAAAGACACAGCCACCCCAAAGTTTGGGACGCCTCTGTTTACAAGAACCTCGTTTACCGTACAAGTTCAATATCACAGAAAGTGAAAAATGGATAAAGAACTTGTGGTACTTACGTAGAATGCAGTATCACTCAGCAATGAAATCTATGTCATCAGGCCCATAGCAGCATAATGAGTGGATTCAGGTACGATGATTCTAACTGAAATAAGTCACACAGAAAAAGAAACATCATAAGATATCACTAATACACGGAATGTAAACTTGGCTACACAGGAACTGAATTCCAAAACAGAACAGTGTCTCAAATGTAGAAAACCAACTTATGCTTGCTTAAGGGGAAAGGTGAGTTGGGGTACTGCATAAAAGCAGAGATTGAAATGAGCACAGATAAAGTTCCTTAAGCCAAATATGGAATAGACAAGAGCTACTCCTTGCTCAACGAAATGGACTCAACACCGCATATTAAACGCCTAAGAATGTACCTGACTAGTAAGTATCTTAAAACCTATGGATTGCTATGTCTCCAAAAGAGAATCAAGCGTGTGTACAGGGGCATAAACGCAGCAGTGATAGGATTGGAGAGGTTCGGTGAGCAAATGAAGACCCTTTGAAGTCATATTGCATGGTACCCATTCCACGGGTTTCAACTACCCAGGTTTAAGGTATTCTTCCTTCAGCTAAAACATGCATGTGGAACCTAGAGTATGATCAAACATGTGATCGGGAGACGTGTTCAAATATGTCTCAGTTTTCCTCCCCTGGTACTCGGGTGCAACATTCCAGACGCTTTACTAACACTCTCCCGACTTGGAGAGTCAGTCCCTTTAACTTCCTGTTTGGCCCAGTTTGCAATTTCTGCGGAAGATGAACAGGAATAGGGAGAACCAATGAGAGACTAGCTGGAGGTGTCTGGACGGGCAAATTTAACTCTCATTTCCCACCAGGAAGAGGAAATAACCAGAGGCTCAGCGTGCCGTGCCGGAACCAGATTAGGGCCTGAAGCCATCCTGTGGTGTTGCGGCCATTTCACAAGAAATCGAGTTGAAGAAAGGAGCTCAGGGGCACTGTAATTCACAAACCTGCAGAGTTATAAATGACAGCTATCGTCCAAAAATATACTGAAGTAAGGCTGCCAAGAGGACTTGAAAGCGGGGCAGAATTGCACGAAACCGATTTCAGGAGGTAGACTGGAATTGCATTGAAAGCATAGGAAAAGAGGCAGAACGTCCACAATGATGCACTTGGCCAAAAAGGGCATATGCGTTTTTTCCTGAATATATTCAGGAAAAAACGCATACGCCCTTCTTGGCCAACCAAGCAAGCTTGCAAAGGAAATCTGCACTACAATGAAGTCTCACTTCCCCCCGGTCAAAAGGGCCATCTGAAAAAAGTGTAAAATCCAGAAAGGCAGCACAGGCCATGGAGAACTGGGAGCCTTGTTATGCTGATGGGCGGGATGTAAATTGCCAACAGACACCCGGGAGAAGTGTATGGTGTTTCCTGAAACATCTAAAAAACAAAGCAACAGAGCCTAGGGCACTTCCACTTATGGTCCTATAGCTTAGGGAAATTAAAATCAAAAAGACACAGGCACCCCAAAATTTGGGACGCCTCTGTTTACAAGAACCTCGTTTACTGTACAAGTTCAATATCACAGAAAGTGAAAAATGGATAAAGAACTTGTGGTACTTACGTACAATGCAGTATCACTCAGCAATGAAATCTATGTCATCAGGCCCGTAGCAGCATAATGAGTGGATTCAGATACGATGATTCTAACTGAAATAAGTCACACAGAAAAAGAAACATCATAAGATATCACTAATACATGGAATGTAAACTTGGCTACACAGGAACTGAATTCCAAAACAGAACAGGGTCTCAAATTTAGAAAACCAACGTATGCTTGCTTAAGGGTAAAGGTGACTTGGGGTGCTGCATAAAACCAGAGATTGAAATGAGCACAGATAAAGTTCCTTAAGCCAAATATGGAATAGACAAGAGCTACTCCTTGCTCAACGAAATGGAATCAACACCCCATATTAAACGCCTAAGAATGTACCTGACTAGTAAGTATCTTAAAACCTATGTATTGCTATGTCTCCATAAGAGTATCAAGCATGTGTACAGGGGCATAAACGCAGCAGTGATAGGATTGGAGAGGTTCGGTGAGCAAATGAAGACCCTTTGAAGTCATATTGCATGGTACCCATTACACGGGTCTCAACTCTCCATGTTTAAGGTATTCTTCCTTCAGCTAAAACATGCATGTGGAACCCAGAGTATGATCAAAAGTGTGAACGGGAGACGTGTACAAATATGTCTCAGTTTTCCTCCCCTGGTACTCGGGTGCAACATTCCAGACGCTTTACTAACACTCTCCCGACTTGGAGAGTCAGTCCCTTTAACCTCCTGTTTGGCCCAGTTTGCAATTTCTGCGGAATATGAACAGGAATAGGGAGAACAAATGAGAGACTAGCTGGAGGTGTCTGGACGGGCAAATTTAACTCTCATTTCCCACCAGGAAGAGGAATTAACCAAAGGCTCAGCGTGCCGTGCCGGAACCAGATTAGGGCCTGAAACCATCCTGCGGTGTTGCGGCCAGCTCACAAGAAAGCGAGTTGAAGAAAGGAGCTCAGGGGCACTGTAATTCACAAACCTGCAGAGTTATAAATGACAGCTATCGTCCAAAAATATACTGAAGTAAGGCTGCCAAGAGGACTTGAAAGCGGGGCAGAATTGCAGGAAACCGATTTCAGGAGGTAGACTGGAATTGCATTGAAAGCATAGGAAAAGAGGCAGAACGTCCACAATGATGCACTTGGCCAAAAAGGGCGTATGCGTTTTTTCCTGAATATATTCAGGAAAAAACGCATACGCCCTTTTTGGCCAACCAAGCAAGCTTGCAAAGGAAATCTGCACTACAATGAAGTCTGACTTCCCCCCGGTCAAAAGGGCCATCTGAAAAAAGTGTAAAATCCAGAAAGGCAGGACAGGCCATGGAGAACTGGGAGCCTTGTTATGCTGATGGGTGGGATGTAAATTGCCAACAGAAACTCGGGAGAAGTGTATGGTGTTTCGTGAAACATCTAAAAAACAAAGCAACAGAGCCTAGGGCACTTCCACTTATGGTCCTATAGCTTAGGGAAATTAAAATCAAAAAGACACAGCCACCCCAAAGTTTGGGACGCCTCTGTTTACAAGAACCTCGTTTACCGTACAAGTTCAATATCACAGAAAGTGAAAAATGGATAAAGAACTTGTGGTACTTACGTACAATGCAGTATCACTCAGCAATGAAATCTATGTCATCAGGCCCGTAGCAGCATAATGAGTGGATTCAGGTACAATGATTCTAACTGAAATAAGTCACACAGAAAAAGAAACATCATAAGATATCACTAATACACGGAATGTAAACTTGGCTACACAGGAACTGAATTCCAAAACAGAACAGGGTCTCAAATTTAGAAAACCAACTTATGCTTGCTTAAGGGTAAAGGTGAGTTGGGGTGGTGCATAAAACCAGAGATTGAAATGAGCACAGATAAAGTTCCTTAAGCCAAATATGGAATAGACAAGAGCTACTCCTTGCTCAACGAAATGGACTCAACACCCCATATAAAACGCCTAAGAATGTACCTGACTAGTAAGTATCTTAAAACCTATGGATTGCTATGTCTCCAAAAGAGAATCAAGCGTGTGTACAGGGGCACAAACGCAGCAGTGATAGGATTGGAGAGGTTCGGTGAGCAAATGAAGACCCTTTGAAGTCATATTTCATGGTACCCATTCCACGGGTCTCAACTCTCCAGGTTTAAGGTATTCTTCCTTCAGCTAAAACATGCATGTGGAACCCAGAGTATGATCAACCGTGTGAACGGGAGACATGTTCAAATATGTCTCAGTTTTCCTCCCCTGGTACTCGGGTGCAACATTCCAGACGCTTTACTAACACTCTCCCGACTTGGAGAGTCAGTCCCTTTAACCTCCTGTTTGGCCCAGTTTGCAATTTCTGCGGAAGATGAACAGGAATAGGGAGAACCAATGAGAGACTAGCTGGAGGTGTCTGGACGGGCAAATTTAACTCTCATTTCCCACCAGGAAGAGGAAATAACCAAAGGCTCAGCGTGCCGTGCCGGAACAAGATTAGGGCCTGAAGCCATCCTGCGGTGTTGCGGCCAGCTCAAAAGAAAGCGAGTTGAAGAAAGGAGCTCAGGGGCACTGTAATTCACAAACCTGCAGAGTTATAAATGACAGCTATCGTCCAAAAATATACTGAAGTAAGGCTGCCAAGAGGACTTGAAAGCAGGGCAGAATTGCAGGAAACCGATTTCAGGAGGTAGACTGGAATTGCATTGAAAGCATAGGAAAAGAGGCAGAACGTCCACAATGATGCACTTGGCCAAAAAGGGCGTATGCGTTTCTTCCTGAATATATTCAGGAAAAAACGCATACGCCCTTTTTGTCCAACCAAGCAAACTTGCAAAGGAAATCTGCACTACAATGAAGTCTGACTTCCCCCCGGTCAAAAGGGCCATCTGAAAAAAGTGTAGAATCCAGAAAGGCTGGACAGGCCATGGAGAACTGGGAGCCTTGTTATGCTGATGGGCGGGATGTAAATTGCCAACAGACACTCGGGAGAAGTGTATGGTGTTTCCTGAAACATCTAAAAAACAAAGCAACAGAGCCTAGGGCACTTCCACTTATGGTCCTATAGCTTAGGGAAATTAAAATCAAAAAGACACAGCCACCCCAAAGTTTGGGACGCCTCTGTTTACAGGAACCTCGTTTACAAATCAAGTTCAACATCGCAGAAAGTGAAAAATGGATAAAGAAGTTGTGGTATTTACTTACAAAGCAATATCACTCAGCAATGAAATCTATGTCATCAGGCCCTTAGCAGCACAATGAGTTGATTCAGGTATGATGATTCTAACTGAAATAAGTCACACAGAAAAAGAAACATCATAAGGTATCAGTAATACACGGAATGTAAGCTTGACTACACAGGAACTGAATTACAGAACAGAAAATGGTCTCAAATTTAGAAAACCAACTTATGCTTGTTTAAGGGTAAAGGTGAGTTGGGGTGCTGCATAAAACCAAAGATTGAAATGAGCACAGATAAAGTACCTTAAGCCAAATATGGAATAGACAAGAGCTACTCCTTGCTCAACGAAATGGACTCAACACCGCATATTAAACGCCTAAGAATGTACCTGACTAGTAAGTATCTTAAAACCTATGGATTGCTATGTCTCTGAAAGAGAATCAAGCATGTGTACAGGGGCATAAACGCAGCAGTGATAGGATTGGAGAGGTTCGGTGAGCAAATGAAGACCCTTTGAAGTCATATTGCATGGTACCCATTCCACGGGTCTCAACTCTCCAGGTTTAAGGTATTCTTCCTTCAGCTAAAACATGCATGTGGAAACCAGAGTATGATCAACCGTGTGAACGGGAGACGTGTTCAAATATGTCTCAGTTTTCCTCCCCTGGTACTCGGGTGCAACATTCCAGACGCTTTACTAACATTCTCCCCACTTGGAGAGTCAGCGCCTTTAACCTCCTGTTTGGCCCAGTTTGCAATTTCTGCGGAAGATGAATAGGAATAGCGAGAACCAATGAGAGACTAGCTGGAGGTGTCTGGACGGGCAAATTTAACTCTCATTTCCCACCAGGAAGAGGAAATAACCAAAGGCTCAGCGTGCCGTCCCGGAACCAGATTAGGGCCTGAAGCCATCCTGCGGTATTGCGGCCAGGTCACATGAAAGCGAGTTGAAGAAAGGAGCTCAGGGGCACTGTAATTCACAAACCTGCAGAGTTATAAATGACAGCTATCGTCCAAAAATATACTGAAGTAAGGCTGCCAAGAGGACTTGAAAGCGGGCAGAATTGCAGGAAACCGATTTCAGGAGGTAGACTGGAATTGCATTGAAAGCATAGGAAAAGAGGCAGAACGTTCCCAATGATGCACTTGGCCAAAAAGGGCGTCTGTGTTTTTTCCTGAATATATTCAGGAAAAAACGCATACGCCCTTTTTGGCCAACCAAGCAAACTTGCCAAGGAAATCTGCACTACAATGAAGTCTCACTTCCCCCTGCTCAAAAGGGCCATCTGAAAAAAGTGTAAAATCCAGAAAGGCAGGACAGGCCATGGAGAACTGGGAGCCTTGTTATGCTGATGGGCGGGATGTAAATTGCCAACAGACACTCGGGAGAAGTGTATGGTGTTTCCTGAAACATCTAAGAAACAAAGCAACAGAGCCTAGGGCACTTCCACTTATGGTCCTATAGCTTAGGGAAATTAAAATCAAAAAGACACAGCCACCCCAAAATTTGGGATGCCTCTGTTTACAAGAACCTCGTTTACCGTACAAGTTCAATATCACAGAAAGTGAAAAATGGATAAAGAACTTGTGGTACTTACGTACAATGCAGTATCACTCAGCAATGAAATCTATGTCATCAGGCCCGTAGAAGCATAATGAGTGGATTCAGGTACGATGATTCTAACTGAAATAAGTCACACAGAAAAAGAAACATCATAAGATATCACTAATACACGGAATGTAAACTTGGCTACACAGGAACTGAATTCCAAAACAGAACAGGGTCTCAAATTTAGAAAACCAACTTATGCTTGCTTAAGGGGAAAGGTGAGTTGGGGTGCTGCATAAAACCAGAGATTGAAATGAGCACAGATAAAGTTCCTTAAGCCAAATATGGAATAGACAAGAGCTACTCCTTGCTCAACGAAATGGACTCAACACCCCATATTAAACGCCTAAGAATGTACCTGACTAGTAAGTATCTTAAAACCTATGGATTGCTATGTCTCCATAAGAGAATCAAGCGTGTGTACAGGGGCATAAATGCAGCAGTGATAGGATTGGAGAGGTTCGGTGAGCAAACGAAGACCCTTTGAAGTCATATTGCATGGTACCCATTCCACGGGTCTCAAATCTCCAGGTTTAAGGTATTCTTCCTTCAGCTAAAACATGCATGTGGAACCCAGAGTATGATCAACCGTGTGAACGGGAGACGTGTTCAAATATATCTCAGTTGTCCTCCCCTGGTACTCGGGTGCAACATTCCAGACGCTTTACTAACACTCTCCCCACTTGGAGAGTCAGCGCCTTTAAACTCCTGTTTGGCCCAGTTTTCAATTTCTGTGGAAGATGAACAGGAATAGGGAGAACCAATGAGAGACTAGCTGGAGGTGTCTGGACGGGCAAATTTAACTCTCATTTCCCACCAGGAAGAGAAAATAACCAAAGGCTCAGCGTGCCGTGCCGGAACCAGATTAGGGCCTGAAGCCATCCTGCGGTATTGCGGCCAGGTCACAAGAAAGCGAGTTGAAGAAAGGAGCTCAGGGGCACTGTAATTCACAAACCTGCAGAGTTATAAATGACAGCTATCGTCCAAAAATATACTGAAGTAAGGCTGCCAAGAGGACTTGAAAGCGGGCAGAATTGCAGGAAACCGATTTCAGGAGGTAGACTGGAATTGCATTGAAAGCATAGGAAAAGAGGCAGAACGTTCCCAATGATGCACTTGGCCAAAAAGGGCGTATGCGTTTTTTCCTGAATATATTCAGGAAAAAACGCATACGCCCTTTTTGGCCAACCAAGCAAACTTGCCAAGGAAATCTGCACTACAATGAAGTCTCACTTCCCCCCGGTCAAAAGGGCCATCTGAAAAAAGTGTAAAATCCAGAGAGGCAGGACAGGCCATGGAGAACTGGGAGCCTTGTTATGCTGATGGGCGGGATGTAAATTGCCAACAGACACTCGGGAGAAGTGTATGGTGTTTCCTGAAACATCTAAGAAACAAAGCAACAGAGCCTAGGGCACTTCCACTTATGGTCCTATAGCTTAGGGAAATTAAAATCAAAAAGACACAGCCATCCCAAAATTTGGGATGCCTCTGTTTACAAGAACCTCGTTTACCGTACAAGTTCAATATCACAGAAAGTGAAAAATGGATAAAGAACTTGTGGTACTTACGTACAATGCAGTATCACTCAGCAATGAAATCTATGTCATCAGGCCCGTAGCAGCATAATGAGTGGATTCAGGTACGATGATTCTAACTGAAATAAGTCACACAGAAAAAGAAACATCATAAGATATCACTAATACACGGAATGTAAACTTGGCTACACAGGAACTGAATTCCAAAACAGAACAGGGTCTCAAATTTAGAAAACCAACTTATGCTTGCTTAAGGGTAAAGGTGAGTTGGGGTGCTGCATAAAACCAGAGATTGAAATGAGCACAGATAAAGTTCCTTAAGCCAAATATGGAATAGACAAGAGCTACTCCTTGCTCAACGAAATGGACTCAACACCCCATATTAAACGCCTAAGAATGTACCTGACTAGTAAGTATCTTAAAACCTATGGATTGCTATGTCTCCATAAGAGAATCAAGCGTGTGTACAGGGGCATAAATGCAGCAGTGATAGGATTGGAGAGGTTCGGTGAGCAAACGAAGACCCTTTGAAGTCATATTGCATGGTACCCATTACACGGGTCTCAACTCTCCAGGATTAAGGTATTCTTCCTTCAGCTAAAACATGCATGTGGAACCCAGAGTATGATCAACCGTGTGAACGGGAGACGTGTTCAAATATATCTCAGTTGTCCTCCCCTGGTACTCGGGTGCAACATTCCAGAGGCTTTACTAACACTCTCCCCACTTGGAGAGTCAGCGCCTTTAAACTCCTGTTTGGCCCAGTTTGCAATTTCTGTGGAAGATGAACAGGAATAGGGAGAACCAATGAGAGACTAGCTGGAGGTGTCTGGACGGGCAAATTTAACTCTCATTTCCCACCAGGAAGAGGAAATAACCAAAGGCTCAGCGTGCCGTGCCAGAACAAGATTAGGGCCTGAAGCCATCCTGCGGTGTTGCGGCCAGCTCACAAGAAAGCGAGTTGAAGAAAGGAGCTCAGGGGCACTGTAATTCACAAACCTGCAGAGTTATAAATGACAGCTATCGTCCAAAAATATACTGAAGTAAGGCTGCCAAGAGGACTTGAAAGCGGGCAGAATTGCAGGAAACCGATTTCAGGAGGTAGACTGGAATTGCATTGAAAGCATAGGAAAAGAGGCAGAACGTCCCCAATGATGCACTTGGCCAAAAACGGCGTATGTGTTTTTTCCTGAATATATTCAGGAAAAAACGCATACGCCCTTTTTGGCCAACCAAGCAAGCTTGCAAAGGATATCTGCACTACAATGAAGTCTCACTTCCCCCCGGTCAAAAGGGCCATCTGAAAAAAGTGTAAAATCCAGAAAGGCAGGACAGGCCATGGAGAACTGGGAGCCTTGTTATGCTGATGGGCGGGATGTAAATTGCCAACAGACACTCGGGAGAAGTGTATGGTGTTTCCTGAAGCAACTAAGTAACAAAGCAACAGAGCCTAGGGCACTTCCACTTATGGTCCTATAGCTTAGGGAAATTAAAAGCAAAAAGACACAGCCACCCCAATGTTTGGAACGGCTCTGTTTACAAGAACCTCATTTACAGTACAAGTTCAACATCGCAGAAAGTGAAAAATGGATAAAGAACTTGTGGTACTTACGTACAATGCAGTATCACTCAGCAATGAAATCTATGTCATCAGGCCCGTAGCAGCATAATGAGTGGATTCAGGTACGATGATTCTAACTGAAATAAGTCACACAGAAAAAGAAACATCATAAGTTATCACTAATACACGGAATGTAAACTTGGCTACACAGGAACTGAATTCCAAAACAGAACAGGGTCTCAAATTTAGAAAACCAACGTATGCTTGCTTAAGGGGAAAGGTGAGTTGGGGTGCTGCATAAAACCAGAGATTGAAATGAGCACAGATAAAGTTCCTTAAGCCAAATATGGAATAGACAAGAGCTACTCCTTGCTCAACGAAATGGACTCAACACCGCATATTAAACGCCTAAGAATGTACCTGACTAGTAAGTATCTTAAAACCTATGGATTGCTATGTCTCCAAAAGTGAATCAAGTGTGTGTACAGGGGCATAAACGCAGCAGTGATAGGATTGGAGAGGTTCGGTGAGCAAATGAAGACCCTTTGAAGTCATATTGCATGGTACCCATTCCACGGGTCTCAACTCTCCAGTTTTAAGGTATTCTTGCTTCAGCTAAAACATGCATGTGGAACCCAGAGTATGATCAACCGTGTGAACGGGAGACGTGTTCAAATATGTCTCAGTTTTCGTACCCTGGAACTCGGGTGCAGCATTCCAGACGCTATACTAACACTCTCCCGACTTGGAGAGTCAGTCCCTTTAACCTCATGTTTGGCCCAGTTTGCAATATCTGCGGAAGATGAACAGGAATAGCGAGAACCAATGAGAGACTAGCTGGAGGTGTCTGGACGGGCAAATTTAACTCTCATTTCCCACCAGGAAGAGGAAATAAGCAAAGTCTCAGCGTGCCGTGCCCGAACCAGATTAGGGCCTGAAGCCATCCTGCGGTGTTGCGGCCAGCTCAAAAGAAAGCGAGTTGAAGAAAGGAGCTCAGGGGCACTGTAATTCACAAACCTGCAGAGTTATAAATGACAGCTATCGTCCAAAAATATACTGAAGTAAGGCTGCCAAGAGGACTTGAAAGCGGGGCAGAATTGCAGGAAACCGATTTCAGGAGGTAGACTGGAATTGCATTGAAAACATAGGAAAAGAGGCAGAACGTCCACAATGATGCACTTGGCCAAAAAGGGCGTATGCGTTTTTTCCTGAATATATTCAGGAAAAAACGCATACGCCCTTTTTGGCCAACCAAGCAAACTTGCAAAGGAAATCTGCACTACAATGAAGTCTCACTTCCCCCCGGTCAAAAGGGCCATCTGAAAAAAGTGTAAAATCCAGAAAGGCAGGACAGGCCATGGAGAACTGGGAGCCTTGTTATGCTGATGGGCGGGATGTAAATTGTCAACAGACACTCGGGAGAAGTGTATGGTGTTTCCTGAAACATCTAAGAAACAAAGCAACAGAGCCTAGGGCACTTCCACTTATGGTCCTATAGCTTAGGGAAATTAAAATCAAAAAGACACAGCCACCCCAAAGTTTGGGACGCCTCTGTTTACAGGAACCTCGTTTACAAATCAAGTTCAACATCGCAGAAAGTGAAAAATGGATAAAGAAGTTGTGGTATTTACTTACAAAGCAATATCACTCAGCAATGAAATCTATGTCATCAGGCCCTTAGCAGCACAATGAGTTGATTCAGGTATGATGATTCTAACTGAAATAAGTCACACAGAAAAAGAAACATCATAAGGTATCAGTAATACACGGAATGTAAGCTTGACTACACAGGAACTGAATTACAGAACAGAAAATGGTCTCAAATTTAGAAAACCAACTTATGCTTGTTTAAGGGTAAAGGTGAGTTGGGGTGCTGCATAAAACCAAAGATTGAAATGAGCACAGATAAAGTACCTTAAGCCAAATATGGAATAGACAAGAGCTACTCCTTGCTCAACGAAATGGACTCAACACCGCATATTAAACGCCTAAGAATGTACCTGACTAGTAAGTATCTTAAAACCTATGGATTGCTATGTCTCTGAAAGAGAATCAAGCATGTGTACAGGGGCATAAACGCAGCAGTGATAGGATTGGAGAGGTTCGGTGAGCAAATGAAGACCCTTTGAAGTCATATTGCATGGTACCCATTCCACGGGTCTCAACTCTCCAGGTTTAAGGTATTCTTCCTTCAGCTAAAACATGCATGTGGAAACCAGAGTATGATCAACCGTGTGAACGGGAGACGTGTTCAAATATGTCTCAGTTTTCCTCCCCTGGTACTCGGGTGCAACATTCCAGACGCTTTACTAACATTCTCCCCACTTGGAGAGTCAGCGCCTTTAACCTCCTGTTTGGCCCAGTTTGCAATTTCTGCGGAAGATGAATAGGAATAGCGAGAACCAATGAGAGACTAGCTGGAGGTGTCTGGACGGGCAAATTTAACTCTCATTTCCCACCAGGAAGAGGAAATAACCAAAGGCTCAGCGTGCCGTCCCGGAACCAGATTAGGGCCTGAAGCCATCCTGTGGTGTTGCGGCCAGCTCAAAAGAAAGCGAGTTGAAGAAAGGAGCTCAGGGGCACTGTAATTCACAAACCTGCAGAGTTATAAATGACAGCTATCGTCCAAAAATATACTGAAGTAAGGCTGACAAGAGGACTTGAAAGCGGGGCAGAATTGCAGGAAACCGATTTCAGGAGGTAGACTGGAATTGCATTGAAAGCATAGGAAAAGAGGCAGAACGTCCACAATGATGCACTTGGCCAAAAAGGGCGTATGCGTTTTTTCCTGAATATATTCAGGAAAAAACGCATACGCCCTTTTCGGCCAACCAAGCAAGCTTGCAAAGGAAATCTGCACTACAATGAAGTCTCACTTCCCCCCGGTCAAAAGGGCCATCTGAAAAAAGTGTAAAATCCAGAAAGGCAGGACAGGCCATGGAGAACTGGGAGCCTTGTTATGCTGATGGGCGGGATGTAAATTGCCAACAGACACTCGGGAGAAGTGTATGGTGTTTCCTGAAACATCTAAGAAACAAAGCAACAGAGCCTAGGGCACTTCCACTTATGGTCCTATAGCTTAGGGAAATTAAAATCAAAAAGACACAGCCACCCCAAAATTTGGGATGCCTCTGTTTACAAGAACCTCGTTTACCGTACAAGTTCAATATCACAGAAAGTGAAAAATGGATAAAGAACTTGTGGTACTTACGTACAATGCAGTATCACTCAGCAATGAAATCTATGTCATCAGGCCCGTAGCAGCATAATGAGTGGATTCAGGTACGATGATTCTAACTGAAATAAGTCACACAGAAAAAGAAACATCATAAGATATCACTAATACACGGAATGTAAACTTGGCTACACAGGAACTGAATTCCAAAACAGAACAGGGTCTCAAATTTAGAAAACCAACTTATGCTTGCTTAAGGGTAAAGGTGAGTTGGGGTGCTGCATAAAACCAGAGATTGAAATGAGCACAGATAAAGTTCCTTAAGCCAAATATGGAATAGACAAGAGCTACTCCTTGCTCAACGAAATGGACTCAACACCCCATATTAAACGCCTAAGAATGTACCTGACTAGTAAGTATCTTAAAACCTATGGATTGCTATGTCTCCATAAGAGAATCAAGCGTGTGTACAGGGGCATAAATGCAGCAGTGATAGGATTGGAGAGGTTCGGTGAGCAAACGAAGACCCTTTGAAGTCATATTGCATGGTACCCATTCCACGGGTCTCAAATCTCCAGGTTTAAGGTATTCTTCCTTCAGCTAAAACATGCATGTGGAACCCAGAGTATGATCAACCGTGTGAACGGGAGACGTGTTCAAATATATCTCAGTTGTCCTCCCCTGGTACTCGGGTGCAACATTCCAGACGCTTTACTAACACTCTCCCCACTTGGAGAGTCAGCGCCTTTAAACTCCTGTTTGGCCCAGTTTTCAATTTCTGTGGAAGATGAACAGGAATAGGGAGAACCAATGAGAGACTAGCTGGAGGTGTCTGGACGGGCAAATTTAACTCTCATTTCCCACCAGGAAGAGAAAATAACCAAAGGCTCAGCGTGCCGTGCCGGAACCAGATTAGGGCCTGAAGCCATCCTGCGGTATTGCGGCCAGGTCACAAGAAAGCGAGTTGAAGAAAGGAGCTCAGGGGCACTGTAATTCACAAACCTGCAGAGTTATAAATGACAGCTATCGTCCAAAAATATACTGAAGTAAGGCTGCCAAGAGGACTTGAAAGCGGGCAGAATTGCAGGAAACCGATTTCAGGAGGTAGACTGGAATTGCATTGAAAGCATAGGAAAAGAGGCAGAACGTTCCCAATGATGCACTTGGCCAAAAAGGGCGTATGCGTTTTTTCCTGAATATATTCAGGAAAAAACGCATACGCCCTTTTTGGCCAACCAAGCAAACTTGCCAAGGAAATCTGCACTACAATGAAGTCTCACTTCCCCCCGGTCAAAAGGGCCATCTGAAAAAAGTGTAAAATCCAGAGAGGCAGGACAGGCCATGGAGAACTGGGAGCCTTGTTATGCTGATGGGCGGGATGTAAATTGCCAACAGACACTCGGGAGAAGTGTATGGTGTTTCCTGAAACATCTAAGAAACAAAGCAACAGAGCCTAGGGCACTTCCACTTATGGTCCTATAGCTTAGGGAAATTAAAATCAAAAAGACACAGCCACCCCAAAATTTGGGATGCCTCTGTTTACAAGAACCTCGTTTACCGTACAAGTTCAATATCACAGAAAGTGAAAAATGGATAAAGAACTTGTGGTACTTACGTACAATGCAGTATCACTCAGCAATGAAATCTATGTCATCAGGCCCGTAGCAGCATAATGAGTGGATTCAGGTACGATGATTCTAACTGAAATAAGTCACACAGAAAAAGAAACATCATAAGATATCACTAATACACGGAATGTAAACTTGGCTACACAGGAACTGAATTCCAAAACAGAACAGGGTCTCAAATTTAGAAAACCAACTTATGCTTGCTTAAGGGGAAAGGTGAGTTGGGGTGCTGCATAAAACCAGAGATTGAAATGAGCACAGATAAAGTTCCTTAAGCCAAATATGGAATAGACAAGAGCTACTCCTTGCTCAACGAAATGGACTCAACACCCCATATTAAACGCCTAAGAATGTACCTGACTAGTAAGTATCTTAAAACCTATGGATTGCTATGTCTCCATAAGAGAATCAAGCGTGTGTACAGGGGCATAAATGCAGCAGTGATAGGATTGGAGAGGTTCGGTGAGCAAACGAAGACCCTTTGAAGTCATATTGCATGGTACCCATTACACGGGTCTCAACTCTCCAGGATTAAGGTATTCTTCCTTCAGCTAAAACATGCATGTGGAACCCAGAGTATGATCAACCGTGTGAACGGGAGACGTGTTCAAATATATCTCAGTTGTCCTCCCCTGGTACTCGGGTGCAACATTCCAGAGGCTTTACTAACACTCTCCCCACTTGGAGAGTCAGCGCCTTTAAACTCCTGTTTGGCCCAGTTTGCAATTTCTGTGGAAGATGAACAGGAATAGGGAGAACCAATGAGAGACTAGCTGGAGGTGTCTGGACGGGCAAATTTAACTCTCATTTCCCACCAGGAAGAGGAAATAACCAAAGGCTCAGCGTGCCGTGCCAGAACAAGATTAGGGCCTGAAGCCATCCTGCGGTGTTGCGGCCAGCTCACAAGAAAGCGAGTTGAAGAAAGGAGCTCAGGGGCACTGTAATTCACAAACCTGCAGAGTTATAAATGACAGCTATCGTCCAAAAATATACTGAAGTAAGGCTGCCAAGAGGACTTGAAAGCGGGCAGAATTGCAGGAAACCGATTTCAGGAGGTAGACTGGAATTGCATTGAAAGCATAGGAAAAGAGGCAGAACGTCCCCAATGATGCACTTGGCCAAAAACGGCGTATGCGTTTTTTCCTGAATATATTCAGGAAAAAACGCATACGCCCTTTTTGGCCAACCAAGCAAGCTTGCAAAGGATATCTGCACTACAATGAAGTCTCACTTCCCCCCGGTCAAAAGGGCCATCTGAAAAAAGTGTAAAATCCAGAAAGGCAGGACAGGCCATGGAGAACTGGGAGCCTTGTTATGCTGATGGGCGGGATGTAAATTGCCAACAGACACTCGGGAGAAGTGTATGGTGTTTCCTGAAGCAACTAAGTAACAAAGCAACAGAGCCTAGGGCACTTCCACTTATGGTCCTATAGCTTAGGGAAATTAAAAGCAAAAAGACACAGCCACCCCAATGTTTGGAACGGCTCTGTTTACAAGAACCTCATTTACAGTACAAGTTCAACATCGCAGAAAGTGAAAAATGGATAAAGAACTTGTGGTACTTACGTACAATGCAGTATCACTCAGCAATGAAATCTATGTCATCAGGCCCGTAGCAGCATAATGAGTGGATTCAGGTACGATGATTCTAACTGAAATAAGTCACACAGAAAAAGAAACATCATAAGTTATCACTAATACACGGAATGTAAACTTGGCTACACAGGAACTGAATTCCAAAACAGAACAGGGTCTCAAATTTAGAAAACCAACGTATGCTTGCTTAAGGGGAAAGGTGAGTTGGGGTGCTGCATAAAACCAGAGATTGAAATGAGCACAGATAAAGTTCCTTAAGCCAAATATGGAATAGACAAGAGCTACTCCTTGCTCAACGAAATGGACTCAACACCGCATATTAAACGCCTAAGAATGTACCTGACTAGTAAGTATCTTAAAACCTATGGATTGCTATGTCTCCAAAAGTGAATCAAGTGTGTGTACAGGGGCATAAACGCAGCAGTGATAGGATTGGAGAGGTTCGGTGAGCAAATGAAGACCCTTTGAAGTCATATTGCATGGTACCCATTCCACGGGTCTCAACTCTCCAGGTTTAAGGTATTCTTGCTTCAGCTAAAACATGCATGTGGAACCCAGAGTATGATCAACCGTGTGAACGGGAGACGTGTTCAAATATGTCTCAGTTTTCGTACCCTGGAACTCGGGTGCAGCATTCCAGACGCTATACTAACACTCTCCCGACTTGGAGAGTCAGTCCCTTTAACCTCATGTTTGGCCCAGTTTGCAATATCTGCGGAAGATGAACAGGAATAGCGAGAACCAATGAGAGACTAGCTGGAGGTGTCTGGACGGGCAAATTTAACTCTCATTTCCCACCAGGAAGAGGAAATAAGCAAAGTCTCAGCGTGCCGTGCCCGAACCAGATTAGGGCCTGAAGCCATCCTGCGGTGTTGCGGCCAGCTCAAAAGAAAGCGAGTTGAAGAAAGGAGCTCAGGGGCACTGTAATTCACAAACCTGCAGAGTTATAAATGACAGCTATCGTCCAAAAATATACTGAAGTAAGGCTGCCAAGAGGACTTGAAAGCGGGGCAGAATTGCAGGAAACCGATTTCAGGAGGTAGACTGGAATTGCATTGAAAACATAGGAAAAGAGGCAGAACGTCCACAATGATGCACTTGGCCAAAAAGGGCGTATGCGTTTTTTCCTGAATATATTCAGGAAAAAACGCATACGCCCTTTTTGGCCAACCAAGCAAACTTGCAAAGGAAATCTGCACTACAATGAAGTCTCACTTCCCCCCGGTCAAAAGGGCCATCTGAAAAAAGTGTAAAATCCAGAAAGGCAGGACAGGCCATGGAGAACTGGGAGCCTTGTTATGCTGATGGGCGGGATGTAAATTGCCAACAGACACTCGGGAGAAGTGTATGGTGTTTCCTGAAACATCTAAGAAACAAAGCAACAGAGCCTAGGGCACTTCCACTTATGGTCCTATAGCTTAGGGAAATTAAAATCAAAAAGACACAGCCACCCCAAAATTTGGGACGCCTCTGTTTACAAGAACCTCGTTTACCGTACAAGTTCAATATCACAGAAAGTGAAAAATGGATAAAGAACTTGTGGTACATACGTACAATGCAGTATCACTCAGCAATGAAATCTATGTCATCAGGCCCGTAGCAGCATAATGAGTGGATTCAGGTACGATGATTCTAACTGAAATAAGTCACACAGAAAGAGAAACATCATAAGATATCACTAATACACGGAATGTAAACTTGGCTACAGGGGAACCGAATTCCAAAACAGAACAGGGTCTCAAATTTAGAAAACCAACTTATGCTTGCTTAAGGGGAATGGTGAGTTGGGGTGCTGCATAAAGCCAGAGATTGAAATGAGCACAGATAAAGTTCCTTAAGCCAAATATGGAATAGACAAGAGCTACTCCTTGCTCAACGAAATGGACTCAACACCCCATATTAAACGCCTAAGAATGTACCTGACTAGTAAGTATCTTAAAACCTATGTATTGCTATGTCTCCAAAAGAGAATCAAGCGTGTGTACAGGGGCATAAACGCAGCAGTGATAGGATTGGAGAGGTTCGGTGAGAAAACGAAGACCCTTTGAAGTCATATTGCATGGTACCCATTACGCGGGTCTCAACTCTCCAGTTTTAAGGTATTCTTCCTTCAGCTAAAACATGCATGTGGAACCCAGAGTATGATCAACCGTGTGAACGGGAGACGTGTTCAAATATGTCTCCGTTTTCCTCCCCTGGTACTCGGGTTCAACATTCCAGACGCTTTTCTAACACTCTCCCCACTTGGAGAGTCAGGGCCTTTAACCTCCTGTTTGGTCCAGTTTGCAATTTCTGCGGAAGATGAACAGGAATAGGGAGAACCAATGAGAGACTAGCTGGAGGTGTCTGGACGGGCAAATTTAACTCTCATTTCCCACCAGGAAGAGGAAATAACCAAAGGCTCAGCGTGCCGTGCCGGAACAAGATTAGGGCCTAAAGCCATCCTGCGGTGTTGCGGCCAGCTCACAAGAAAGCGAGTTGAAGAAAGGAGCTCAGGGGCACTGTAATTCACAAACCTGCAGAGTTATAAATGACAGCTATCGTCCAAAAATATACTGAAGTAAGGCTGCCAAGAGGACTTGAAAGCGGGGCAGAATTGCAGGAAACCGATTTCAGGAGGTAGACTGGAATTGCATTGAAAGCATAGGAAAAGAGGCAGAACGTCCACAATGATGCACTTGGCCAAAAAGGGCGTATGCGTTTTTTCCTGAATATATTCAGGAAAAAACGCATACGCCCTTTTTGGCCAACCAAGCAAACTTGCAAAGGAAATCTGCACTACAATGAAGTCTCACTTCCCCCCGGTCAAAAGGGCCATCTGAAAAAAGTGTAAAATCCAGAAAGGCAGGACAGGCCATGGAGAACTGGGAGCCTTGTTATGCTGATGGGCGGGATGTAAATTGCCAAAAGCCACTCGGGAGAAGTGTATGGTGTTTCCTGAAACATCTAAAAAACAAAGCAACAGAGCCTAGGGCACTTCCACTTATGGTCCTATAGCTTAGGGAAATTAAAATCAAAAAGACACAGCCACCCCAATGTTTTGGACGCCTCTGTTTACAAGAACCTCGTTTACCGTACAAGTTCAATATCACAGAAAGTGAAAAATGGATAAAGAACTTGTGGTACTTACATACAATGCAGTATCACTCAGCAATGAAATCTATGTCATCAGGCCCGTAGCAGCATAATGAGTGGATTCAGGTACGATGATTCTAACTGAAATAAGTCACACAGAAAAAGAAACATCATAAGATATCACTAATACACGGAATGTAAACTTGGCTACACAGGAACTGAATTCCAAAACAGAACAAGGTCTCAAATTTAGAAAACCAACTTATGCTTGCTTAAGGGGAAAGGTGAGTTGGGGTGCTCCATAAAACCAGAGATTGAAATGAGCACAGATAAAGTTCCTTAAGACAAATATGGAATAGACAAGAGCTACTCCTTGCTCAACGAAATGGACTCAACACCCCATATTAAACGCCTAAGAATGTACCTGACTAGTAAGTATCTTAAAACCTATGGATTGCTATGTCTCCAAAAGAGAATCAAGCGTGTGTACAGGGGCATAAATGCAGCAGTGATAGGATTGGAGAGGTTCGGTGAGCAAATGAAGACCCTTTGAAGTCATATTGCATGGAACGCATTCCACGGGTTTCAACTACCCAGGTTTAAGGTATTCTTCCTTCAGCTAAAACATGCATGTGGAACCCAGAGTATGATCAACCATGTGATCGGGAGACGTGTTCAAATATGTCTCAGTTTTCCTCCCCTGGTACTCGGGTGCAACATTCCAGACGCTTTACTAACACTCTCCCGACTTGGAGAGTCAGTCCCTTTAAACTCCTCTTTGGCCCAGTTTTCAATTTCTGCGGAACATGAACAGGAATAGCAAGAACCAATGAGAGACAAGCTGGAGGTGTCTGGACGGGCAAATTTAACTCTCATTTCCCACCAGTAAGAGGAATTAACCAAAGGCTCAGCGTGCCGTGCCGGAACCAGATTAGGGCCTGAAGCCATCCTGCGGTGTTGCGGCCAGGTCACAAGAAAGAGAGTTGAAGAAAGGAGCTCAGGGGCACTGTAATTCACAAACCAGCAGAGTTATAAATGACAGCTATCGTCCAAAAATATACTGAAGTAAGGCTGCCAAGAGGCCTTGAAAGCAGGGCAGAATTGCAGGAAACCGATTTCAGGAGGTGACTGGAATTGCATTGAAAGCATAGGAAAAGAGGCAGAACGTCCACAATGATGCACTTGGCCAAAAAGGGCGTATGCGTTTTTTCCTGAATATATTCAGGAAAAAACGCATACGCCCTTTTTGGCCAACCAAGCAAACTTGCAAAGGAAATCTGCACTACAATGAAGTCTCACTTCCCCCCAGTCAAAAGGGCCATCTGAGAAAAGTGTAAAATCCAGAAAGGCAGGACAGGCCATGGAGAACTGGGAGCCTTGTTATGCTGATGGGCGGGATGTAAATTGCCAACAGACACTCGGGAGAAGTGTATGGTGTTTCCTGAAACATCTAAAAAACAAAGCAACAGAGCCTAGGGCACTTCCACTTATGGTCCTATAGCTTAGGGAAATTAAAATCAAAAAGACACAGCCACCCCAAAGTTTGGGACGCCTCTGTTTACAAGAACCTCGTTTACCGTACAAGTTCAATATCACAGAAAGTGAAAAATGGATAAAGAACTTGTGGTACTTACATACAATGCAGTATCACTCAGCAATGAAATCTATGTCATCAGGCCCATAGCAGCATAATGAGTGGATTCAGGTACGATGATTCTAACTGAAATAAGTCACACAGAAAAAGAAACTTCATAAGATATCACTAATACACGGAATGTAAACTTGGCTACACAGGAACTGAATTCCAAAACAGAACAAGGTGTCAAATTTAGAAAACCAACTTATGCTTGCTTAAGGGGAAAGGTGAGTTGGGGTGCTGCATAAAACCAGAGATTGAAATGAGCACAGATAAAGTTCCTTAAGCCAAATATGGAATAGACAAGAGCTACTCCTTGCTCAACGAAATGGACTCAACACCGCATATTAAACGCCTAAGAATGTACCTGACTAGTAAGTATCTTAAAACCTATGGATTGCTATGTCTCCAAAAGAGAATCAAGCGTGTGTACAGGGGCATAAACGCAGCAGTGATAGTATTGGAGAGGTTCGGTGAGCTAATGAAGACCCTTTGAAGTCATATTGCATGGTACCCATTCCACGAGTTTCAACTACCCATGTTTAAGGTATTCTTCCTTCAGCTAAAACATGCATGTGGAACCTAGAGTATGATCAACCATGTGATCGGGAGACGTATTCAAATATGTCTCAGCTTTCCTCCCCTGGTACTCGGGTGCAACATTCCAGACGCTTTACTAACACTCTCCCCACTTGGAGAGTCAGCGCCTTTAACTTCCTGTTTGGTCCAGTTTGCAATTTCTGCGGAAGATGAACAGGAATAGGGAGAACCAATGAGAGACTAGCTGGAGGTGTCTGGACGGGCAAATTTAACTCTCATTTCCCACCAGGAAGAGGAAATAACCAAAGGCTCAGCGTGCCGTGCCGGAACCAGATTAGGGCCTGAAGCCATCCTGCGGTGTTGCGGCCAGCTCACAAGAAAGCGAGTTGAAGAAAGGAGCTCAGGGTCACTGTAATTCACAAACCTGCAGAGTTATAAATGACAGCTATCGTCCAAAAATATACTGAAGTAAGGCTGCCAAGAGGACTTGAAAGCGGGGCAGAATTGCAGGAAACCGATTTCAGGAGGTAGACTGGAATTGCATTGAAAGCATAGGAAAAGAGGCAGAACGTCCACAATGATGCACTTGTCCAAAAAGGGCGTATGCGTTGTTTCCTGAATATATTCAGGAAACAACGCATACGCCCTTTTTGGCCAACCAAGCAAGCTTGCAAAGGAAATCTGCACTACAATGAAGTCTCACTTCCCCCCGGTCAAAAGGGCCATCTGAAAAAAGTGTAAAATCCAGAAAGGCAGGACAGGCCATGGAGAACTGGGAGCCTTGTTATGCTGATGGGCGGGATGTAAATTACCAACAGACACTCTGGAGAAGTGTATGGTGTTTCCTGAAACATCTAAAAAACAAAGCAACAGAGCCTAGGGCACTTCCACTTATGGTCCTATAGCTTAGGGAAATTAAAATCAAAAAGACACAGCCACCCCAAAGTTTGGGACGCCTTTGTTTACAAGAACCTCGTTTACCTACAAGTTCAATATCACAGAAAGTGAAAAATGGATAAAGAAGTTGTGGTACTTACGTACAATGCAGTATCACTCAGCAATGAAATCTATGTCATCAGGCCCGTAGCAGCATAATGAGTGGACTCAGGTACGATGATTCTAACTGAAATAAGTCACACAGAAAAAGAAACATCATAAGATATCACTAATACACGGAATGTAAACTTGGCTACACAGGAACTGAATTCCAAAACAGAACAGGGTCTCAAATTTAGAAAACCAACTTATGCTTGCTTAAGGGGAAAGGTGAGTTGGGGTGCTGCATAAAACCAGAGATTGAAATGAGCACAGATAAAGTTCCTTAAGCCAAATATGGAATAGACAAGAGCTACTCCTTGCTCAACGAAATGGACTCAACACCCCATATTAAACGCCTAAGAATGTACCTGACTAGTAAGTATCTTAAAACCTATGGATTGCTATGTCTCCGAAAGAGAATCAAGCATGTGTACAGGGGCATAAACGCAGCAGTGATAGGATTGGAGAGGTTCGGTGAGCAAATGAAGACCCTTTGAAGTCATATTGCATGGTACCCATTCAACGGGTCTCAACTCTCCAGGTTTAAGGTATTCTTCCTTCAGATAAAACATGCATGTGGAACCCAGAGTATGATCAACCGTGTGAACGGGAGACGTGTTCAAATATGTCTCAGTTTTCCTCCCCTGGTACTCGGGTGCAACATTCCAGACGCTTTACTAACACTCTCCACACTTGGAGAGTCAGCGCCTTTAACCTCCTGTTTGGCCCAGTTTGCAATTTCTGCGGAAGATGAACAGGAATAGGGAGAACCAATGAGAGACTAGCTGGAGGTGTCTGGACGGGCAAATTTAACTCTCATTTCCCACCAGGAAGAGGAATTAACCAAAGGCTCTGCGTGCTGTGCCAGAACCAGATTAGGGCCTGAAGCCATCCTGCGGTGTTGCGGCCAGCTCAAAAGAAAGCGAGTTGAAGAAAGGAGCTCAGGGGCACTGTAATTCACAAACCTGCAGAGTTATAAATGACAGCTATCGTCCAAAAATATACTGAAGTAAGGCTGCCAAGTGGACTTGAAAGCGGGGCAGAATTGCAGGAAACCGATTTCAGGAGGTAGACTGGAATTGCATTGAAAGCATAGGAAAAGAGGCAGAACGTCCACAATGATGCACTTGTCCAAAAAGGGCGTATGCGTTGTTTCCTGAATATATTCAGGAAAAAACGCATACGCCCTTTTTGGCCAACCAAGCAAGCTTGCAAAGAAATCTGCACTACAATGAAGTCTCACTTCCCCCCGGTCAAAAGGGCCATCTGCAAAATGTGTAAAATCCAGAAAGGCAGGACAGGCCATGGAGAACTGGGAGCCTTGTTATGCTGATGGGCGGGATGTAAATTGCCAACAGACACTCGGGAGAATTGTATGGTGTTTCCTGAAACATCTAAAAAACAAAGCAACAGAGCCTAGGGCACTTCCACTTATGGTCCTATAGCTTAGGGAAATTAAAATCAAAAGGACACAGCCACCCCAAAGTTTGGGACCACTCTGTTTACAAGAACCTAATTTACAGTACAAGTTGAACATCGCAGAAAGTGAAAAATGGATAAAGAAGTTGTGGTATTTACTTACAAAGCAATATCACTCAGCAATGAAATCTATGTCATCAGGCCCTTAGCAGCACAATGAGTGGATTCAGGTATGATGATTCTAACTGAAATAAGTCACACAGAGAAAGGAACATCATAAGATATCAGTAATACACGGAATGTAAACTTGGCTACACAGGAACTGAATTACAGAACAGAACAGTGTCTCAAATTTAGAAAACCAACTTATGCTTGCTTAAGGGGAAAGGTGAGTTGGGGTGCTGCGTAAAACCAGAGATTGAAATGAGCACAGATAAAGTTCCTTAAGCCAAATATGGAATAGACAAGAGCTACTCCTTGCTCAACGAAAAGGACTCAACACCCCATGTTAAACGCCTAAGAATGTACCTGACTAGTAAGTATCTTAAAACCTATGGATTACTATGTCTCCGAAAGAGAATCAAGCATGTGTACAGGGGCATAAACGCAGCAGTGATAGGATTGGAGAGGTTCGGTGATCAAATGAAAACCCTTTGAAGTCATATTGCATGGTACCCATTCCACGGGTTTCAATTATCCAGGTTTAAGGTATTCTTCCTTCAGCTAAAACATGCATGTTGAACCTAGAGTATGATCAACCATGTGATCGGGAGACGTGTTCAAATATGTCTCAGTTTTCGTACCCTGGTACTCGGGTGCACATTCCAGATGCTTTACTAACACTCTCCCGACTTGGAGAGTCAGTCCCTTTAACCTCCTGTTTGGCCCAGTTTGCAATTTCAGCGGAAGATGAACAGGAATAGCGAGAACCAATGAGAGACTAGCTGGAGGTGTCTGGACGGGCAAATTTAACTCTCATTTCCCACCAGGAAGAGGAATTAACCAAAGGCTCAGCGTACCATGCCAGAACCAGATTAGGGCCTGAAGCCATCCTGCGGTGTTGCGGCCAGCTCACAAGAAAGCGAGTTGAAGAAAGGAGCTCAGGGGCACTGTAATTCACAAACCTGCAGAGTTATAAATGACAACTATCGTCCAAAAATATACTGAAGTAAGGCTGCCAAGAGGACTTGAAAGCGGGGCAGAATTGCAGGAAACCGATTTCAGGAGGTAGACTGGAATTGCATTGAAAGCATAGGAAAAGAGGCAGAACGTCCACAATGATGCACTTGGCCAAAAAGGGCGTATGCGTTTTTTCCTGAATATATTCAGGAAAAAACGCATACGCCCTTTTTGGCCAACCAAGCAAACTTGCAAAGGAAATCTGCACTACAATGAAGTCTCACTTCCCCCCGGTCAAAAGGGCCATCTGAAAAAAGTGTAAAATCCAGAAAGGCAGGACAGGCCATGGAGAACTGGGAGCCTTGTTATGCTGATGGGCGGGATGTAAATTGCCAACAGACACTCGGGAGAAGTGTATGGTGTTTCCTGAAACATCTAAGAAACAAAGCAACAGAGCCTAGGGCACTTCCACTTATGGTCCTATAGCTTAGGGAAATTAAAATCAAAAAGACACAGCCACCCCAAAATTTGGGACGCCTCTGTTTACAAGAACCTCGTTTACCGTACAAGTTCAATATCACAGAAAGTGAAAAATGGATAAAGAACTTGTGGTACTTACGTACAATGCAGTATCACTCAGCAATGAAATCTATGTCATCAGGCCCGTAGCAGTATAATGAGTGGATTCAGGTACGATGATTCTAACTGAAATAAGTCACACAGAAAAAGAAACATCATAAGATATCACTAATACACGGAATGTAAACTTGGCTACAGGGGAACTGAATTCCAAAACAGAACAGGGTCTCAAATTTAGAAAACCAACTTATGCTTGCTTAAGGGGAATGGTGAGTTGGGGTGCTGCATAAAGCCAGAGATTGAAATGAGCACAGATAAAGTTCCTTAAGCCAAATATGGAATAGACAAGAGCTACTCCTTGCTCAACGAAATGGACTCAACACCCCATATTAAACGCCGAAGAATGTACCTGACTAGTAAGTATCTTAAAACCTATGGATTGCTATGTCTCCAAAAGAGAATCAAGCGTGTGTACAGGGGCATAAACGCAGCAGTGATAGGATTGGAGAGGTTCGGTGAGAAAATGAAGACCCTTTGAAGTCATATTGCATGGTACCCATTCAACGGGTCTCAACTCTCCAGGTTTAAGGTATTCTTCCTTCAGCTAAAACATGCATGTGGAACCCAGAGTATGATCAACCGTGTGAACGGGAGACGTGTTCAAATATGTCTCAGTTTTCCTCCCCTGGTACTCGGGTGCAACATTCCAGACGCTTTACTAACACTCTCCACACTTGGAGAGTCAGCGCCTTTAACCTCCTGTTTGGCCCAGTTTGCAATTTCTGCGGAAGATGAACAGGAATAGGGAGAACCAATGAGAGACTAGCTGGAGGTGTCTGGACGGGCAAATTTAACTCTCATTTCCCACCAGGAAGAGGAATTAACCAAAGGCTCTGCGTGCTGTGCCAGAACCAGATTAGGGCCTGAAGCCATCCTGCGGTGTTGCGGCCAGCTCAAAAGAAAGCGAGTTGAAGAAAGGAGCTCAGGGGCACTGTAATTCACAAACCTGCAGAGTTATAAATGACAGCTATCGTCCAAAAATATACTGAAGTAAGGCTGCCAAGTGGACTTGAAAGCGGGGCAGAATTGCAGGAAACCGATTTCAGGAGGTAGACTGGAATTGCATTGAAAGCATAGGAAAAGAGGCAGAACGTCCACAATGATGCACTTGGCCAAAAAGGGCGTATGCGTTTTTTCCTGAATATATTCAGGAAAAAACGCATACGCCCTTTTTGGCCAACCAAGCAAGCTTGCAAAGAAATCTGCACTACAATGAAGTCTCACTTCCCCCCGGTCAAAAGGGCCATCTGCAAAAAGTGTAAAATCCAGAAAGGCAGGACAGGCCATGGAGAACTGGGAGCCTTGTTATGCTGATGGGCGGGATGTAAATTGCCAACAGACACTCGGGAGAATTGTATGGTGTTTCCTGAAACATCTAAAAAACAAAGCAACAGAGCCTAGGGCACTTCCACTTATGGTCCTATAGCTTAGGGAAATTAAAATCAAAAGGACACAGCCACCCCAAAGTTTGGGACCACTCTGTTTACAAGAACCTAATTTACAGTACAAGTTGAACATCGCAGAAAGTGAAAAATGGATAAAGAAGTTGTGGTATTTACTTACAAAGCAATATCACTCAGCAATGAAATCTATGTCATCAGGCCCTTAG
This sequence comes from Grampus griseus, assembly GCF_964374135.1. Classification (NCBI taxonomy): domain Eukaryota; kingdom Metazoa; phylum Chordata; class Mammalia; order Artiodactyla; family Delphinidae; genus Grampus; species Grampus griseus. The sequence continues at coordinate 18,307 of NW_028133193.1, read as the reverse complement.
CAGCACAATGAGTGGATTCAGGTATGATGATTCTAACTGAAATAAGTCACACAGAGAAAGGAACATCATAAGATATCAGTAATACACGGAATGTAAACTTGGCTACACAGGAACTGAATTACAGAACAGAACAGGGTCTCAAATTTAGAAAACCAACTTATGCTTGCTTAAGGGGAAAGGTGAGTTGGGGTGCTGCGTAAAACCAGAGATTGAAATGAGCACAGATAAAGTTCCTTAAGCCAAATATGGAATAGACAAGAGCTAGTCCTTGCTCAACGAAAAGGACTCAACACCCCATGTTAAACGCCTAAGAATGTACCTGACTAGTAAGTATCTTAAAACCTATGGATTGCTATGTCTCCGAAAGAGAATCAAGCATGTGTACAGGGGCATAAACGCAGCAGTGATAGGATTGGAGAGGTTCGGTGATCAAATGAAAACCCTTTGAAGTCATATTGCATGGTACCCATTCCACGGGTTTCAATTATCCAGGTTTAAGGTATTCTTCCTTCAGCTAAAACATGCATGTTGAACCTAGAGTATGATCAACCATGTGATCGGGAGACGTGTTCAAATATGTCTCAGTTTTCGTACCCTGGTACTCGGGTGCACATTCCAGATGCTTTACTAACACTCTCCCGACTTGGAGAGTCAGTCCCTTTAACCTCCTGTTTGGCCCAGTTTGCAATTTCAGCGGAAGATGAACAGGAATAGCGAGAACCAATGAGAGACTAGCTGGAGGTGTCTGGACGGGCAAATTTAACTCTCATTTCCCACCAGGAAGAGGAATTAACCAAAGGCTCAGCGTACCATGCCAGAACCAGATTAGGGCATGAAGCCATCCTGCGGTGTTGCGGCCAGCTCACAAGAAAGCGAGTTGAAGAAAGGAGCTCAGGGGCACTGTAATTCACAAACCTGCAGAGTTATAAATGACAACTATCGTCCAAAAATATACTGAAGTAAGGCTGCCAAGAGGACTTGAAAGCGGGGCAGAATTGCAGGAAACCGATTTCAGGAGGTAGACTGGAATTGCATTGAAAGCATAGGAAAAGAGGCAGAACGTCCACAATGATGCACTTGGCCAAAAAGGGCGTATGCGTTTTTTCCTGAATATATTCAGGAAAAAACGCATACGCCCTTTTTGGCCAACCAAGCAAACTTGCAAAGGAAATCTGCACTACAATGAAGTCTCACTTCCCCCCGGTCAAAAGGGCCATCTGAAAAAAGTGTAAAATCCAGAAAGGCAGGACAGGCCATGGAGAACTGGGAGCCTTGTTATGCTGATGGGTGGGATATAAATTGAAAACAGACACTAGGGAGAAGTGTATGGTGTTTCCTGAAACATCTAAAAAACAAAGCAACAGAGCCTAGGGCACTTCCACTTATGGTCCTATAGATTAGGGAAATTAAAATCAAAAAGACACAGCCACCCCAAAGTTTGGGATGCCTCTGTTTACAAGAACCTCATTTACCGTACAAGTTCAATATCACAGAAAGTGAAAAATGGATAAAGAACTTGTGGTACTTACGTACAATGCAGTATCACTCAGCAATGAAATCTATGACATCAGGCCCATAGCAGCATAATGAGTGGATTCAGGTACGATGATTCTAACTGAAATAAGTCACACAGAAAAAGAAACATCATAAGATATCACTAATACACGGAATGTAAACTTGGCTACACAGGAACTGAATTCCAAAACAGAACAGGGTCTCAAATTTAGAAAACCAACTTATGCTTGCTTAAGGGTAAAGGTGACTTGGGGTGCTGCATAAAACCAGAGATTGAAATGAGCACAGATAAAGTTCCTTAAGCCAAATATGGAATAGACCAGAGCTACTCCTTGCTCAACGAAATGGACTCAACACCGCATATTAAACGCCTAAGAATGTAACTGACTAGTAAGTATCTTAAAACCTATGGATTGCTATGTCTCCAAAAGAGAATCAAGCGTGCGTACAGGGGCATAAACGCAGCAGTGATAGGATTGGAGAGGTTCGGTGAGCAAATGAAGACCCTTTGAAGTCATATTGCATGGTACCCATTCCAGGGTCTCAACTCTCCAGGTTTAAGGTATTCTTCCTTCAGCTAAAACATGCATGTGGAACCCAGAGTATGATCAACCGTGTGAACGGGAGACGTGTTCAAATATGTCTCAGTTTTCCTCCCCTGGTACTTGGGTGCAACATTCCAGACGCTTTACTAACATTCTCCCCACTTGGAGAGTCAGCGCCTTTAAACTCCTGTTTGGCCCAGTTTGCAATTTCTGCGGAAGATGAACAGGAATAGCGAGAACCAATGAGAGACTAGCTGGAGGTGTTTGGACGGGCAAATTTAACTCTCATTTCCCACCAGGAAGAGGAAATAACCAAAGGCTCAGCGTGCCGTGCCGGAACCAGATTAGGGCCTGAAGCCATCCTGCGGTGTTGCGGCCAGCTCAAAAGAAAGCGAGTTGAAGAAAGGAGCTCAGGGGCACTGTAATTCACAAACCTGCAGAGTTATAAATGACAGCTATCGTCCAAAAATATACTGAAGTAAGGCTGCCAAGAGGACTTGAAAGCAGGGCAGAATTGCAGGAAACCGATTTCAGGAGGTAGACTGGAATTGCATTGAAAACATAGGAAAAGAGGCAGAACGTCCACAATGATGCACTTGGCCAAAAAGGGCGTATGCGTTTTTTCCTGAATATATTCAGGAAAAAACGCATACGCCCTTTTTGGCCAACCAAGCAAACTTGCAAAGGAAATCTGCACTACAATGAAGTCTCACTTCCCCCCGGTCAAAAGGGCCATCTGAAAAAAGTGTAAAATCCAGAAAGGCAGGACAGGCCATGGAGAACTGGGAGCCTTGTTATGCTGATGGGCGGGATGTAAATTGCCAACAGACACTCGGGAGAAGTGTATGGTGTTTCCTGAAACATCTAAGAAACAAAGCAACAGAGCCTAGGGCACTTCCACTTATGGTCCTATAGCTTAGGGAAATTAAAATCAAAAAGACACAGCCACCCCAAAATTTGGGACGCCTCTGTTTACAAGAACCTCGTTTACCGTACAAGTTCAATATCACAGAAAGTGAAAAATGGATAAAGAACTTGTGGTACTTACGTACAATGCAGTATCACTCAGCAATGAAATCTATGTCATCAGGCCCGTAGCAGCATAATGAGTGGATTCAGGTACGATGATTCTAACTGAAATAAGTCACACAGAAAAAGAAACATCATAAGATATCACTAATACACGGAATGTAAACTTGGCTACAGGGGAACTGAATTCCAAAACAGAACAGGGTCTCAAATTTAGAAAACCAACTTATGCTTGCTTAAGGGGAATGGTGAGTTGGGGTGCTGCATAAAGCCAGAGATTGAAATGAGCACAGATAAAGTTCCTTAAGCCAAATATGGAATAGACAAGAGCTACTCCTTGCTCAACGAAATGGACTCAACACCCCATATTAAACGCCTAAGAATGTACCTGACTAGTAAGTATCTTAAAACCTATGGATTGCTATGTCTCCAAAAGAGAATCAAGCGTGTGTACAGGGGCATAAACGCAGCAGTGATAGGATTGGAGAGGTTCGGTGAGAAAATGAAGACCCTTTGAAGTCATATTGCATGGTACCCATTCAACGGGTCTCAACTCTCCAGGTTTAAGGTATTCTTCCTTCAGCTAAAACATGCATGTGGAACCCAGAGTATGATCAACCGTGTGAACGGGAGACGTGTTCAAATATGTCTCAGTTTTCCTCCCCTGGTACTCGGGTGCAACATTCCAGACGCTTTACTAACACTCTCCACACTTGGAGAGTCAGCGCCTTTAACCTCCTGTTTGGCCCAGTTTGCAATTTCTGCGGAAGATGAACAGGAATAGGGAGAACCAATGAGAGACTAGCTGGAGGTGTCTGGACGGGCAAATTTAACTCTCATTTCCCACCAGGAAGAGGAATTAACCAAAGGCTCTGCGTGCTGTGCCAGAACCAGATTAGGACCTGAAGCCATCCTGCGGTGTTGCGGCCAGCTCAAAAGAAAGCGAGTTGAAGAAAGGAGCTCAGGGGCACTGTAATTCACAAACCTGCAGAGTTATAAATGACAGCTATCGTCCAAAAATATACTGAAGTAAGGCTGCCAAGAGGACTTGAAAGCAGGGCAGAATTGCAGGAAACCGATTTCAGGAGGTAGACTGGAATTGCATTGAAAACATAGGAAAAGAGGCAGAACGTCCACAATGATGCACTTGGCCAAAAAGGGCGTATGCGTTTTTTCCTGAATATATTCAGGAAAAAACGCATACGCACTTTTTGGCCAACCAAGCAAACTTGCAAAGGAAATCTGCACTACAATGAAGTCTCACTTCCCCCCGGTCAAAAGGGCCATCTGCAAAAAGTGTAAAATCCAGAAAGGCAGGACAGGCCATGGAGAACTGGGAGCCTTGTTATGCTGATGGGCAGGATGTAAATTGCCAACAGACACTCGGGAGAATTGTATGGTGTTTCCTGAAACATCTAAAAAACAAAGCAACAGAGCCTAGGGCACTTCCACTTATGGTCCTATAGCTTAGGGAAATTAAAATCAAAAGGACACAGCCACCCCAAAGTTTGGGACGAGTCTGTTTACAAGAACCTCATTTACAGTACAAGTTGAACATCGCAGAAAGTGAAAAATGGATAAAGAAGTTGTGGTATGTACTTACAAAGCAATATCACTCAGCAATGAAATCTATGTCATCAGGCCCTTAGCAGCACAATGAGTGGATTCAGGTATGATGATTCTAACTGAAATAAGTCACACAGAGAAAGGAACATCATAAGATATCAGTAATACACGGAATGTAAACTTGGCTACACAGGAACTGAATTACAGAACAGAACAGGGTCTCAAATTTAGAAAATCAACTTATGCTTGCTTAAGGGGAAAGGTGAGTTGGGGTGCTGCGTAAAACCAGAGATTGAAATGAGCACAGATAAAGTTCCTTAAGCCAAATATGGAATAGACAAGAGCTAGTCCTTGCTCAACGAAAAGGACTCAACACCCCATGTTAAACGCCTAAGAATGTACCTGACTAGTAAGTATCTTAAAACCTATGGATTGCTATGTCTCCGAAAGAGAATCAAGCATGTGTACAGGGGCATAAACGCAGCAGTGATAGGATTGGAGAGGTTCGGTGATCAAATGAAGACCCTTTGAAGTCATATTGCATGGTACCCATTCCACGGGTTTCAATTATCCAGGTTTAAGGAATTCTTCCTTCAGCTAAAACATGCATGTGGAACCTAGAGTATGATCAACCATGTGATCGGGAGACGTGTTCAAATATGTCTCAGTTTTCGTACCCTGGTACTCGGGTGCACATTCCAGATGCTTTACTAACACTCTCCCGACTTGGAGAGTCAGTCCCTTTAACCTCCTGTTTGGCCCAGTTTGCAATTTCAGCGGAAGATGAACAGGAATAGCGAGAACCAATGAGAGACTAGCTGGAGGTGTCTGGACGGGCAAATTTAACTCTCATTTCCCACCAGGAAGAGGAATTAACCAAAGGCTCAGCGTGCCATGCCTGAACCAGATTAGGGCCTGAAGCCATCCTGCGGTGTTGCGGCCAGCTCACAAGAAAGCGAGTTGAAGAAAGGAGCTCAGGGACACTGTAATTCACAAACCTGCAGAGTTATAAATTACAGCTATCGTCCAAAAATATACTGAAATAAGGCTGCCAAGAGGACTTGAAAGCGGGGCAGAATTGCAGGAAACCGATTTCAGGAGGTAGACTGGAATTGCATTGAAAGCATAGGAAAAGAGGCAGAAGGTCCACAATGTTGCACTTGGCCAAAAAGCGCGTATGCGTTTTTTCCTGAATATATTCAGGAAAAAACGCATACGCCCTTTTTGGCCAACCAAGCAAACTTGCAAAGGAAATCTGCACTACAATGAACTCTCACTTCCCCCCGGTCAAAAGGGCCATCTGAAAAAAGTGTAAAATCCAGAAAGGCAGGACAGGCCATGGAGAACTGGGAGCCTTGTTATGCTGATGGGCGGGATGTAAATTGCCAACAGACACTCGGGAGAAGTGTATGGTGTTTCCTGAAACATCTAAAAAACAAAGCAACAGAGCCTAGGGCACTTCCACTTATGGTCCTATAGCTTAGGGAAATTAAAATCAAAAAGACACAGCCACCCCAAAGTTTGGGAAGCCTCTGTTTACAAGAACCTCGTTTACAGTAGAAGTTCAACATCGCAGAAATTGAAAAATGGATAAAGAAGTTGTGGTATTTACTTACAAAGCAATATCACTCAGCAACGAAATCTATGTCATCAGGCCCTTAGCAGCACAATGAGTGGATTCAGGTATGATGATCCTAACTGAAATAAGTCACACAGAAAAAGAAACATCATAAGATATCAGTAATACACGGAATGTAAACTTAGCTACACAGGAACTGAATTACAGAACAGTACAGTGTCTCAAATTTAGAAAACCAACTTATGCTTGCTTAAGGGGAAAGGTGAGTTGGGGTGCTGCATAAAACCAGAGATTGAAATGAGCACAGATAAAGTTCCTTAAGCCAAATATGGAATAGACAAGAGCTACTCCTTGCTCAACGAAATGGACTCAACACCCCATATTAAACGCCTAAGAATGTACCTGACTAGTAAGTATCTTAAAACCTATGGATTGCTATGTCTCCGAAAGAGAATCAAGCATGTGTACAGGGGCATAAACGCAGCAGTGATAGGATTGGAGAGGTTCGGTGAGAAAACGAAGACCCTTTGAAGTCATATTGCATGGTACCCATTACGCGGGTCTCAACTCTCCAGTTTTAAGGTATTCTTCCTTCAGCTAAAACATGCATGTGGAACCCAGAGTATGATCAACCGTGTGAACGGGAGACGTGTTCAAATATGTCTCAGTTTTCGTACCCTGGTACTCGGGTGCAACAGTCCAGACGCTTTACTAACACTCTCCCCACTTGGAGAGTCAGGGCCTTTAACCTCCTGTTTGGTCCAGTTTGCAATTTCTGCGGAAGATGAACAGGAATAGGGAGAACCAATGAGAGACTAGCTGGAGGTGTCTGGACGGGCAAATTTAACTCTCATTTCCCACCAGGAAGAGGAAATAACCAAAGGCTCAGCGTGCCGTGCCGGAACAAGATTAGGGCCTGAAGCCATCCTGCGGTGTTGCGGCCAGCTCACAAGAAAGCGAGTTGAAGAAAGGAGCTCAGGGGCACTGTAATTCACAAACCTGCAGAGTTATAAATGACAGCTATCGTCCAAAAATATACTGAAGTAAGGCTGCCAAGAGGACTTGAAAGCGGGGCAGAATTGCAGGAAACCGATTTCAGGAGGTAGACTGGAATTGCATTGAAAGCATAGGAAAAGAGGCAGAACGTCCACAATGATGCACTTGGCCAAAAAGGGCGTATGCGTTTTTTCCTGAATATATTCAGGAAAAAACGCATACGCCCTTTTTGGCCAACCAAGCAAGCTTGCAAAGGAAATCTGCACTACAATGAAGTCTCACTTCCCCCCGGTCAAAAGGGCCATCTGAAAAAAGTGTAAAATCCAGAAAGGCAAGACAGGCCATGGAGAACTGGGAGGCTTGTTATACTGATGGGCGGGATGTAAATTTCCAACAGACACTCGGGAGAAGTGTATGGTGTTTCCTGAAACATCTAAAAAACAAAGCAACAGAGCCTAGGGCACTTCCACTTATGGTCCTATAGCTTAGGGAAATTAAAATCAAAAAGACACAGCCACCCCAAAGTTTGGGACGCCTCTGTTTACAAGAACCTCGTTTACCGTACAAGTTCAATATAACAGAAAGTGAAAAATGGATAAAGAACTTGTGGTACTTACGTACAATGCAGTATCACTCAGCAATGAAATCTATGTCATCAGGCCCGTAGCAGCATAATGAGTGGATTCAGGTACGATGATTCTAACTGAAATAAGTCACACAGAAAAAGAAACATCATAAGATATCACTAATACACGGAATGTAAACTTGGCTACACAGGAACTGAATTCCAAAACAGAACAAGGTCTCAAATTTAGAAAACCAACTTATGCTTGCTTAAGGGGAAAGGTGAGTTGGGGTGCTGCATAAAACCAGAGATTGAAATGAGCACAGATAAAGTTCCTTAAGCCAAATATGGAATAGACAAGAGCTAATCCTTGCTCAACGAAATGGACTCAACACCGCATATTAAACGCCTAAGAATGTACCTGACTAGTAAGTATCTTAAAACCTATGGATTGCTATGTCTCCAAAAGAGAATCAAGCGTGCGTACAGGGGCATAAACGCAGCAGTGATAGGATTGGAGAGGTTCGGTGAGCAAATGAAGACCCTTTGAAGTCATATTGCATGGTACCCATTCCAGGGTCTCAACTCTCCAGGTTTAAGGTATTCTTCCTTCAGCTAAAACATGCATGTGGAACCCAGAGTATGATCAACCGTGTGAACGGGAGACGTGTTCAAATATGTCTCAGTTTTCCTCCCCTGGTACTTGGGTGCAACATTCCAGACGCTTTACTAACATTCTCCCCACTTGGAGAGTCAGCGCCTTTAAACTCCTGTTTGGCCCAGTTTGCAATTTCTGCGGAAGATGAACAGGAATAGCGAGAACCAATGAGAGACTAGCTGGAGGTGTCTGGACGGGCAAATTTAACTCTCATTTCCCACCAGGAAGAGGAAATAACCAAAGGCTCAGCGTGCCGTGCCGGAACCAGATTAGGGCCTGAAGCCATCCTGCGGTGTTGCGGCCAGCTCAAAAGAAAGCGAGTTGAAGAAAGGAGCTCAGGGGCACTGTAATTCACAAACCTGCAGAGTTATAAATGACAGCTATCGTCCAAAAATAGACTGAAGTAAGGCTGCCAAGAGGACTTGAAAGCAGGGCAGAATTGCAGGAAACCGATTTCAGGAGGTAGACTGGAATTGCATTGAAAGCATAGGAAAAGAGGCAGAACGTCCACAATGATGCACTTGGCCAAAAAGGGCGTATGCGTTTTTTCCTGAATATATTCAGGAAAAAACGCATACGCCCTTTTTGGCCAACCAAGCAAGCTTGCAAAGAAATCTGCACTACAATGAAGTCTCACTTCCCCCCGGTCAAAAGGGCCATCTGCAAAAAGTGTAAAATCCAGAAAGGCAGGACAGGCCATGGAGAACTGGGAGCCTTGTTATGCTGATGGGCAGGATGTAAATTGCCAACAGACACTCGGGAGAATTGTATGGTGTTTCCTGAAACATCTAAAAAACAAAGCAACAGAGCCTAGGGCACTTCCACTTATGGTCCTATAGCTTAGGGAAATTAAAATCAAAAGGACACAGCCACCCCAAAGTTTGGGACGAGTCTGTTTACAAGAACCTCATTTACAGTACAAGTTGAACATCGCAGAAAGTGAAAAATGGATAAAGAAGTTGTGGTATGTACTTACAAAGCAATATCACTCAGCAATGAAATCTATGTCATCAGGCCCTTAGCAGCACAATGAGTGGATTCAGGTATGATGATTCTAACTGAAATAAGTCACACAGAGAAAGGAACATCATAAGATATCAGTAATACACGGAATGTAAACTTGGCTACACAGGAACTGAATTACAGAACAGAACAGGGTCTCAAATTTAGAAAATCAACTTATGCTTGCTTAAGGGGAAAGGTGAGTTGGGGTGCTGCGTAAAACCAGAGATTGAAATGAGCACAGATAAAGTTCCTTAAGCCAAATATGGAATAGACAAGAGCTAGTCCTTGCTCAACGAAAAGGACTCAACACCCCATGTTAAACGCCTAAGAATGTACCTGACTAGTAAGTATCTTAAAACCTATGGATTGCTATGTCTCCGAAAGAGAATCAAGCATGTGTACAGGGGCATAAACGCAGCAGTGATAGGATTGGAGAGGTTCGGTGATCAAATGAAGACCCTTTGAAGTCATATTGCATGGTACCCATTCCACGGGTTTCAATTATCCAGGTTTAAGGAATTCTTCCTTCAGCTAAAACATGCATGTGGAACCTAGAGTATGATCAACCATGTGATCGGGAGACGTGTTCAAATATGTCTCAGTTTTCGTACCCTGGTACTCGGGTGCACATTCCAGATGCTTTACTAACACTCTCCCGACTTGGAGAGTCAGTCCCTTTAACCTCCTGTTTGGCCCAGTTTGCAATTTCAGCGGAAGATGAACAGGAATAGCGAGAACCAATGAGAGACTAGCTGGAGGTGTCTGGACGGGCAAATTTAACTCTCATTTCCCACCAGGAAGAGGAATTAACCAAAGGCTCAGCGTGCCATGCCTGAACCAGATTAGGGCCTGAAGCCATCCTGCGGTGTTGCGGCCAGCTCACAAGAAAGCGAGTTGAAGAAAGGAGCTCAGGGACACTGTAATTCACAAACCTGCAGAGTTATAAATTACAGCTATCGTCCAAAAATATACTGAAATAAGGCTGCCAAGAGGACTTGAAAGCGGGGCAGAATTGCAGGAAACCGATTTCAGGAGGTAGACTGGAATTGCATTGAAAGCATAGGAAAAGAGGCAGAAGGTCCACAATGTTGCACTTGGCCAAAAAGCGCGTATGCGTTTTTTCCTGAATATATTCAGGAAAAAACGCATACGCCCTTTTTGGCCAACCAAGCAAACTTGCAAAGGAAATCTGCACTACAATGAACTCTCACTTCCCCCCGGTCAAAAGGGCCATCTGAAAAAAGTGTAAAATCCAGAAAGGCAGGACAGGCCATGGAGAACTGGGAGCCTTGTTATGCTGATGGGCGGGATGTAAATTGCCAACAGACACTCGGGAGAAGTGTATGGTGTTTCCTGAAACATCTAAAAAACAAAGCAACAGAGCCTAGGGCACTTCCACTTATGGTCCTATAGCTTAGGGAAATTAAAATCAAAAAGACACAGCCACCCCAAAGTTTGGGAAGCCTCTGTTTACAAGAACCTCGTTTACAGTAGAAGTTCAACATCGCAGAAATTGAAAAATGGATAAAGAAGTTGTGGTATTTACTTACAAAGCAATATCACTCAGCAACGAAATCTATGTCATCAGGCCCTTAGCAGCACAATGAGTGGATTCAGGTATGATGATCCTAACTGAAATAAGTCACACAGAAAAAGAAACATCATAAGATATCAGTAATACACGGAATGTAAACTTAGCTACACAGGAACTGAATTACAGAACAGTACAGTGTCTCAAATTTAGAAAACCAACTTATGCTTGCTTAAGGGGAAAGGTGAGTTGGGGTGCTGCATAAAACCAGAGATTGAAATGAGCACAGATAAAGTTCCTTAAGCCAAATATGGAATAGACAAGAGCTACTCCTTGCTCAACGAAATGGACTCAACACCCCATATTAAACGCCTAAGAATGTACCTGACTAGTAAGTATCTTAAAACCTATGGATTGCTATGTCTCCGAAAGAGAATCAAGCATGTGTACAGGGGCATAAACGCAGCAGTGATAGGATTGGAGAGGTTCGGTGAGAAAACGAAGACCCTTTGAAGTCATATTGCATGGTACCCATTACGCGGGTCTCAACTCTCCAGTTTTAAGGTATTCTTCCTTCAGCTAAAACATGCATGTGGAACCCAGAGTATGATCAACCGTGTGAACGGGAGACGTGTTCAAATATGTCTCAGTTTTCGTACCCTGGTACTCGGGTGCAACAGTCCAGACGCTTTACTAACACTCTCCCCACTTGGAGAGTCAGGGCCTTTAACCTCCTGTTTGGTCCAGTTTGCAATTTCTGCGGAAGATGAACAGGAATAGGGAGAACCAATGAGAGACTAGCTGGAGGTGTCTGGACGGGCAAATTTAACTCTCATTTCCCACCAGGAAGAGGAAATAACCAAAGGCTCAGCGTGCCGTGCCGGAACAAGATTAGGGCCTGAAGCCATCCTGCGGTGTTGCGGCCAGCTCACAAGAAAGCGAGTTGAAGAAAGGAGCTCAGGGGCACTGTAATTCACAAACCTGCAGAGTTATAAATGACAGCTATCGTCCAAAAATATACTGAAGTAAGGCTGCCAAGAGGACTTGAAAGCGGGGCAGAATTGCAGGAAACCGATTTCAGGAGGTAGACTGGAATTGCATTGAAAGCATAGGAAAAGAGGCAGAACGTCCACAATGATGCACTTGGCCAAAAAGGGCGTATGCGTTTTTTCCTGAATATATTCAGGAAAAAACGCATACGCCCTTTTTGGCCAACCAAGCAAGCTTGCAAAGGAAATCTGCACTACAATGAAGTCTCACTTCCCCCCGGTCAAAAGGGCCATCTGAAAAAAGTGTAAAATCCAGAAAGGCAAGACAGGCCATGGAGAACTGGGAGGCTTGTTATACTGATGGGCGGGATGTAAATTTCCAACAGACACTCGGGAGAAGTGTATGGTGTTTCCTGAAACATCTAAAAAACAAAGCAACAGAGCCTAGGGCACTTCCACTTATGGTCCTATAGCTTAGGGAAATTAAAATCAAAAAGACACAGCCACCCCAAAGTTTGGGACGCCTCTGTTTACAAGAACCTCGTTTACCGTACAAGTTCAATATAACAGAAAGTGAAAAATGGATAAAGAACTTGTGGTACTTACGTACAATGCAGTATCACTCAGCAATGAAATCTATGTCATCAGGCCCGTAGCAGCATAATGAGTGGATTCAGGTACGATGATTCTAACTGAAATAAGTCACACAGAAAAAGAAACATCATAAGATATCACTAATACACGGAATGTAAACTTGGCTACACAGGAACTGAATTCCAAAACAGAACAAGGTCTCAAATTTAGAAAACCAACTTATGCTTGCTTAAGGGGAAAGGTGAGTTGGGGTGCTGCATAAAACCAGAGATTGAAATGAGCACAGATAAAGTTCCTTAAGCCAAATATGGAATAGACAAGAGCTAATCCTTGCTCAACGAAATGGACTCAACACCGCATATTAAACGCCTAAGAATGTACCTGACTAGTAAGTATCTTAAAACCTATGGATTGCTATGTCTCCAAAAGAGAATCAAGCGTGCGTACAGGGGCATAAACGCAGCAGTGATAGGATTGGAGAGGTTCGGTGAGCAAATGAAGACCCTTTGAAGTCATATTGCATGGTACCCATTCCAGGGTCTCAACTCTCCAGGTTTAAGGTATTCTTCCTTCAGCTAAAACATGCATGTGGAACCCAGAGTATGATCAACCGTGTGAACGGGAGACGTGTTCAAATATGTCTCAGTTTTCCTCCCCTGGTACTTGGGTGCAACATTCCAGACGCTTTACTAACATTCTCCCCACTTGGAGAGTCAGCGCCTTTAAACTCCTGTTTGGCCCAGTTTGCAATTTCTGCGGAAGATGAACAGGAATAGCGAGAACCAATGAGAGACTAGCTGGAGGTGTCTGGACGGGCAAATTTAACTCTCATTTCCCACCAGGAAGAGGAAATAACCAAAGGCTCAGCGTGCCGTGCCGGAACCAGATTAGGGCCTGAAGCCATCCTGCGGTGTTGCGGCCAGCTCAAAAGAAAGCGAGTTGAAGAAAGGAGCTCAGGGGCACTGTAATTCACAAACCTGCAGAGTTATAAATGACAGCTATCGTCCAAAAATATACTGAAGTAAGGCTGCCAAGAGGACTTGAAAGCAGGGCAGAATTGCAGGAAACCGATTTCAGGAGGTAGACTGGAATTGCATTGAAAACATAGGAAAAGAGGCAGAACGTCCACAATGATGCACTTGGCCAAAAAGGGCGTATGCGTTTTTTCCTGAATATATTCAGGAAAAAACGCATACGCCCTTTTTGGCCAACCAAGCAAACTTGCAAAGGAAATCTGCACTACAATGAAGTCTCACTTCCCCCCGGTCAAAAGGGCCATCTGAAAAAAGTGTAAAATCCAGAAAGGCAGGACAGGCCATGGAGAACTGGGAGCCTTGTTATGCTGATGGGCGGGATGTAAATTGCCAACAGACACTCGGGAGAAGTGTATGGTGTTTCCTGAAACATCTAAGAAACAAAGCAACAGAGCCTAGGGCACTTCCACTTATGGTCCTATAGCTTAGGGAAATTAAAATCAAAAAGACACAGCCACCCCAAAATTTGGGACGCCTCTGTTTACAAGAACCTCATTTACCGTACAAGTTCAATATCACAGAAAGTGAAAAATGGATAAAGAACTTGTGGTACTTACGTACAATGCAGTATCACTCAGCAATGAAATCTATGTCATCAGGCCCGTAGCAGCATAATGAGTGGATTCAGGTACGATGATTCTAACTGAAATAAGTCACACAGAAAAAGAAACATCATAAGATATCACTAATACACGGAATGTAAACTTGGCTACAGGGGAACTGAATTCCAAAACAGAACAGGGTCTCAAATTTAGAAAACCAACTTATGCTTGCTTAAGGGGAATGGTGAGTTGGGGTGCTGCATAAAGCCAGAGATTGAAATGAGCACAGATAAAGTTCCTTAAGCCAAATATGGAATAGACAAGAGCTACTCCTTGCTCAACGAAATGGACTCAACACCCCATATTAAACGCCTAAGAATGTACCTGACTAGTAAGTATCTTAAAACCTATGGATTGCTATGTCTCCAAAAGAGAATCAAGCGTGTGTACAGGGGCATAAACGCAGCAGTGATAGGATTGGAGAGGTTCGGTGAGAAAATGAAGACCCTTTGAAGTCATATTGCATGGTACCCATTCAACGGGTCTCAACTCTCCAGGTTTAAGGTATTCTTCCTTCAGCTAAAACATGCATGTGGAACCCAGAGTATGATCAACCGTGTGAACGGGAGACGTGTTCAAATATGTCTCAGTTTTCCTCCCCTGGTACTCGGGTGCAACATTCCAGACGCTTTACTAACACTCTCCACACTTGGAGAGTCAGCGCCTTTAACCTCCTGTTTGGCCCAGTTTGCAATTTCTGCGGAAGATGAACAGGAATAGGGAGAACCAATGAGAGACTAGCTGGAGGTGTCTGGACGGGCAAATTTAACTCTCATTTCCCACCAGGAAGAGGAATTAACCAAAGGCTCTGCGTGCTGTGCCAGAACCAGATTAGGACCTGAAGCCATCCTGCGGTGTTGCGGCCAGCTCAAAAGAAAGCGAGTTGAAGAAAGGAGCTCAGGGGCACTGTAATTCACAAACCTGCAGAGTTATAAATGACAGCTATCGTCCAAAAATATACTGAAGTAAGGCTGCCAAGAGGACTTGAAAGCAGGGCAGAATTGCAGGAAACCGATTTCAGGAGGTAGACTGGAATTGCATTGAAAGCATAGGAAAAGAGGCAGAACGTCCACAATGATGCACTTGGCCAAAAAGGGCGTATGCGTTTTTTCCTGAATATATTCAGGAAAAAACGCATACGCCCTTTTTGGCCAACCAAGCAAGCTTGCAAAGAAATCTGCACTACAATGAAGTCTCACTTCCCCCCGGTCAAAAGGGCCATCTGCAAAAAGTGTAAAATCCAGAAAGGCAGGACAGGCCATGGAGAACTGGGAGCCTTGTTATGCTGATGGGCAGGATGTAAATTGCCAACAGACACTCGGGAGAATTGTATGGTGTTTCCTGAAACATCTAAAAAACAAAGCAACAGAGCCTAGGGCACTTCCACTTATGGTCCTATAGCTTAGGGAAATTAAAATCAAAAGGACACAGCCACCCCAAAGTTTGGGACGAGTCTGTTTACAAGAACCTCATTTACAGTACAAGTTGAACATCGCAGAAAGTGAAAAATGGATAAAGAAGTTGTGGTATGTACTTACAAAGCAATATCACTCAGCAATGAAATCTATGTCATCAGGCCCTTAGCAGCACAATGAGTGGATTCAGGTATGATGATTCTAACTGAAATAAGTCACACAGAGAAAGGAACATCATAAGATATCAGTAATACACGGAATGTAAACTTGGCTACACAGGAACTGAATTACAGAACAGAACAGGGTCTCAAATTTAGAAAATCAACTTATGCTTGCTTAAGGGGAAAGGTGAGTTGGGGTGCTGCGTAAAACCAGAGATTGAAATGAGCACAGATAAAGTTCCTTAAGCCAAATATGGAATAGACAAGAGCTACTCCTTGCTCAACGAAAAGGACTCAACACCCCATGTTAAACGCCTAAGAATGTACCTGACTAGTAAGTATCTTAAAACCTATGGATTGCTATGTCTCCGAAAGAGAATCAAGCATGTGTACAGGGGCATAAACGCAGCAGTGATAGGATTGGAGAGGTTCGGTGATCAAATGAAGACCCTTTGAAGTCATATTGCATGGTACCCATTCCACGGGTTTCAATTATCCAGGTTTAAGGAATTCTTCCTTCAGCTAAAACATGCATGTGGAACCTAGAGTATGATCAACCATGTGATCGGGAGACGTGTTCAAATATGTCTCAGTTTTCGTACCCTGGTACTCGGGTGCACATTCCAGATGCTTTACTAACACTCTCCCGACTTGGAGAGTCAGTCCCTTTAACCTCCTGTTTGGCCCAGTTTGCAATTTCAGCGGAAGATGAACAGGAATAGCGAGAACCAATGAGAGACTAGCTGGAGGTGTCTGGACGGGCAAATTTAACTCTCATTTCCCACTAGGAAGAGGAATTAACCAAAGGCTCAGCGTGCCATGCCAGAACCAGATTAGGGCCTGAAGCCATCCTGCGGTGTTGCGGCCAGCTCACAAGAAAGCGAGTTGAAGAAAGGAGCTCAGGGACACTGTAATTCACAAACCTGCAGAGTTATAAATTACAGCTATCGTCCAAAAATATACTGAAATAAGGCTGCCAAGAGGACTTGAAAGCGGGGCAGAATTGCAGGAAACCGATTTCAGGAGGTAGACTGGAATTGCATTGAAAGCATAGGAAAAGAGGCAGAACGTCCACAATGTTGCACTTGGCCAAAAAGCGCGTATGCGTTTTTTCCTGAATATATTCAGGAAAAAACGCATACGCCCTTTTTGGCCAACCAAACAAACTTGCAAAGGAAATCTGCACTACAATGAACTCTCACTTCCCCCCGGTCAAAAGGGCCATCTGAAAAAAGTGTAAAATCCAGAAAGGCAGGACAGGCCATGGAGAACTGGGAGCCTTGTTATGCTGATGGGCGGGATGTCAATTGCCAACAGACACTCGGGAGAAGTGTATGGTGTTTCCTGAAACATCTAAAAAACAAAGCAACAGAGCCTAGGGCACTTCCACTTATGGTCCTATAGCTTAGGGAAATTAAAATCAAAAAGACACAGCCCACCCCAAAGTTTGGGACGCCTCTGTTTACAAGAACCTCATTTACAGTACAAGTTCAACATCGCAGAAAGTGAAAAATGGATAAAGAAGTTGTGGTATTTACTTACAAAGCAATATCACTCAGCAATGAAATCTATGTCATCAGGCCCTTAGCAGCACAATGAGTGGATTCAGGTATGATGATTCTAACTGAAATAAGTCACACAGAAAATGAAACATCATAAGGTATCAGTAATACACGGAATGTAAACTTGGCTACACAGGAACTGAATTAC
Source organism: Grampus griseus (assembly GCF_964374135.1). NCBI lineage: Eukaryota > Metazoa > Chordata > Mammalia > Artiodactyla > Delphinidae > Grampus > Grampus griseus. The sequence continues at coordinate 813 of NW_028133193.1, read as the reverse complement.
AGAACAGAACAGGGTCTCAAATTTAGAAAACCAACTTATGCTTGCTTAAGGGGAAAGGTGAGTTGGGGTGCTGCATAAAACCAGAGATTGAAATGAGCACAGATAAAGTTCCTTAAGCCAAATATGGAATAGACAAGAGCTACTCCTTGCTCAACGAAATGGACTCAACACCCCATATTAAACGCCTAAGAATGTACCTGACTAGTAAGTATCTTAAAACCTATGGATTGCTATGTCTCCGAAAGAGAATCAAGCATGTGTACAGGGGCATAAACAGCAGCAGTGATAGGATTGGAGAGGTTCGGTGAGAAAACGAAGACCCTTTGAAGTCATATTGCATGGTACCCATTACGCGGGTCTCAACTCTCCAGTTTTAAGGTATTCTTCCTTCAGCTAAAACATGCATGTGGAACCCAGAGTATGATCAACCGTGTGAACGGGAGACGTGTTCAAATATGTCTCAGTTTTCATACCCTGGTACTCGGGTGCAACAGTCCAGACGCTTTACTAACACTCTCCCGACTTGGAGAGTCAGTCCCTTTAACCTCCTGTTTGGCCCAGTTTGCAATTTCTGCGGAAGATGAACAGGAATAGCGAGAACCAATGAGAGACTAGCTGGAGAGGTCTGGACTGGCAAATTTAACTCTCATTTCCCATCAGGAAGAGGAATTAACCAAAGGCTCAGCGTGCCGTGCCGGAAGCAGATTACGGCCTGAAGCCATCCTGCGGTGTTGCGGCCAGCTCAAAAGAAAGCAAGTTGAAGAAAGGAGCTCAGGGGCACTGTAATTCACAAACCTGCAGAGTTATAAATGA